>NC_056746.1:243435065-243744593 GCF_019279795.1 Protopterus annectens | reverse complement strand
CCAACTTATGCGTACTAATCCGAACAATAACTGTGCTGTTGTCCTCAGCTCTACACATTACATTACTAAAAACCTTTGCCCTAACAGTCTCATTAAACAATATACTCACGCATACTTCACACAGAAAAACATATATGCAACACAAAATGTATCCCTTTCTTTAGGCTGTACTCCAACCGCAACCCATTAACACTTGCACACATTCTCTCATCCCCTGTGCTGATACTTTAGGTGTTTTCAAAAGCCTTGGCATTAACATCCACTTCCTCCTACTGTAAAACATGCTTATCTTCATAGCAAAAGTAACATTTGATGTTTCTCCTTTCGTTTAATCCTATAGCTCACAATGAGTGCTTTCAACAGATTCCAACAGCAGAAACATTTGTACATGGTTACAAGGAATTTGGTTAAATGGCATTTTTGTCTAAAGACAGGTCATCCTGTGAATATGGTTGAAAGCCAGTTTAATTAAAATTAAATATAAATAACCGAGACATGATACAGTCAAAAGCATCCAAGGAAGCTTCAACCCCCACACCCACTTACTTAAATATATTAAATGCACAATCACACAACTTTGTACAAGTAGAAAATTCTGTCTACAGGGAATCAGTAGCAGCAATTGTATAGAAACCACATTGTCCGTGATTACATATAGGTAAGCATCTGCTAAAGCTTCTTTAGACACTTTTGTACGTTTCTGCTTCTGTAATACAGAACTTTATATAGCTATGTCACTTTCAATAAAATCAAATTCAGACAAACTGTCAGTCATCTAAGTAGACTTTCAACCATTTTGAATGTGTGAGTTGTTTAAACAAAAATTTCTTTCAACCAAATGAAAATCCCTGGTATATAAACCTTTTTTTTCAGATAACTTAAAAGTTCTGTTAACAGCATTTGCTGATATAAATATTCACATTTTACATCCCTCATCAGATATACCTACAATTTTAAATGCTTTTCAAACCTTTTCAGATGTTTATTGCTGCAAATTAAACCTGTCTAAATTGATTTTGTTTCTTCATGTGGTGGTTACAGTACATTAAACGCTGTGAACGTTCAGTTCCAATTTAAGATATCTTGGTATGTCATTATCCCATAATATTACTCAGCAATATCAAAGTAACATATTAAAATGACAGAAATCCATAGATTCTGACTTAGAAAGATAGACATATATGGTGTTCTCGTTTTTATCAGACGTAGCCATAATCAAAAGTAACATTTTCTTTAAACTATTGTTCAACATAATAGTTATCTGTTCTGTAACAAAATATTTAAAGTTGTCTCTCTTGCTATAACAAATTAATTTGGCCCTCTAAAGCAGTGTGGATTTATTTTAAGAAATTTTCTATCACAGTCAGCTTGAATACAAAACTAGGGCTTCAACCTGCATTTATACTTGGCATAAACAAGGTTCTACTTGCAGTTATTACCCTTAGCCATCTCATTTGAGGTAATTTGAAATCCTGTACATGTTTATAAATGTAGTGGAATTTACTCAGAAGTTGTTAATGATTTTAAATCTAGATGACAGCTTCATACTTCCTAAGCGATTGAAATCCAAGTATACTTTTCTAGGAGAGAAAAATAATTGACCTAATTCACTTTACCTTATTATGAAATACATCATTCTGGGACTTGATGTTACTGTAAGTGAATTGCATACTTCACTTTCTCTTCAAAAAGGCTGTACTTCTATGATTACTGTAATTTGTTAAACCCTCATATTCAAATGTTTCACTGTCAGCATTAAAAAATTTAAACTGAAGTTACAAGATGCTAAGTACTAAGACAGCTATTTCTAAAGCATGCACATTATCAAAAAATAAAATGAAGCTATTTTCTTCATTATAGCCATCCTGTGATTTATATTTAAATGATCCTGCTATATGGCAATTTTTTGAAAACGGCTATTAAATATATACATTTTAAAAGCTATATTAAGCCCAGTTTCTGATAATTTGTAGCACATATTTGACACCATCAAAGAGGTTTACTTATTCCCTGGATATTTCTCACATTTGCTGTATTTGTCATGTAAACTCAACAGTTCTTCTCAATCTTGTTCACAATTTTTAAATTGTCTTGAATTCACTCCGCTTTGGTTGGCTTTACAAAATGAACTCTTGAGCAAATATGCTTAAAAAAAGGCCTTACCTAGAATCTTTTTATCTTTATTTGTTAAAGTGATTTAGCTAGTTATTGTATTACAATCTATGCTATTCTTTTATGTTGGTAAAATTTTATGTAAAAACTAATTGGTTAAATCCCAAAAATATGTCATGGGATAGTTTCAAAAATGTAGTTTAGAAGTACATTAAGCCATGTAAACGTATTCCTGAGTTTAGGAACATTTCTGCAAACTGTGCAGAGTGTTGAAAATGTTTTTTTTAATATCAGATTTATGCCATTCAGAATATGTATATTAGCTATATCCATAAATCATTTTCAAGTTACCTCACATAATCTGCGTAGTGATTTTATTGTACCTCATACGATTTTATTTATTTATTTATTTTACATTTGTTAACCGGGGGCGTCTGACTGAGCCGAAAAGGCCCGTTTTCAGCAGAGGCTCGGGGGAAAAAAGCTCCACAAAGAAAAATTACAGATACATTTAGTTATTTAGACATGAACTGTATACACACAAATTACAAAAAGCATGTTTTTACAGTTGTATGTGGCACATCAGCAGTTACAGGGGAGAGAACAAACAAAAAATATAAATTTAAAAATAAAGGTAATTAATAGATTTGTGGTGTACAGCTGAAGTTTGGAATATAGGTAGAATACATACTTAGTACACAGGTAGAGTACACACTTTGTAGATTAGCCAGTGTTTGTGAGTAAGATTGAAAACTATTATCAAGTAATGTAGATTTAGTATGTGTACGTATATACTTTTCGCCATTATTACAGATAAACACTTGGAAACAAATTTAAATCTAAATAATAGTAGTCTGGTTCATTTTTTTTATTCTAATCTTGCTAATAACTAGTGTCAGAAGTGAATCTTTTTCTGTATCAGTGGTAAGAATCCACTTCAGAAAAGTTGTCTACACTTCTTAGTATTATGCAAATATTGTGTAGAGTTTTTATACATTTTTGTTATATTGCTGTAACATGTTTTTACTGTACTGTTTGTTGAATTTGTTCACTTTCTCACGTTCGATAAAAGTTCTGACAAAAAAGAAACAGTTCATTTTATCATGTGTATGGTTCTGTAATACAGTCCTGTTATTGAGCAGTGTGTGAGGTTTGAAGAAAGTACAATGCAAAGTGCTGTTTAAATGAGTTTTAAAACTGACAAATGTTAGATCTCCATCTGTTAAGGTTTTTTTTTAGACCCATCAAATTGCCTGTCTGGCCACATGAGTCGGTGTAGGTGTATTCTTATAGCTCTCTTACTCATAACTCTGCTCCCCTTCTCTGATGTCTCTTGATTGAAGGCATGAATTTCATTAATGGAGACATCTTCTAAAATGAATAGTTTGGTTAGTCAAAATATATCCCTGAAATGAATGGAATTTGATTGATTTGGCATAGTTCTAAAAATCGATGCATCTGATTAATGGTAACGTGCTGCTGAAATAAATGAAGGTTGAATAATGGGGTTCATACCCCATTGAACTGAACAGGGTTCATTTGCAGCTCTCTTGTTGCTTTCTAACTCTTTGTCATTGTTCTGAACTGCTTATTTAATACTTGTGTGTCCCTTCACATTTTGACAGCTACCTTTATATCCATGGCTTACTGCTTGAGATGCTTCTGTGACAAGATGGGGAAAGTTCTGCAGCTGTTCAGCAAAATGCAAGATACCATATTCAAAAGGAATAAAAGATGGCTTCTTTCTGTTCATTCCTTTTGTCTTTACTTGGCATCCAGCACTTTGACATTAGTGAACTGGCTCCAACTATTGAATGCAGATGTTAGGACTAATCTTGTATTACCTTTTGTAGTCAGCATTGTTAGAATGCCCCATTAGGCAGTATGTACATAGCTGTGTTACTGTTTGTGTTCAATGAGGTTTGTCTATTATGGTCTTTTTGTTCTTACCTTTGTATAGCACAGTTTGAGCAGCCGGGTTATCAGTGCCCATGTAAATGGCTGCTAACATTCCAAGCCTTCTAGTTTTTCAAGTGTTGTTCTTCCTTACACACACACACCATTGTCCCTTCATGCTGTGTTTTTCCCTCCTTTCTGACATCATATTTGATGCCTTTTATTTAGCTCGTTACATCACCTAAATCCTTCCTTTCCTGTCGTTTATACTAAACATCCTTTAATTGGGCTGCTGCATGCCCTACCCCATCTTATTATTGACCTATAATTCTGTTACTGGCAGTGTCCTAGTTCTTCTCCTTCATAACTGCCTGCATCTTCACATCTCCATGCTCAGATTCCTTGCACTGCATAGTAATATTGGTTAGCCATGTTCGCGTCAGCTTTGTTTGTCTCTTTACTGTTTCTTTGTCCTTTTCTTCTTTCTACCTGTGGCACTCCTTCCCCATTCCACCTTAGTTTAAAGGTACAGGCAGTAAGATATACTTTCCATAATTTACATAATACTTTCCATATAAATATACTTCAAGGCTGGTCAGACAGAACAATGCACTTGAGCTGCTCCATGTTCAAATCACCATAGGTAAAATCCAATACCGCTTCCTTGCAAGCTGTAGGTCCCTCTGTATGACCCAGGAAACCCATACCATGTGTTTAAACTTATTAGAAACACTAATTATCCAACCCAATACCATATTTATGGGCGACTTTAATTACCCCACTATTAACTAGGAATTCTATACAGCATCAAATGCACATGCACAGAGATTCCTGGATTTTGTAAACACAAACTTCCTGGACAAGATAGTCAATATACCAACCAGGGGTGCAACCATTCTAAATCTGGTCCTCACTAATATGGGAGAGTGCTGCACACCCCCTACTGTAATGCCTTCCATGGTAAGGTCAGACCACAAAATAGTCTCCTTTGAAGTAAAAATAAAACCTGGACCCCCTGCTCAACCGGGAATATTCAGGAACTATTCTAAAGCTAATCTCCTGCTATTAAGTGAGAACCTGGCAAAATGTCAAGCCCCTATACACCCTCAGAACACTTCTGCTTATTCAGAACTGTTCACAGAAACCCTGTACGAGCATGTTAATAGTTGCATAGCGGCAGCTGTACCCACCAGGAAGAAGTACCGAACTAACAATAAAACAAGCCTCCCTGGCAGAATCACAAAATCAATAGGACGTATATCAGGAGGAAAAAAATCATGGCAAAAATTAGGAGCTGCAGCACCCAGAAAGATAAAAGCACTCTCATTAAACTAAACACACAACTCAGAGGACAATAAAGTCTACCAAAGCCAAATTTGAGATAAGTTTGGCCTTCCAGGCTAAGGACAACCACAAAGTATTCTTTAGCTATGTCCGCAACCTCAAAGGCAATACACAATTGTGTGCAGAGTTCATAGTAAATGGAGCCATCTGTACTGAGCCAGAAGATATAACAAACTACCTGGCTGATAAATTCATCTCCAACTTTACTCCTGTCTCTCCCCCTCAACCTTCCTTCAGGAAATATCAGATATAACACCCCCTACTATCACTAGGGAATAGGTCCTTAATGCTCTCTCTAAGACCCAAGGACACCGCTTCAATGGGCCCAGACAATATCCCAGGATGCCTTCTAAATAGCATGAAACATGACCTATTAGGGCCTCTGGAATTACTGTTTAACTGTAGCCTCCAAACAGGCTTTGTGCCTCATGAATGGAGAAAGGCAACATTCATCCCTCTGCACAAAGGTGGGCCATCTACAAACCCTGGAAACTACAGACCCA
This sequence comes from Protopterus annectens, assembly GCF_019279795.1. NCBI lineage: Eukaryota > Metazoa > Chordata > Ceratodontiformes > Protopteridae > Protopterus > Protopterus annectens. The sequence continues at coordinate 243,738,738 of NC_056746.1, read as the reverse complement.
CAAGTCTCACTAGTCTTATATGTAAAACCATGGAAAGAATTATCATGAGGATTATCAATAGAGATGTAGTAAACCTTCAGACACTGGACCCAGCCCAGTTTGGTTTCATCAAGAGCAAGATCATGCCTTCTCAACCTGGTGGACTTCATTGAGAAGGTCACCAAAGCAATGGATGAGGGCAAAACCGTTCACACTGCCTACCTTGACCTGGCCAAGGCATTTGACACAATACTCCACTTGGGCATTGTTGACAAACTCAAGAGGTTAGATACAAACCCATATCTCACCCGGTGGATAGCCAAATGGCTCACATACAGGACCCAGGAAGTTACAATTGGGTAGTCCACCTTTGCAAAGAGTCCAGTCACAAGTGGAGTTCCTCAGGGATCAGTCCTTGGACTGCTACTTTTTGACATTTACTTCTCAGAAGTCAAGGCCAATGTCAGTGGTCTCTGGCTAACTAAATTTGCAGATGATTGCAAATTAGGAGCTGTCATTGAATCTCACACTGACAAAAATGTTCTCCAGGATGGGGTGACGCAGACAAATAACTGGTGTCAGAGCCATGGACTAAAACTTAATGCTAAGAAATGCATAATAGTTTCCTTTGGGAAGTAATCCATCCCTGGTAACTATCATATTGACAACACATCCCTTAGAGTTGACCTAGTAGTCAGGGACTTAGGGAGACACATAGTAATCTAGCCTTTGATCATAACGTGTCTGCAGTGGTGAGGAAATCATTCTGTGTTGCGCAACTTTTAAACGAAGGTATGGCATCTAAGTCCAAGTAACTCATTGTTCCACTGTATTCAGCATTCATCAGACCTATCACTGAGTACAGTGCCCACTTTGGTATGTACCTAACCAGGCATATCCAACAACTGGAATGTCCACAGAGGTTCCTCACTAAAAGAACACAGGGCATAAGTAATATGTCCTATGCAGACCGCCTCAAGGCCTATCCCTGTATTCTGTCTCCTACAGGCTTTTGAGGGAAGATGTCTGCCTGGTATACAGGGCATTGTCAGACCCCACTCTGATGGACCTCCTGCATACCTACAAAACAAGCAGTACTAGAATTACCCATTCTAAAGAGTTAAACCTTTCCTGTGATATAAATAGGACCGGCTGGAGAGAGAGGTATATATCCCAGAAACTACTCTGGCTATGTTACAGGCTCCCCATCCATGTGAAGCAGAGTTTCTCCCTAACCCAATTCAAGTGCAACTTGGATGGGAAACCAGAAATTCATCCCTGGTTTGGCACCTATGTCTCTGATGCAAGCGGGTAACCTGTAAATGGTTCATCTCCCATGCCCATGCTTACACTTATCAAGGTTATCAGAACTTGTCAGAGATTTGTGATGCATGGCTAGGCTTAAAAAGGCCCTTGTGGTCATTAGCCTAGTAAACACCTACGAACCAATCCATCTCTGAGCACCTCTGTCCTTTTTAAACTAAGGTGGATCATGCCATTACTTAAGAGTTGGTGTTACTGCTAAGTCTCCATCGCTTTCCTGTCAATCCAAATCCTTTCTACACTGTTCACTTTACAGCCACTCCTCATTGTGCTGGCTTGTGGTACAAGTAACACTTATAAGGATGCTGCCTCCAGCCCCCATGGCATTTCACTGTCACCTCAATCACCTTGCATGCCACCAGTTCTCTGTAGAGTAGGGGTCCTTTATTTGTTGTTCTTCTTTCAGCTTTTCCCGGTTAGGGGTTGCCACAGCAGATCTCCGGTCCACTAATGATTGGCAGTAGATTTTTACAGTGCCGAGGTGCCAGCCCGATGCCCAACCTTCAACGAAGGCACGCCCATTCATGCATGTCTTTTGAATGTCACTCGAGCACGTGGAGGACATGCAGACTACACACAGAAGGCTCTCCAGCCGAGAATCGAACGGGAGAACCTCTTGTGAGGCGACAATGCTACCGCCCCTCCACCACAGCTTCTATTAAAATCACAAAATACAATATGTGCATTCCATATACAAAATTCACAACATATTTACAATCATTTACAAGTATTTACAAGTGAGTCATACATTTTCAACAAATCTTTTTTTTTTAAATTTCAACTCCCCCATTCTTTTTACCATAACCAAAATCATATTTATTTCAACATTTCTGACAATACCCATTTTCCATTATATTTTCTCATTCATTCTTTCTTACCATATAATCCCTACTACAGAAAACATGTTATCATCTAATTTATCTATATTCTTATGTTTCATCTTTCATTACATCCATATTCCATTATGTCCATATTTATACAATTAACATTTTTCAGTCATTTTAAACAGTCTGTCACATATTTCTTTCCACAATAGATTTACTGTTTCACATTTCAGAAAAACATGTTCAGTAGTCTCTAGTTCCCCACAATGTATACAAATCCTATCTTTTATTGATTTATATGGCATATTTGCTTTTACCAGTAGCTTAATTATAGATAACCTCTACATTTTTTGCATCTTTTCCTTCTTGATTTACTGCTTTCACTTTTTTTATTTTCTAACTGCTTCCAAGGATATACATAATAAAATTTTCCCATTATATTTTTATACCATATTTTCCTATTCTTGTCTAGGTTTCCTAATCAATCTTCCATAGTAGTATTTTTCTTCTTATAGTTTAATTTTCATACAAGTGATTCCTTTACTTCTTTTTAGACCTTTAAGCTTTTGGCATATTGATTTATATATTTTCCTTTATACTGGTTATTAACAAATTTTGTTTTTCTTGTATTCCTATTAACACTTTATATCAATTTAATGATACTATATATACAATTGGATTTATGAAACTCAAACCTCTTCCTTTTTTATTAACATGCAGTACTTCTTTTAATAGGATTCAACCTAGATCCCCCTATGAATGTGACTAACACATTCAGTAATTCTTTTTCAAACTCTGGTGGTATCATAAACACAATTGCTGGATGTGCCATCTTACCTAATATCACAGAATTAATTAAGTATAATTTTCTCTTGTATGAAAGTTTAAAAGTTCTCCAGAATGTACATGTACCTCTTAATCATTTTCTTCCATTGTGTGACTCTCTGTTGTTCACTACCAAACTTTATTCCCAGAATTTATATTTTTCTGTATTAAACTGGTTATCTTTTATCTTTCCAGAGAACCCAAATCCTTTACTTTTTTCTTCATTAATACTTAATCCTAATACCTTTAATTCTTTGTTGTGTACCTGAATAGCTATACCCATCAGTTTTTTTATTTTTTACGACGAGTACTAAATCGTCTGCATAAGAGAACATTACTGGAATCTAAATCCCTTCTGGCGAACAATATTTAGCATCCTGTAATGTCCAATTTATCTTAAAAATTACTGCGTTCATAATTAATGCAACTAGTATACTACTTGCTGGGCACCCTTGCTTAATACCACTCTTTAATTCTGTTGTCTCACTTAACCAACTATTTATCACTAATCTCACGATTTTTGCTATTTACAGATTTCAACACAGTGATTATTTTGTCACTTATGTTATTTCTGTCCCATAATTCTTCATACTGAATCTTGTCAAATGCTTTACTTACATCACCTATTAATGTTTTCAGTTCTGTTTCCCTATTTACTACATCATCAATGCACCAAACGGAAAAAAAATATCGCCAAAGGAAAAAATTGCCTAAAAAAACAACTAAACAAAGCAAAATCACCAAATTATATTCAACAAAACATCCAGTAAGTGCTTACTGGATGTTTTGTTGAATAAACTTTGGTGGTTTTGCTTTGTTTAGTTGCCTTTTTAGTCAATTATTACATTGTCAACCAGTTGTGTTATTAACATTAATAATTCTTGACTTCCTTTTTCTTTATTCCATATATATAGTTTATCAGTGATTTATTAACCTTGCTTGTTACTCATTTTTCTATTATTTTCATAAAAATCTTTAATACTAAGGGTCTCCGATTTTTATGTCTGTTTTTCTCCCTTTTTCCATATAAATGTCATTGCACCTATACATACTGTTTCGAGATTTACACCCCTTTCAAACCACTCATTCAGTACCTTTAAAAAATGCTCCTTTTAAGTTCCATCCTTTTTTTCCTTATGGTGTCCCCTATGGAAAGTTTTTAAGAATATGTCTTTTGATTTTCTGCATAATTTATTTTTGTGTATTCACTATACACCCTTCCTCATTCCTTAATTCTGTTGTTATTGTTATTTTTTCTTTAACCATTTTACTTGGATATAGAGATGCTACTTCCTTTCTTCCTTGTGAAAATATCTTTGTTTAAACATTTTTTTTATTTTTTTTACGTTCATTTCATATAATTTTCTTTTTTTTCTAGAAACTCTTGTTTATTGTCTACTATACATCTAAAGACTTGATTACTAATTTCATGATATTTATCACTATCTTATCTTGTTTTAGTAATTTGCCATTCTAATATCTTTTTATATTTTTCTTTTAAACTGATCCATCAACTTGTCCAGCCCTTATACATTCCTCTCATGTTTATATGATCTAGCCATAACTGATGTATTGTTTCCTTTCCTTGCTCATTTAGGTCTGATTCGTTAGTTCTTTTTATCCTTCTGCCTATTCTTATGTAACATATTTTTTCTTGAATATCTATCCATATTGCTGCATGATCTGAAAAACCTGTGATCTTAACTCCCTGATATAATATATTTCAGCTCTCTGGTACTATAAAGTAATCAATTTCAGTTCTTAGATTACTCTTTCTGTATGTCCAATGTTTGCTTTTCCACAAAAACATTTTGCAGCTTTTGATCTTATCAAAAATAACTTTTACACCCGTCCCTTCTTTTTGCATATGTCTTAGATCACAATTAAATTCTGCCACTACTATTACTTGTATATTTACATTTGCGTAATCAAGCATATTCATAAACATGATTGATCTCTATTTGTTTTTGTAGTGTATGTGTAGAATGCAGTTATCCTATATATTTGATTTCTCCATCTTATATCAAATATTACTATTCTTCCTAATACTGCTAATGCATAATCCAAAATCTCTATGTAGTCTTTAGATAGAATTGCTGTACCTGAATATCTTTCATCTCCTAAGTTCCACATAACCTTGCCTTTCCATAATTCATTAACTTGCATTCTTTCTTCTTCTGTTATTCTTATATCTGTTAGTACTATGATGTTCATATCTAACCCTCTACCCCATTCCAAAATTCCTAGCCTCAGTTGAACATTCTTTAAACTGTTTGTAGTAATGGCCTTTGTGAAATAGTGTTTACGTTCATCCTTTCCCATTCTTATTTTCTCCTATACCTATATTTTTGAATTTGCATGTTCTGTCTTTCACTCTTTTTCAAATGGATATTTTCTTACTTTTGACTTTTATCCAGTTATCCCCTTCATCACTTGAATTACTTGCTTCTTCCTCTATCTCCCTTTCTTTTTTTTTGTTTCCTGTATATTTTCAGTTGCTTCCATTCCTCTATCAGTCTCGATTATTTTTCTTGTTGTACTTCTTCTGTATTTTCTATTAACACACCTTCTCTGTTTTGTTCTTTTACTGTTACCCATGTATCCTTTTCCGTAGCATTACAATCCATCCAGGAATGCCCTATTTTATCACACTTTATACATTTTTGTTCACATTTTTTAGCTTCCATGACCCATTTTACCACAAAAGAAACATCTCATTTTATCACAGTTGTTAAACAGTCATCCTTACCACACAAAAACACGTTTTAGTCCCTTCCATATTAATTATACTCGGCAAATGCATAATTTTGTCAGTTTGTATTTTTAGTATAACATGACATTCCCAAGCCCCCAGTCCATAAACCTCTGTTGTCATTGATTTTTGTAATGTCCTAAACAGCTCTGCACACAGTTCTCAAATAGTCTTTTAAATCGTCCATTTCAATTTCAGTTCAAAATTGTATAAGTATTTTTTGGCTTCTCTATTAAATACCTGCACCACATAGGATGTTCATTCTTTCTCTCTTCACACTGTTCTAAAAACTTCTCCATTAATTGCGCCTCCTCAACGAAAATGCCACAAAAGCTATCTTCATTATTACAAATAAATGCTCTTACCTCTGTGGGTTCAATACCCAGTGGTGAAATGATGCTGTCCCATACTTCATACCTGTCTATCTCCTTCTCCCTCTTACTTATTCTTACCCAGTGCTTTCTTCTTACTTCAACCTTTTTTTCTTTTTGTTTTTCGCCTTCTCTCATCGTCTGCACTTAGGATTTCTTCTCTACCTTCCTTAATTTCTACACTTCCTCTTCTTGTATTCCATCCATTATTTCTCCCCATGACACTGTCTTCTTGCTGTCTGGCTCGCTCTATTTGATTAATTCTTTTAAGCAGACATCCCGCAACCCTCCCGACTTGGACACTCCACCAGTGTTGCAGATTTGGATGCAAACAAATTCTGCTGGAAAAACACTTCCAAATCTACCTTATCCAGTTCAATTCCCTCGTTTTGCCTTTTACATGGTATTTTATTGCTTTCTTTACTCTCTTCTCGATACTTCGTATTCCACTTCACTTCCAGTTCTTCTGCTGCATTTACTATCTCAGCTGTGCTGTTAGATTAACAGCTTCTTTTTCTCCAAACACAGCAAAAACTCTTCCTTTCTTCACTTTTCAGATTTCCTGCTTCTCTGAGCCGCCTCTGCGCCTGAACAGGAAGACAGGAAGTGTAACACAGATTTGTGTCCCCGTATACTCTGAAAAGATTAGGGGAAGTTCCCCAATGCCCTGGACAAATTTCCCATAGTAGTATAAATACCACCTCAAGTCTCTCAGAAAAGAAGCCACTAGCCTAGTGGGACTAACCAGTAAACAAAGGATAAATAAAATAAAAATAAAAGCTTTACTTTGACTATCATACAATCTTAGCGTAATTGTATGTATATGTATATTTGTGTCTTTGTGTATAGTATTAATTGTATAACTGTGTCAATTTTGCCTTAAGGCCAAGATCATGTCTGAAAAGGGTCCAAGGACCACCCTTTACCCCATTAACAAATTTTGAATAGATAGCCATATCTTCACTTTTCAGATTAAGAAGTAAACCAAAGTATGTTGCAGTACATTTTAGTGGATGGGTTTCCATGTTAGACATTTCAGCATGAAGATATAAATATTTCACAGTGTTTCATCAGGTGAGAATTCCGTTTTTGATAAATTTCCCATGGATAAAATTAATTTTACTTGTAGGAAAAGACTCCAGTGTTCCAGTTGCAATTGTGGGGTTGTACTAACTGTTGTTTAATTCTTTATAAACTGTTAGTCCTAGTCCCATCTGATAATAAACTAGTTAATTTCCTGTTTTTCTTCTTTCTCTTTCCACAGTTACGTTTGTTGGTGGTGGTAGTTCAGGGTCTGATTCGATTGTTGGTAGATCTCATTAACACCTTTCCAGTGTTCTCTATTCTGCTTAGGGTGTGCAGGGCCTACAGACTAGCAGGTAAGCAGATGTTTGCATCAAACCAGTATATTTTTTTGCAGTTGTATCAGTTTAGTTTTTTAAGGTTGAAATTGGCCCTTAAACAAATTAGAGGTTTGCTTAGCAAACGAATATGTCAAGTGGCAATAATGATATTCTGTTTTGGTGAGTTATGGACAAAAGGATTACAGTTTTTAATTCATTATTTGACACTTTTTCCTATTGTGCCATGTATTGGCCTACTTGTCTTGGCACTTCACCCTTTTCAGGCTTGAATTTATCTGAAATTGTCCTACACCCAAAGTAAATGGTATTGTAAGCTCCACTGTCTTTGGAGGGGTCATTGCATTACTGTGGATGTCTGGGCTATACCTCTGAACTTTATTTAAAATATTAAAAGTGGACATTTTCCAAGATGTTCTTAGTGTTTCACTGTTGCAGTCATTACATTTGGGTTATCTGCTTGCAGGTAGCCCTCAGTCGGCATGATTAACAAAGTCTTGGGTCCTGCTTCGGTTGCTGTCCCTTCTTCCATGACTTCAGGTCATCGGTGGTATAAAACATGCAGCCGACACCATTACATCAGTCTTTCCTTGCCGTGTGGTGCCTGAAGCGAAGCAGTTCGCAAGTGCCGATCGGCCAACTCCTGAAATTTTCGTTTTCGAGTTTCAGAACCGAAGTCTTCAACTAAAGCTAAGTACCCCATTGGGGAAACTTTTTCTTGCTCCTTACCGATGTCAGTAAAAGTTAATAATTGCATTACTTGTGGAAAGCAAACACCTCATAAAGATTTTCATTCGTACTGTATTCCTTGCCTAGGCCCTGACCACGACGTACCTTGCTGTCGGTTTTGTGCTTTATTTAATCAGCTCATGATCCGTTGTCGGTATATTTTCGCCTCTAAATATTTTGGTTCTCGATTTAATTATCCAGAAATATCGTTGATTAGCCTTCCGACTACCGGGATTTTGAAAAAATGCAAAGATAAATACAGAGACAGGCCGCCGAGGTCCAAAACTGCCGACGACGCTTCTCCTAAGGCAGTCGCCAGTACTCAGTGAGGCACTTTTGCAGCCCCTGATACCCGCTACTTCTGATTCGCAGGCCTCTACTGAGACCCATTCAGAGTCCGGTTTGCCGCGAGATGTTTCAACTATGGAACCCGCGGATGTCTCTACCTTGGATGGGTCTGGAGCCGCTGTGCAGGCACCGGCTTCTGAGGGTGTATTCAGGCCTACGGACTTGTATATTAAACTGACGCCTCCTTTTTTACTTAGGCCTAAATCTCGATCCATGCCTAAAATACCGACACCCAGGCCACGTGCTCAGGCCTCTATGCCTAAAAAACAAATGATAAGAATGGCTGAAGATCTAATAACTCTAATCGGGGGTAGCCAACCCCTCCTTCTAAGAGGCCTAGGACTGAAGTGGATTATGAATCTTCTGATCAGGATTCTGTTTTTTCTGATTCTCCTGATGATCTGGATTTGGCCTTATCTACTTATGAAGATTCTGATGCACAGGACTCCAGTCCCTCTGCCTCCCCTCCTGAGGATTTTTCTTTTGGAGAAACCGTATATACTCTAAGGGAGCATTTCCACTGGGAAAGCCAGGATTATTCTGATTCAAAAAAGAGGCTTAGGGATTTCCTTTTCCTACCTCAGCATAGGCCTTTAGCTATTCCTCCTGTACTAGACATTGTTGATGCTTTTTCGGAATCTAGTTTGGCCCCAGATTCCTTGCCTCCTGCTCCCAGAAAACCTGACCGATACTACAGGGTCCCTGAGTCCCACAAGTTCCTTTTTAAAAATCCTATTACAGATCCAGAGACTATTTCACAGGGGCCCAAGGGCATTAAGGCTTCTACTGCTAAAAATCCTACCCCTTCTGATAGAGACTCCAGGACGTTGGATAGATGGGGTAAGAAGGTTTACACTTCTGCAACCTTAGCCATTAGGGCTTTAAACTGCCAGTTTCATATGTTAAAGTATCAGCAACATGTTATTGGACTGCTTAAACAGAAAATGATGTTGATTCCTGACTGTGTGGAAAATAAAGAATTACAGGATTTAATGCATTCTGCAGGGATGCTGTTACTGGGTCTGTGCTCAGAAGGCATGCTTGGCTCAAGGAGCAATCATTGCCTGATCATGTTAAAGCTAAATTGTTGGATGCTACTTTAAATCAGGACCGCCTGTTTGGCAACAAGGCTGAGGAAGTTCTTAAAAATATGGAAGATAAAGCTAAATCTATGCAAACTGTTAAAGATTTTTTACAAGTTCAGCCTCCTAGATTTAGTAGGCACTGGCCCTCTAAGAATTGGTCCTTTCCAGCCCCTTCCATGTCTTCTCAAGCCAAACCCAGACACAGCAAAAACCCCAGGTTTCAGTCCCAGGGGACACACAGAACTAAGCAGTGGGGGGCCTCCACTTCCAAATCTGGGAATAATAAGACTCCCCCTATGGTAAACTGTGTCAATGACTTCCTTTTAAAATTTACAAGCACTTATCAGGAAAGATTGCTCTTCATGCAAAGAATTGGGAACTCATTACCCAGGACAAATGGGTTTTAAGTATAGTGTCCCAGGGATACAGATTTCACTTCCACATGTTGCCAACACCAAGCGGGTGGCTGGACCTACCCCCAAATTAGTGGGCAGAGGCCCCAAAACAAATGCTTTCTCTCTTATGCATGGGGGCTATTCAACTGGTACCAGAAGAGGAACAGGGACAAGGTTTCTACTCGAGACTTTTCCTGGTACCCAGAAAAGACAATTCATGGCACCCTATCCTGGACCTGTCAACTCTAAACACCTTTTTGGAGATTCCACAATTCAAGATACTGACTCTTCACCAATTACTTTCTATGTTAGGCAAAGATGCCTGGTTGTCAACACTAGATTTAAAAGAAGCATACCTGCACATCCTAATCGGTGAATCTTGCAGAAGATACCTACGCTTCAAAGCAGGCTACACGCACTATCAATTCTCTGCACTGCCCTTTGGCTTATCTACTGCACCCAGGGTATTCACAAAGTGCCTAGCTCCAGTTATTGCATTTTGCAGGCAAAGAAATATTCAAATATACCCATACCTGGACTATTGTCTAATTCAGGCAGAAAACCAGGACATACTTTTGAATCATCTGGTTTTTGTACAAAGGGTTCTAACTTGTCTGGGATACACCATAAACGAAAAGAAATCACACCTGGTACCCTGTCAACAAATTATATTCCTGGGGGCATGCTTGAATACAACTTCCCAGATGGCTTACCTCACGCCAGAGAAACAGATTCATTTGACAAACTACTTCAAACAAGTGGCAACAAAAACCCTGCTATCTGCAAGACAAATGCTGCAAGCCTTGGGGTTCATGGCCTCCTGCATTCTTCTAATTCCATATGCAAGACTGCATATGAGGAAACTACAGTGGTATCTAAAAAGCCTTTGGTGTCAACATTCTCAAGACCTGGAAACAATGATTCCTATCATACCTTGCCTACGCCTAGAGTTTCTTTGGTGGGCAGATGCCTGCCACCAAAACAAGGGACTACCTTTCACACCACCCCCTGCCACCCAAACCCTAACAACAGATGCATCAGACTATGCATGGGGGGCTCAACTGCCAGGGAAGTGCATTCAGGGCAAATGGACCTGCATATCAATCAAAACGAAATGTTAGGTGTACAGAATGCTCTAACAGCCTTCAAGGACCACATTCTTCCAGGACAACTAATGGTAAAGACGGACAACTCCACTGTTATGTGGTACATAAATAAGCAGGGGTTACACATTCTTACCCCCTCTGCAGACTAGCCATGGCATTGTGGAACATAGTCTTGAGCTACCATGTGCACCTACAAGCTCAAGTTCCTGCCAGGAAAATTAAATACACTGGCAGACGGACTAAGCAGAAACCTCATGGACCCACACAAGTGGAAACTGGAACCAAGGATTTTCAACATGTTGACAAGCAAATGGGGGAGCCCAGATATAGACTTGTTTGCCTCTCCCCATAACTACCAATTGGACAAATTTTGCACAAGGACTCCCCACAAACAAGCCTGGAAAGTGGATGCTTTGTCCTTCAGCTGGAAAAAACCCTCCTGCCCAGTGTGTCACGGTTATCTCCATGGCACCTGCCTCAGACTCCTTCCCTGCTGTCTCAGCAGGAGGACCAGATTCTGCACCCTCAGCTTCTAACACTGAACCTTGCAGCCTGGCTAATTACTTAATCTCTCCTTTACCATCCCTCACCAAACCTGTAATGGATATCATTTTAGAGGCAAGGAGGCCTAGTACTAGAAAATCTTATGCTGAAAAATGGAAAAGATTCTGTGCCTGGAACCAGTCTCAAGGGATGAGCACAGCAGCACCCAATTTACCTCAGATTTTACAATACTTAACTGCGATGCTTCACAAGGGCCTGTCTTTTTCCTTCATTAAAATCCACGTGTCAGCCATTTCAGCTCATTATAACACAGAACCGCCCCTCTTCTCTCATCCACTGCTCAAGCAGTTCCTCAGAGGGGCCAAAAATTTGAGACCACCCAGGAGAGCTCCATCTCCAGCCTGGGACCTTAACTTTGTCTTGGAGAAACTCACTCTACCTCCTTTCGAGCCAGCTGCTACTGCAGACTTAAAATTTCTTTCTTGGAAAACAGCTTTCCTTTTAGCAATCACTTCAGCTAGAAGGGTATCTGAATTACAGGCCCTTATGGCAGTGGAGCCTTTCATCATCTTTCATGCAGACCGGGTGTCCCTCAGATCCAGTCCATCCTTCATGCCCAAGGTGGTATCCAGTGTGGCTCTTAATCAGTCCATTAATTTGCCAACTTTCTTTCCCAATCCACAGAATAAAGGGGAATGGATACTGCATTCCATAGAGGGGCACAGACAACTTAGATTCTACTTGGACAGGACTAAACCTCAAAGGAAATCTGAACAACTACTGGTGGCATTTGCTGCAGGGGCAGGCAGGAAGGCTATTTCAAAGCAAACCATTTCTAAATGGATAAGCCATTGCATTAATTTCTGCTATAAGCACCATGGAAAACCTATCCGCCAGGGGATCAGACCTCACTCCACCAGGGCTGCATCTACCTCTACAGCCTTTCTCAGAGGTGTCCCTACCAGGGACATCCTAGAAGCTGCTACTGGAGTTCTGTACATACTTTCACCAAGCATTATCATTTGCCAATTTTCTCTAAATCCAGAACTGGCTTTGCCACTGCAGTCTTGCAGGGCCTTATAGCTGGCCCTAATGCTATGTAAATTCCTCCTCCCAACCATAGCTTTGGGAATCCACCCAAATGTAGTGACTGTAACAGTGAAACATGAAGAACATAGTACAGTTGTGTACACTTACCATAAATGTAGATGTTCGAGTGTATTCAGTGTTGCAGTCCTGATTACCCTCCCTCCAGCCCCCTAACTTCATTTGGTTATACCTCTACTTTCCTTTACTATGCAAAAGCCTTTTTGGTGTATTTGCTTTTTTGCTGGAGGTATATTTTTGTGCTTTTATATTTAATTGCTTCCCATTAGGGGGGCACCTGACATCTGGAGGAAGAAAAACTGATGTAATGGCATCGGCTGCATGTTTTATATGCCTGACGACCTGACATCGTGAAAGAAGGAACAGCAACCAATGCAGGACCCAAGACTTTGTTAATCAGGCCGACTGAGGGCTACCTGCTAGCAGATAATCCAAATGTAATGACTACAACAGTGAATACACTCGAACATCTACATTTATGGTAAGTGTACACAACTGTACTTTTTATGATGCAAGAACTTTATTGCATGCTACTTGAATTTTACAGCTAAGGCTTTGCAGTTATTTTGTTTTTTAAAACAATGCTGGGAAAAGAAGGGGGGGCAAGCTCATCATATGCAGCTGAAGTATTCACCCCCCCCCCCGTCCCCCCCAAAAATGAAACTAATAGAATTCAGAACTAATGGTAAGGAAAAGTTTTGAAAACTACAACCTGTCTTAAAAGTTACACCCTTGGCACTTACTGCTCTACTAGCCGTGGTGACAGAGACCTTGCAGAGGAAATAACTTTGTGTTTCTCTTTCTGTATGACCGCCTTCAATTGGCCACATCAGCGGACTCTCTCTTACAGTGTCCCTCGCTTCTGGACTTTGCAGTTACATATTACAGAAGTATTCCGTAGTGTCATCTCAGAAGATTGCCTTCATCTGGGAGAACTGGATGCCTTTCAGGGTTGTTTTTTCCTGCTAATGGTGAGGATCTGATAAGACATGCTGTTGTTAGCCTGGGTGAGAGTGCAGTAAATGGTCCAGACAGAGACCATCTTCATCACTTAGATTTTAGGGCAATTGCAGTCTTTATATTTTGTCTTCACAACTGAAGATGCAGGTGTTTCATTGGACTGCAGCATGTGAGTATTTGTAAAGTCATCATACCCTCATGGATTATCTTTTGATGTCAGACCCTTGTAATTGGTTCTAGTGTAGGGAACTGTGTAAATGTGGGCTTTTCTGCAAAAGAACCCTTTAACAGATCTTGATGCAAGTACCTTGGTAACAAGGTGGTAAGATCACCCAAGCTCCTTCTCTAGGAAAATGTGACCTCCCTGAAGTGCAGGCTACAAATAAAGCAGCTGGAACTTCTGCAAATTATTTCCTCCATCTTTTCATTTTGATTTCCTGTCAACCCTTGGACACTTAAGTCCTAGCTGACCCCTTTGTTTCACTGTTTGAGTGAGAGCCATTTTTGGGATGCAGGCAGCCATCAGGATTATCTGTTGCCCCTGTACCCTTTTTCATCAATGGCAGACTGACTTCTGAAGAACCCTACAATACTGATTTGATGATGGTCAGATGCTTCCATTCATAAATTGAAATGTGAGGAGATGCACAGTCTGATGGGCACATGCACCTCAGCCCTTATGCATGCCACATCATCAGTCTCTACTGAGCGTTAGTCCTGCACATAATCAGGCTGCATCCCTGTCCTCAGGATAAATGAGCTGCCTTCTTCAGTTCATTTCCACCCTCCTCACCCAATGCCTGTAATCTCCAAGCTGCTAGTCAGTCCTAGGTTGGGTGGGTCACAGTCAAGCCTGTATCTGTGTGTGCTGTGGAGCTGGCACGTTTTGACAGTGTTTCTAGCCCTGAAGGCTCTGAAAGCTGTGTTGAGGCTAGAACTTTTCCTTTGCAGTTTAGGCAGCTAGGCCGTGGTGTGGAAGATGAACAGAAATGGATTTTACATGTTGTACCACTGTGCAGAAATGCTTTGCAGGTCTGACGGTACCTCATTTCACAGTGTCAATGGTTCACAACCTTGAAGAAATAAACTCACCATCAGACTTCATAAGCTTTATAAGCAATAGCTCAAGCTTTCTTGTAGGGGTGAAGATTAGGAAATCCTGTCAAGTCGGAGTCTTCCAGGAGTGGCATAATACAGTGATTGATTTCTTTTTCCAATGTGAGAGCATGAACTTCTTTTCTGCTCATTTCAGTGGAAAGAGATAGAATTGTTAGTGATTCAGTTTCCCTCAGAATGGGGAATATTCCTGTACACCTTTCCACCATTTCCTTTGAGCCTGTGTCTTATCACAAAATTCAGAGGAGAATGGCCAAGATTAGTCCTTGTTGCCCTGTGATAGCTTAGTGTGTGTGGTTTCAAGTTCTCCAAGTCTATGGCAATGTATGAAAATATGTGTGAGCCAGAGAATTTTGTGTTCAGTTGGGATGACAGTAGGTTCCTCTTCAGAGTGTTCTTCCAAATGTTTATCCTTTGCTTCGTGTCCTTTCCAGTGGAGTTTCAGAAGAGACTAAAATCACCAGGAAGTCTCCCACCAGTCAGATGTACTCTGCTAAGTGGAAACTATTACCCATCTAGGCAGAGTTACCCTTTACTTCTATTTTCTGTTATCATCATCAACCCCCTTTTACCCTTTTTTGTGTGGGTTCTCTCAATTTGAGTGCAATCCTGATTTATCTTTGGTACCTTGTTAACTTAATTCTTAGTTATTCCTTGTTCAAGCTACATGTTTCTGGCATTTTTGCAAATTTAAGCATTGTGAAAGCCAGAATGGTGGGTTAATACAGGCTATTCCTTAAAAGGGTTAAGCATCCCTTCTTTTGTAAATTCCATGATTAGCAGACATTCAAGCCCACTGGTTTAAGATCTGTAAAGCTCTTCTCTTGGAACCTACTCATGTCCATACTTCCTACTGCTGCAGTAGCCTTTAGGTTACATGGGTTGCTTCCCTGCTTAGGAAACAACAACCAGTCATTTCCACAAAGCTGTGGCTACCTCCACACCTTCACTCTGACTGCTGACTGGCCAGCCTCAAAGAGAGAATCAGCAGTTAAGTGTAGATTTCTAAATTACTTTCTTGTTTTGTCAAGAAGCATCTATTTGACTTCACAGGAGTTGCAGTCAGCTAAGAGCTTAATTTCTGGCAGATTACAAAGACATGCATCTGGCGCCTTTCTCTCCGGGCTGCCACTGAAAATTGTCTTCATTCCAAATCGGACTTTCCCGGTTAACAAATGATAAATAAATAAATAAATAAAAATAAAATAAATTAGCATCTGTTGGGGAACCCCTCTGTACAGAAGTTGTTGCCCCTTTAAGAAAAGTGCATTTAATTTAAATTCCTGACTAAAAGCAGTATTTCCCTTTAAAAAAAATCCTGTATTTTTTATCAATATTGCTGCCTGTCTTTTTTTTAAACTAACTAGGTGCTAATTGTGACTAAATATATGCTCTGCGTGCCTAAACTTTTAAAATTGTGACTAAAAGATTTATTCGGGATTTAAAATTGTGACTAAAATATTTATTTGGGGATAGGCTGGAATGTGTATTTGCAGTGTAGTGCTTATGATCACTTTATGACAACCTACCTTTCATTTTTTTTTACTGTGTTTTTACTTTAGTATAAAGAATGCCGACAAGGAATCTGAGTGCTGCTTGCACTTTTATTTTATGAGAGGTCTAGCACAAGAAGTGTGAGTGTAAGTGTGCTGCTTGTTTTCACTAGGTGACAACTTACCTACTTGACTGACTCATTGCAGTAACAGTTAATGGTTTTCGCTTCTCTTCCTTGGCTACAGCATGGACATTTACTCCAGTCCTGCTGGTTGCACACCTGCGGTTTATACAAAGAAAAAGCACTTCAGGCATTCACCTCTCCAGCTTCCTCTTGTGTTGTCCTTTCAGCCACCACAAACCAGGCTTCAGCCACATCCTTTTCAGCTGTGGCATGGGAGAACCATCTTCTCTAGGCTGGGAGACACTATGGGAGATTTTTCACAGGGTAACCGAGGAAAGAGACTATTAAACCAATCAGCTCTCCCTTCTTTAAGTCAGTATTCTTCCACAGGGACTCCTATTAAGACCAAACAAAAGTCTAAACATTGTTTATCTCTAATTACAGTTAAGAAGGATAATTTTCTTACCATAGCATGCATGCAGTACAGTCTGGTGCCCACAAGTAATTACAGGTTAACATCTGAGATAAACTATTATGGTAACTGGGTTTGATAATTGTGATTATGACGGAGATGAGGCTTCTTCTCCTTCAGTTTCTCAAACTCAGTTTTCTAACTGTGAAGAAAGTGCAATCTCTTTTCCTCATGTGGAGGAATTCTTTTTTAATTAGACCATAGCCAGGATGAACAAGATATTTTTATGGGATCAAACAGAGGTGAACTGAGTAGATATAGTATGATATGTTGCAAATGGATGTTTCTCATTCCTCACCCATCCTTCCTATGATGCCACCCTTGGAGGATGTGTTGAATGCTGCCTGGAATCCTATTGATACTCAGCAGCAGTCCCTTAAAAAAAAAAAAAAAAGATAAAATGTATCAAGTGCCTCAGATTAATACATTTCTTTTCTGTCACCTAAGATTAGACCCAGCTGCAATATCCACTGCCTCTTTTATTGGGAATATACTGGTACTGAACACCAACCCTTCATATGGTGACAAGAAAGGCAAGGGGTTGGTCTGTCTTGGTAAGAGATTGTTTTCTTCCACTTTGGCTTTAGTTATCAGGCATTCAAATTTATACTTTGTTACACAAATAGTCTGAGGCAACTTGCTTCTTCACTTCCTAACAAGGAGAGTTCCTTTCTGAGTCGAACTGTTTCTTCCTTGTTCCAGGTATCCAAACGTGATTTGAAGAGTGTGTATGATTGTGCAGATCCTGTGTTCAGGACCACTGCTACTGTTACAATGTTGGTAACTTAATATTTGGTGACTATGTAAAGTCTAAAATCTTAGATTCTGCTTTAGATAAGGAGTTATTGTTTGTCCAATTTGGTTCTCTGGTTCCCAAACAATATGATGAAAGAGAGAAATTGATTCAAGGAGATTCTTAGATTTTTCACGTCCCCCGATACAAATTTTATAGACCTTCCTCTTTCACAAAAAAGCCAAATATGCAAAAACAGACATATTCTGGCAAACAATGTGCAGTAAGAGATGGCCGTAGGGAAATGACAAGAAACAGATGTCCTTCCAGAAAAAGGGACAGACCAACAATACAGAAGAACTATGTCAACACACCCCCCCCCCCCCCAGCCAATGTCTGTTCGGATCTGTCCCATGAACTGGTACTTTACATACTCCTTTAGCAAAAGGTTGTCTTAGACTCTTTGGTGTTGAAAGTGGGACAGTAAAATTACAAATGGCACTGGATTTCAGTAGAATTCCTTGCCATCCTCCTAAACAAACAGAATATTTTCCTAATGTTCTTCATTGTTTGCACTCCCAAGGACCAGTGCATGCAAGTAAAAAAGGCGAAGACTTTATATTCCTGAATATTTCTGGTACCTAAGAAGGAGGCTTCTTGGAGACCAGTACTAGATCTTTCATTTCTGAAACTGTATATGAAAGTACCAAAATTCAAAATGTTGACCTTACAAAACCTGTTATCCCCTATTCCTTCCATGTTTTACAGTGCAACACTAGACTTGAAATATGCTTATTACCACTTTCCTATAGCCACAAGCTTCAGATATTGCCTACTTTTTTGTTTCTGGGTCACATTATTATCTCCCTGCATTACCCTTTGGATTATCCACATCTGTAAGGATGTTCAGGAAATGCATAGCTCCTTTCATAGCTTATTGTAGGCTAAATGCTATTTACATTGTTCCTTATTTAGATGCCTTACTTATCTTTGTATATCATTACTTTATCCAGATGTCAAGAGTCTTTAACATGGGTTATGTCTCTTCCAACCAATCTGGGCTTCCTTATAGATGTTGCAAAGTCCTACCTGACTCCAACCCACAGGATTATGTTTCTTGGCTGCCTTCGATATTTTTCTTAGAAAGGCTTTTTAAACACAAGCAAATATGGATTTTTATCTGGAATGTTTTCTGAGCTTCTGCAATCAGTTTCAGACTGCAAGAGAATCTCTCAGGATCCAAGGTTTCATGGATTCTATCTTTCCCATGATTCCTCTGGCCAAATTGCACATAAGAAGGATTAATGGGCCCAGCATTCGCATTCTCTAGTGTATCAGATTCTAGTTTTGGACTTCTGAAATGGAACTGCATTGGTTGAGACAACAGATTCACCTTAACCTGGGTCTTCCTTTCTCTCTTCAGAACCCAAACTTAACTCTCACTACAAACATTTCAGATATGGCTTGGAGAGTAGTTTTTGTGGGATTAAAGATACAAGGCTGATGGGCAGCTTAGTGGTGCAGCGGTTAATGCTGTCGCCTCACAGCAAGAGGTTCTCCGGTTCGATTCTCGGCTGGGGTGCCTTCTGTGTGGAGTTTGCATGTTCTCCCTGCGTTCATGTGGGTTTCCTCCGGGTACTCCGGTTTCCTCCCACATTCTAAAGATATGCTTCTGGAGCATTTCTCCCCGGGCCTCCACTGAAAACAGGACCTGTGGAACCTAGTCGGACTTTCCCAATCAACAAATGTTAAATAAATAAATAAATAAAATAAAGGCTTGTAGAGTCATTCAGACAGACCAAAGCACATAAGTATATTAGAGATGCTATTTGTGATCCTTGCTTTGAATGCTCTCCCTCACCTGTTGTCACCAGGACCTCTTCAAGTGGTCACAGAAAATCAGTAATCAAACAGTAAGCTAAAAGCTGGTTAAGACTGAAGTCCAAAACCAAAAAACAAAACCAAAGCAAATCAAGCTGCTTTAATAAAATCCAAGGACAATTTCACAATAAATAATTCCAGTGCTTTAATAAAATCAAAGGACAATTCCGCAATAAACAATTCCAGTTTGTGGAATTGTCCTTGGATTTTAATAAAGCAGCTTGATTTCCGTTGGTTTTGTTTTTTGGTTACAGAAAATCCCACAATTTTGTGGCACATAAACAAGTAGGAGGCTACATAGTCATACCCCCTCTGCCAGTTGGCTGTGATAGCTTGAGAGTTAGCTGTTCAGGGTTCCTTAACCCTCCAAGTATCTTTTATTCCATCAGAGAAAAACATAGTGGCAAACAAGCTGGGCAGGACCAGGACAGATCCTCGTGAATGGAAATTGAAGGAGAGTGTTTTCCAGGAACTAATCCAGTTGTGGGAAACACCTCAAGTGGCCTGTATGTACATCAGCTATACAGACCTGGTCTCCCCTTATTCTGAAGATGTCAGTAGGGCATTTGTTACAAAAGGGAAAATCATCCTATGCTATCTTCAGTTTTACATTCCATACAGAACAGTAATCAACCCATTGTTTTCATCCAAGTGCCCTGCTGAGCATGATGTGATTTTTCGCTGCCTATTAATATCTAGATTGTGGTTGTATTTATTGTGTTTGTGTTGACTTTATTCTTTTTTTTTTTTCTCTCAGTGATGGGATCCCCAGAAAAGTTCATCAACAAGTTTACCTGTGGGAGACAAATCCCTTAGAATGATTATCACCTTAGTAAAAAAAACACCTAGCTTCAGCTTGTAAACACTGCACTTAACAAATACTGCAATGCTACAAGAAGTATTTACCACTACAAGCATGGCAGCCTCATCCGGACACTATCCCAAGAAAAGGTAGAAAGGACTCTGCAATTCACCTTTGAGTGTTCTGAAAATCCAGGATTTTCTTTCACTGCCCAAAGTCAAGTCTCACCCCTTCCAGAAGAGTTGTGCCCTTTGAGTCCAGACTGCACTTCCCTAATCAGATGGCATACCTCCCTCGGAACATAGTGGAATTGCTTGCACAGTCCTTGCACGGTACTTTCAAAACTTGAAACAGAAAACTGTTGTCATGACCAAGGAAGGATCAAAACCACTGGAGTTAATGGTCCCCACGATTATAATGGTCCCCAGCACATGATGAAGCTCCATTGGTGTCCAAAAAACATCTGGGGCCAATGCTGTCTGTGTCTGCAGGAACTGTTCCCTCAGCTGCTGGTCAGTACAGTGGTGCTTGAATGTTAATCAAACCAGGTCTGACCGAACAAAGAGGCACCCTTCAGAGAGGATCCCCAAAAATCAGACCCTAACTATGGATGCTTCAGATCTAGCCTAGGGAGTGCTGTCTGGGCACCTCAAGGTATAAAACATTTGGGATACAGCTCCAAGCCAGAAGCAGATAAATGAAAAGAAACAATGTCTATGTCATCTTCATGAAAAGCAATATTCTGAAAGCTATAATGCTGAATGTACAATGTTAAAATGTTGAAATTAAAATACTTGCTCCCATACATGTGCAGTGAGCTCGACTTGCTCCCTGTGAGAACAATGTTAACACTCATTTCCAAGTTTTACTAGCTGTGTGCTGGGATAGTGTACATGTGTAGTACACTTTTAGTATGTATTTTGAGTTCAACATTTTAAAATTTCAACATTTTTATATTTTAGGATTTTGTATTCAGTGTTGTGACTTTGAAATGATGGCTTTGATCCAAGTATTCAAAACTTTCCACCTGATCTGGTAAAGGGATCTTGCAAGGGGACCTAAATTTCTGGGTAAATTTCAGTAACTGGCTAGTAAGTGCAGTGCCTGGATGCCAGAAAAAAAGAAATACAGAGGACCTGGATGAAAATCGGCTACAAAACGTGACAAAGAAACAATGACTGGGAAAAGTACTGCAGCTGTTCAGCAAAAAGCAGTGCAAGCTCCAGGCATGTCTTCCAGTAACCTACAGGAAAGCATAAGGCAACTGCACACAGACCCGATTAAAATAAACAAAATACTGAAGGAGTATATCAACTCAAACTATAAAAGGCTGGAAAAAAATGGAAGAAACTTTAAATGGATATTCAGATAAGGTGATAAAACTGCAAAATGCAAAGGTCAAAATGAAGAAAAGGCTTTCTGGATATGAGGCTGCACAAGAACAGATGTGTCAAAAAATAATAGAATTAGAGGACATAACACATAGGAAAAAATCTGAAATTTTCTGCTGTACCAGAGAAACTGGAAGGAACAGACTGTATTAACTGGTATTCCTCAGCAAGAATTGTTAATTGAAAGGACACATTGTGTGTATGCTCTAAACCTGGCTATGAGAAAACAACCTAGACTTTTAAAAGTAAAGATGCAATCTTACCAGCAAAGGAGGTGATTCTGACAAAACTGTGGCAGAAGGACAAATTACTAAAAGTGGGAGCCAGCAGAGTGTTTGTGGAGAATGGCTACTCATTGTACACCAAGCAGAAGAGGAGTAAATTTGTTCCATTATTCAGGAAATGCTGAGAAGCCAGGTTGAGATTCAAACTGCTCTACCCAACTATCTTCAAAATTTTTTTCCCTGAAAGGACAAAATCATTTTTTGATTAAGTACATGCTAAGGAAGAAGTACAAAAGTTTGTCCAATAAAAGTGATCTGTGAAACAGAAGGAGATTCTGCTTCTTGTTGTTCTGGTAGTAAAGACCACAGAGAGACTGTGCCAGTGAAACCTTTTCCAGTTTTTCAATGGAAAATGCTTGAGAGAAGGAAAAACAAGAGTAGACTAGAAAATTGACAGTATGTTGAAAATGAAGCAGAGACAGGATTTGTGAGATGGAGTTGAACAGGAATAAAACCAGTACATTGAAAATTGACAAATGAGGGACTACAAAGCAGTAACTTTAGTTGTGAAACATTACAGAACAAGAAAATGTGGAAATATTGAACTTTTTTGGACTTTATTAAACTTGTAGGGGACTAGACATATGCTGTACTTCATGTCATTAATGTTTGGAGAATAAAACCAGTAACTTGGAAAAGACAAATGTGAGGTTACAAAGCAATAATTATATTTATAAAATATGACAAAAATATTGGACTTTTTTGGACTTGTTAAACTTGTAGGAAACTCTAAAGCATATGCCCGACTTCATGTCATTAATGTTTGGAAAAATACTCAGAGGGTAGAGGAGTGAGAAAGTTAACTGTAATTAAAACACATTTTTTTCTTAATTGTACTATTTTAAATGTGCATGATTTTCTTTGCAGTCTATAAAGTAAAGTTTTCTCAGTTATTTTAAGTGTAACGGGGATACTAATGTGGGTGGCCATGGTAGTGCAGTGGTTAACGTTGCCACCTCATAGCAAGAGGTTCTCCGGTTCGATCCTCGGCTAGGGTGCCTACTGTGCGGAGTCTGCATGTCCTCCCTGTGGTCGCGTGGGTTTCCTCCCTCCCCCTGCCAGTCATGAACAGACAGGTGATCCGCTATGGCGACCCCTAACTGGGAAAAACCGAAAGAAGAAGAAGAATGGGGATACTAATGTAAATAGGTGCTCCTGTTTTTTTTCTCCCTTCTCTCTTTCTTCTTGTTCAGTTTTAAGAAATGTAGACACTGCAATGTGACAAAAAAAAGAAGAAAAAAATCTGGTTAAAAGAGCATAACAAAAGAAAACATAGTGTGCTTTTTCTTATCCTTGCATAGATAGGGGAATTACTGGATTAGGCCCTTAACTTAATCTATTAAAACGTTTTGAGAGAAAGCAAGTAAATGAAAAAGAATATTGAATATTATAAGGCACAACTTTTTGCAGTTTTTTGTCTGGTTCTTGTGTCTCTAGGAGACAATCTGATAAAGTGAAATGGCTTGGAGAAAATGTTGAAAGCATTCAAGTGTTTTCCCAACTGAGAGAGCTATAAAGATAAGACAAGCACTTAGTAGAAGCACAGGCTTTACCATGCATCTTAGCACAGATAACCTTTCTTTTAGGTTATCTCTAGTATTATTCAAAGAAATCACTGCTCAAACCATAAGAGTCTGTACGTGAAACAAGAAAAAATATATATTACAAACAATACGTATAGGCTCACCACGGAGAAAGGAGGCATGTACCAAATAAAGTCCAGTAGCGAAACTTTTATTTCTTAAAAAACAAGTACAAGATGAGCGCTTTCGCATATGAAACATATGCTTCTTCAGATTTTAAACTAGAACAAAACTTAACTGCTTTATATACACAAGCTAAGGAATCTAAAATGATGCATCAAACAATTATGCAATTAATCAATTTACTAGAAAAATCCAATTAGTTAATAGGCAACTTGCCAAGTACAGACTCTGCAACCAACTCACATTTCCAATAAGAAAGTGTGTCAGAAAAAAGCAGAGAAGAATATGCAAACAACTAATTAAACCAAGGCCTAAAAACACAAATGATAAAATATGAATATATATAAAACTGTACAGATATATATATATATATATATATATATATATATATATATATATATATACATGACTAAAAACATTGCCAAAATCAAAATCATAATGCTCTGAAAACAAGATAACATAAGTAAAAGACATTAATGAGAAGTAAATAACAGAACTCTCTCACTTCCTAAATTTTAAAATAGGTTGGAGAGAGATACAGGAATTCAAACCAGGGGGGTAGTGTGCTCTCAACTGAAGAATCCAGTGAAGCTCTCTCTGTTCTAGGAAATTCATATAGTTACCCCCTCTCTGGTTACTTTGAACTATCTGTAGGACCCTGAATGTAAACGTATGGTCATTATATAAAGAAACATGTTTTGCCAGGGCATTAAGCTCATTTCCCCATTTTATATCGTATAGATGGTTATAAATTCTATTTTTAAGTTTCCTTTTCGTTTAGCCTACATAGTAGGCAGAACATGCTCGACAGGTGGCTAGATATATCAAGCCTGACGTATCACACGTAGCATAAAACCTCGGTTTAAAAGAATAATGTAATACTGGATGGATGAAATCTTGTTGGACCGTGATATGACTGCATGACTGTTATCTCTAGTCTGTATGTGTGGCTGTCACTTTGGAACATTTGTTCCTATTAGGAGGGTAAAACTTCAATGTTTGAAGATGTACATGGTTTTGTGTGTTCTTTTTAAGTTAATTGGTTTTAGGGAGGTATTGGGTTTGAGTTTGCTTTTGTTTGAGGGCTTTCAGTAAAACAAAACGTTTTGTAAGATATGACATAGGCTGCAATGGAGATGACAAGAAACAAGTGTATAAAAGATTAACCTGCCAAACAGTATATACATGTAACAAAAAAAAAACTGGAACTAGACATTTAACAAAAAGCTGTTGTACGCAAAGGGTGGCAATAATAACCTTTTAAAAGCATGATGCTTTCTGTAATGTCTGTAAGTATCAATGGTCTCACAGATAAATACAAAAAAGAAATAGTGAACTATATTGAAATGTAGAGTGCAAGTAGCAATGCTACAAGAGATACACTTGGAAAGAACCGAACATGTGAATTTGATAAAGAAAGGTTTTCAGGATGGTTATTCAGCGGAATACCTGGGGCAAAGGAAATGAGGAGTCCTTAATTACAAGAGGAGCTCCGATAGTGATAGAAGAGGATAGAAATGATAGTAATGGTAGATTTGTAGCAGTAAGGGGCTACTGGCATGTATTTATATTCCACTGAAAACAGCTGTAATGGAGCTTAAGAAAATTCTGTGAGAAATAGTCAGCTTTCAGCAATGATTATTACTTTAAGGTGAGGACTGGAATTTAGTATGTAACAGTAAAGATGTGCCAGTGGACTAATGGAAAATATTATAAAGGAGGGTAGATTTTTGAAGAAATTTAGGAAAATGTTTAGCATGGAAGATGTGAATTCAGCACTAGGAGTTTTGAGTGAATTTACATATTGCCCATGATACGAAAACTGGGGTATGCTAGACAGAATTTACATTTCACAAGAACATGTACATTTAATTGAATGTCTTGATATGCACCCAAAACCTATTTCAGAGCATGTGCCAATAATAGCTAAAATAAAAACACAGGGTAATGAAATAAAAATGAGATAGTGGCACTTTCCCACCTATCTGTTGAAAAGAGAAGAATTTAAGGAATTAAATTATTCAGATGCAGATAGAAATTTCTTCTGAAAATATAGCTAAGGAGTGGGATAAAATTAAAGTGAAGTTTAAAAATAGGGTGGAAATAAAAGAAAGGGAGATATGGTTAAGAACAAGAATTATTTAGAGGAACTGACAAATATTGCAAAATAGGGGAAATCCCACAGAACAAGAAGAGAAGCAACTGCAGAATGCTAAACAGAAAATGGATTACCTCAATATTATGCACGAGTCTAGACAGATTGCTGTTAAGCAACAGTTTTTTTGATAAAAGTTTTTGTGCTGTAGAATTATTAACACAGCGACTCAGGCAACAGAAAGTAGAAAGGGCTGTCGCCAAGCTTAGAGAGCCGATAATAAGTGATCCTGTAAAAGTGTTAAAAATATTTCGGAAATTCTGTGAAAGTCAGGGAAATATGTAAATCAAGAAGAGGTACAAATGGATATGTTTATGGAAGAATTAAATATGCCAAAGTTAGAGGTAGATGAGGCTGAATTACTAACAGGATAGGAGGAGATGAGATACATTGGTGATATATAACTAATCTACAGGAAGGTCTCCAGGAATAAAAAATGGTATTCCTGTAGAAATTTGGAAGCTAGGAGGGAAAAAGCTGATAAAGATCTGCAAGTTTTCTTTAACAGTATTTTAATAGGAGGAGAATTACCAACATCCTGGAAGAAATCAGTGGTAACTGTAATACGTAAATAGGGTAAAGATCCTTCAGATCCATCTTCATCCAGGCCCATTTCAATACCAAACCATGATTATAAAATATTTATGTCTATAATGACTAAAAGAATGACAAAAGTGATACCAAAATTGATAGATATGGATCAGTTTGGTTTTTTGGAGGGGAGGCAAACATTTGACAACATTAACAAAACATTGATGATCCAGAGGTAAGCAGAATGTAAGAAAATACCACTGTTGTTGGTGGTCTAGATGCACAGAAAGCATTTGACAGAGTAAGCTGGGACTTTATGAGCAGGACAATAGAAGTATTTGCATTCCCTGATAAAATTATAAGGTTGACTAAGAGGATATATGAGGGATTGGAGGCGAAAATTAAAGTGGGTGGGGTCCTGTCTGATAATTTCTGCTTGAGCAGAGGAACCAGCCAGGGGTGTCCTCTCTCCCTATTGTTATTTGCATTATAATTAGAACCATTGGTAAAGAAAATAACGAAATTCAAGTTTATAACTGGCATGGTAGTCAATAAGAGATGGCTTTATTTGTAGATGATATTATTTTATACCTGATAAAACCAGAAAGGGACATCACAGTGTTGTGGAACATTTTGAGACAGTTTCAGATCGTTTCAGGATACAAAATTAATGAAGCTAAAACAAAAGCAATAGCGGTAAATTGTGTGCCCACACACAAATTGGTTCAGCAATATCAATATTTATGAGGACATAATAAAATCAAGTATTTAGGAGTGTGGATTAAAAATGATTCCATTGTGGCAGCTAAGGATAATGTGGGAAGTGACTAAACACAAGACAATACAAAAACTGAGAAAATGGAAGATATGTTATGTTAGTTAAAATGTTTTAGTCCCTTTAGTCTTATACACAGGTAAGGCATATTTTTTATCAGTCAGTGGAGAAGTTGTAGATAATTAATAAAGAGCTGAAGGATTTTATCTGAGAGAGGAAGACAACAATAGTGAAGTGGGATAAGCTGATGCTTCCAATAGAATAAGGTGTATTGGATTACCCCTTTTTAAGGGGTATTTCAGAGAAACACAGTTAAGGTTCCTATACATAGCACAAGCAGAAAACTATAATTGAGTGGATGATGAAGAAATGGGGGGGGGGGGGCACAAGAAACAAGAAGATACTTGGATTTGGGATGCAGACCTTTAAGGAGAATAACAACAGTCATACATATATTCATAAAGTAGAAGAAAGTATTCTATGAACTGAGCCAACATGTGAATGAAGAAAGGAGATTCTGCTGATAGGCATGACTGCAGTTAGGATACAGACAATAGGCAAAGGGGGGTGCTGGAATTTATTGGAGAAAACTAACAATGGAACCAAGATTTTGAAGCAAATAACTAGAAAGGGAAAGGTAATAGAATGGAAAGACACCAAGAATTTATTTGGACTGCAGGTTATATATTGCCTTCCCTATCAAAGATTGATATCAGGGTATAGGCAAAGAGAAAGAAACAGGGGTGGGGATCCTAAATAAAAGACCATCACTGGAAGAGTTTTTAGTAGAATCCAGAACAGAAGCTGCCGTTAAAAAGGAATAATTAGTAGAGCATATACAATATCGCATGGTAACTATAAGAATTAGTCGAAGGAAATCAGAAAGGATTGGGAAGAAAGATTGGATAAGCAATTCACAAATAAACTGTAGGGGGCTATATGTATGCCTCCCAAATATGGAACAAAGCCTAGAAGATTTAGGATATTTGCTTGGAAGTGTTTACATAGGTACTTTTGTACCCCAAGTAGACTTCAAGTAATTTTTCCTCATATAGACCGCAAAAGTCGGAGGTCTAATGGGAAAGAAAAAGGTAACTGAACATATTTTCTGGGAGTGTAATGAGTTGGCAGACTTTAAAGATTACCTGCAGACTTCTTTTTCAGAGATACAGGGTGAGCAAATTGGTGTAACTAAGGAAATGATTTTTTGAGCTATGATACAGAATGGGAACTGCCCAGACATAGTAAGGCCTTTCTGAGTCTAATTATTGTGGCTGCCAAAAAAGCAATTACTAGAAAATGGAAATTCAAGTCTAAACCAACTTTATTAGAAGAAGTGAGTAGAGTAACAGGGATAAAACAACTGGAATCGGGATCTTTAGAAAAGGGTAGGAGCAAATTACATAGGAAAACTGGGAATTGTGGGAACAATACATGCAGGGGAGAAACGAGTTTTAAAAGAAGGCGGAATTTGAGTGAGCTGTATAATGTTTGACTGATAATGACTGGATATATTACAAGTGATGTATTAGATAATGACTGGATATATTATAAGTGATGGATAATGTTTGCAACTACAGTTATGTCAAAGTAGTAATAATGTTTGCAACTGAAATTGTGTCAATATTGTTTGTTCCATTTACATAAATGTAAGATTGCCTTGCCATACGTGATAATTTAATAAAGATGTTTCTTGTTTAATACAAAAAAAAGAAATTAGCATTGGGTTAGTCTTTTATGTTTGCCAATAGCGTTCTTCTCAGCACTCACAATGTACCTAGAATTTTCTCCTTCTCACGTTCATACAGAGTTACATGATTTGGTAGCATATTTAAGTACACTTGAGAGTTATTTTTCTTTAGCCGTGTTGCTTCTTCTACTATTGGGACTGTCTGGGTGTCTGTAGCCCACATTGCTTCAATTTCCGCTTGCATATCCTGCTATTTTATGACTTTGTCTTTCTCGGTACCTAGTCCTCTGTAATCACTGGGGTCGATATTACATGATTGAAACCTTAGGTTATCGAGCACCTAAAGGTTGGTCACGAAATATCGAACCCTTAAGATCGAAAACGTCTGTTTCCACACAGGGAAAAATCCCGTTGGCCAAATATAAACAGAAATAAAGTGGGGGGTTTCGCCCCCCCCCCCACAACTAAATATACCAACACTAAGATCGCTCTACAGTGGAGAAACTGCAAAATGATTCATTTCCCTGTGTGCAAACAGCTGTTCGCAATTTTCAGACTTCGACATTTTGTGATAGACCTTTAGGTATTCGATAACCTAAGGTTTTGATCATGTAATAGGGAACCTAATCACTGTAGCTAATTCAATGGTTAATAATACTTTTGTCTGTTTTTTTCTTTCACTACACTATCTAGTTTTTTTGCATCTACTTTCTTAATTGTTTGCATCGGATGATGCCATGTGATCAAAACTTCTTCATTTACAGTAATGCTTTGTGGTTCGTGTTTCCAGCGCTTCTATTTATATTTAAGTTTCTACAGCTTCTATGTTGCCAGTTTTGCACAATCCCCAATTCAATAATCTTGCAACATTGTTACACCTTTCAGTATACAGACCGACAGTTATGAGTATATTGCAACCAACATCGAGATTTGCAGCTGTTTCTAGTTCTATACTACAGGACCTGCATTTGTCTGTATCCCTACTATAGAATGTAAACCAACATGTATATAGCCCCAAGTCTTGAACCTCCATTATTAGCCTTTCATGCTATTCATCTTTTTGTTTAAACTCACCTTTCTCATTTGATAAGCATGAAGCATTTTTGTTGTTGTTTTGCCCATCTGATCCAATGCTTTCTGCAGCCAGTCACAACAAGTTGTAAGGTGAAACAGGAACAGCAAGCTGATCTGTAAATTAAACTGTATTCTGAGATGTCAGAGCAGTTTTCAATATTAGTTTTAGTATCTAGCCAGTACTGTTTAGGAGGTAGTTGTTTAGTCTTAGATGACCCTAAAGACATTTTACATCCCATCCCAGTTTAACTCTGCAGCAGACCAACTAAGCAGAATCAGCTGCTGAGCCCCACAGGTGGACTTTAATTTTACTCTGGAATGGTTTACTTCAGATAACCCACAGGTAGTGTATTACAGACACTTGGAGATTCTGCTCCAAAGCACCACAGAAAGACACTCGGGTGCCTTCCCATTCAGATGGACAGATCATTTTCTATAGGCATTCTTTGTAAGCCCCTTTCTCCCCAAGGTGTCTGAGAAAGTAAGGGAGGATGGCCTATAGATGTGCCTAGTTGTACTTCTTTAGTTCAGGCAGCACTGGTTCTCCCTCCTCATTCAGATGTCCAAGGTGAAACCTCTGACACTGCTATTGCAAATGTAACTGGGACAAGAGGGCCCTATAAGTCTTGTTATGGAACACATTACATTAGATAGTAAGTCATGTTGTAACTGGGACAAGAGGGCACTATAAGTCTTGCTATGGAACACATTACATTAGATAGTAAACCATGTGTAACTGGGACAAGAGGGCCCTATAAGTCTTGTTATGGAACACATTACATTAAATAGTAAGCCATGTTGTAACTGGGAGAGGAGGGCCCTGTGAGTCCTGTTATGGAACACATTACATTAGATAGCTGCAGTGGTGCAGCAGTTAACGTCGTCACCTCACAGCAAGAGGTTCTCCGGTTCGATTCTCAGCTGGGGTGCCTTCTG
The DNA here is from genome assembly GCF_019279795.1 of Protopterus annectens. Lineage (NCBI taxonomy): Eukaryota > Metazoa > Chordata > Ceratodontiformes > Protopteridae > Protopterus > Protopterus annectens. The sequence goes on along the minus strand of NC_056746.1, from coordinate 243,707,905 downwards.
TGTGGAGTTTGCATGTTATCCCTGTGTTCATGTGGGTTTCCTCCGGGTACTCTGGTTTCCTCCCACATTCCAAAGACATGCATCTGGAGCATTTCTCCCTGGGCCTCCGCTGAAAACAGGCTCTGTGGAACCTAGTCGGACTTTCCCGGTTAACAAATGTTAAATAAATAAATAAAAATAAATAAATAAATAAAACTGTTGTAACTGGGACAAGAGGGCCCTATAAGTCTTGCTATGGAACACATTACATTAGATAGTAAGCCATGTTGTAACTGGGACAAGAGGGCCCTATAAGTCTTGCTATGGAACACATTACATTAGATAGTAAGCCATGTTGTAACTGGGACAAGAGGGCCCTATAAGTCTTGCTATGGAACACATTACATTAGATAGTAAGCCATGTTGTGGAACAAGAGGGTCCTACAAGTCTTGCTATGGAACACATTACATTAGATAGTAAGCCATGTTGTAACTGGGACAACAGGGCCCTATAAGTCTTGCTATGGAACACATTACATTAGATAGTAAGCCATGTTGTAACTGGAACAAGAGGGCCATATAAGTCTTGTTATGGAACACATTACATTAGATAGTAAGCCATGTTCTAACTGGAACAAGAGGGCCCTATAAGTCTTTCTATGGAACACATTACATTAGATAGTAAGCCATGTTGTAACTGGGACAAGAGGGCCCTATAAGTCTTGCTATGGAACACATTACATTAGATAGTAAGCCATGTTTTAACTGGGACAAGAGGGCCCTATAGGTCTTGTTATGTAACACATTACATTAGATAGTAAGCCATGTTCCATAGTAAGCCATGTTCTAACTGGAACAAGAGGGCCCTATAAGTCTTTCTATGGAACACATTACGTTAGATAGTAAGCCATGTTGTAACTGGGACAAGAGGGCCCTATAAGTCTTGCTATGGAACACATTACATTAGATAGTAAGCCATGTTGTAACTGGGACAAGAGGGCCCTATAAGTCTTGCTATGGAACACATTACATTAGATAGTAAGCCATGTTGTAACTGGGACAAGAGGGCCCTATAAGTCTTGCTATGGAACACATTACATTAGATAGTAAGCCATGTTTTAACTGGGACAAGAGGGCCCTATAGGTCTTGTTATGTAACACATTACATTAGATAGTAAGCCATGTTCCATAGTAAGCCATGTTCTAACTGGAACAAGAGGGCCCTATAAGTCTTTCTATGGAACACATTACGTTAGATAGTAAGCCATGTTGTAACTGGGACAAGAGGGCCCTATAAGTCTTGCTATGGAACACATTACATTAGATAGTAAGCCATGTTGTAACTGGGACAAGAGGGCCCTATAAGTCTTGCTATGGAACACATTACATTAGATAGTAAGCCATGTTGTGGAACAAGAGGGTCCTATAAGTCTTGCTGTGGAACACATTACATTAGATAGTAAGCCATGTTGTAACTGGGACAAGAGGGCCATGTAAGTCTTGCCATGGAACACATTACATTAGATAGTAAGCCATGCTGTTGAAAGCTGAAGATAGAGGAGGAGTAAATGTTGGCTGAACCGTCTGGCATATCCTTTACTTTTAAAATTTAATTTCTAGCATAAACTTGCTGCTTAGCTTTGTGAGTTTGGTGCTATCATTCTATTTAATGTTGCACGATACACTGAGTGCTGGTAAGGAACAGTGGTGCTAATAAACTTGTTTTCTTTGATTATGTAGTGTGATTAAATGCAGTTCAGATGTTGTAGTGTATTTTGAGAAGAGATTATTTGGGTCACTAACTACATGTTTTAATCTTTCAGCTGGTGTCAAGTTCCATGTTCTCAGCCAAGAATCTGGCAGGCCATTGCACTTGTTAATGCAGGTAGAAAACTCTGTGCATTTTTACAAATTTTTCTGTATTCTACTGAACATTGTAATATTACCGACATTGAGCACTACACACACACACACACACACATGTGTGTGTGTGTTAATGTTTTCCACCTTTTCTGCAGTGTTTTGCACTGCTTCTGAGTGTTGCTAATCCTTTAATTGTACTGAAATTGTTCTTCCTGCATACTGGTTCGTGATTTGTTTATTTGCCGTTTGTTAAGTTATCTTCAGATGGTTATTCATCAATAATAATAATGCTTTCCTCACACCACAAGTTCCAGGCCAGATGAATTCACTCAGTTTAGTACACATACTGTTCTTCTTCTTTCGACTTTTTTCCAGTTAGGGGTCGCCACAGCGGATCATCTGTCCGCTCATGATTGGCAGTGGAGTTTTACAGTGTCGAGTTGCCAGCCCAGCGCCCAACCTTCCACAGAAGGTACACACTCACACCTAAGGCAAATTGAGAGTGTCCAATCCACCTACTGCATGTCTTTGGGATGTGGGAGGAAACTGGAGCACCCGGAGGAAACCCACGCGACCACAGGGAGGACATGCAGACTCTGCACAGAAGGTACCCCCAGCCGAGAATTGAACCAGAAAACCTCTTGCTGTGAGGCGGCAACTCTAACCGCTGCACCACCGTGGCTGACCAGTTTAGCACACAGACTGATTTATTAAAATAAAAAATAACTTCTGCAGTAAAAATTAACAGCAAAACTTCACACTCTTATACCATTAAGAGCAAATAACATTTCTCTGGCGCCTCACCTTTCAGAAAATCTTTTTCAGAGTACAGCTTTCTGCTGGTAAGCCTGGATAAACGAAGCAGGATGTATCGGAAAATACTTCGTTTATCCAGGCTTGTGGTTGTTGGTTATCAGTATATTTTGGTCTGGATTCTGCTTCGTTTTTGGTTTCTGCTGGTAAGCATACACTTAAATACATGCATTTAATCAATTAAATAATCATCCAATTAAGAATTCACTAAAAAAGGCAACTAAAAAGGTTAACTTTTAATATTCTTTTTAACCTACTTACATTAAATACTTCCAAGAGAATTCCCTATTCAAACCTCTTGGAAACGTATCATAATTTAAAATAAATATTGCTTCCTTCCTTCTTAAATGCTCCTTAATTTTTTTATCAGTACTAAACCTAGTATTTCCTTGTTCCAAAACAGTTGCCTGCAACCCCTGTGGGTCTCCATTATGATGTTCCTTAAAGTGCATAGCTACAGGACTCTGAAATCTTTGCTTTTGATATCCCTTATGTGCTCTTTTAATCTTGCAGCAAAACTTTTGCTTTCTCCAATATAAAATAATCCACAAGGTCATTTTAAACTATATATAATTTTTTCATTATTGCAAGTGAAGCTACCTCTTCTGTCAATATTTTTTCCATTAATGCTTTCAAAACTGTCAACTATGTGTTTGCATACTGTGCAATTATCACATGGAAATGTTCCATATCTCACTATATTATTTTCGTCTTTCAAATTTTCATTGTACTAACATGTCCTTGAGACTCCTGCCTCCTTTATATGGAAAACAAAGTTTAACATTTTTAGGCAGGATTTTTCTTTCTTTATATAGGACCAATAATACCTAACTGTTTTCTCTAAAATGTTAGAAAAAATAGTATACTTAGACACAAAATATAGCTCACTTTCTTTTTCGTCTGCATTCCTATTCTGCATTATTATGTTCTGTGCTTTATTCACTTTTTTCTTCATTACTTTATTATAGCCCAACCATACTTTCTCTGGCTCATAGCACCTTTCTATAAACATGTTAGCTGTATTTTGAACTTCCTTCTCACATTCCTTCCTGTCACTACATAAACGTTTAACCCTGACCATTTCCCCATAAGGAATGGCAGAAATAGTGTTTGTGTGTGTGTGTCAACTAGATGTTCTTCGTGTTTCACTGTTGCAGTCATTACAGTTGGGTAATCTGCTGACAGGTTGCCCTCAGTCGGCCTGATTAACAACGTCTTGGATCCTGCGTCAGTTGCTGTCCCTTCTTCCGTGACGTCAGGTCGTCAGGGGTATAAAACATGCAGCCAACGCCATTACATCAGTCTTTCTTGCTGCGCGGTGCCCGTAGCAGAAGCAGTTCGCAAGTGCTGGTCGGCCGACTCCTGAAATTTTCGTTTTTGAGTTTCAGAACCGAAGTCTTCAACTAAAAAGCTAAGTACCCCGCTGGGGAAACTTTTTCTTGCTCCTTACCGATGTCAGTAAAAGTTAATAATTGCATTACTTGTGGGAAGCAAATACCTCATAAGGATTTTCATTTGTACTGTATTCCTTGCCTATGCCCTGACCACAATGTACCTTGCTGTCGGTTTTATGCTAAATTTAATCAACGCACTATTAAACATTGGTATATTTTTGCTTCTAAATATTTTCGCTTACGCTGTAATTATCCAGAAATGTCGGTTAGCAATCCGACTACCGGAATACCTAAAAAATGCAAAGAAAAAGACAGAGACAGGCCATCAAGGTCCAAAACTGACGACGACGCTTCTCCTAAGCCAGTCGCCAGTTCGCCGGTACTCAGTGAGGTGCTTTTGCAGCCCCTGATAGCTGCTACTTCTGATTTGCAGACCTCTACAGAGACCCGTTCGGAGTCCGGTATGCAGCGAGATGCTTCAATTATGGAACCTGCGGATTTCTCTACCTTAGATGGGTCCAGAGCCGCTGTGCAGGCACCGGCTTCTGAGGGTGTTTTCAGGCCTACAGATTTGTAGATTAGACCAGCGTCATCTTCAAAACTATAGCCAAAATCTAAATCTGTGTCTAAAAAACCGATGCCTGGGCCACATGTGCAGGCCCCCTATGCTTAAAAAACAATTGATCAAAATGGCTGAAGATTTAATTACTCTGATCAGGGGTAGCCAACTTCCCCCTTCTAAGAGGCCTAGGCAAGACATTGATTATGAATCTCCTGACCAGGATTCTATTTCTTCTGACTCTTCTAATGAACAGGATTTGTCTATACCTACTTATGAGGACTCTGATGCAGAGGATTCCGTTCCTTCTGCTTCTCCCCCTGAGGATTTTTCTTTTGGGGAAACTTTACATACCTTATGGAAACATTTCCACTGGGAAAGTCAGGATTTTTCTGAATCTAAAAAGAGACTTGGGGATTTTCTTCTTCCTCAGCATAGGCCTTTGGCTATACCTCCTGTTCTAGACATTGTTGATGATGTTTTTTCAGAATCTAGTATGGCTCCTGATTCTCTGCCTCCGGCTCCTTGTAAGCCAGACAGATACTACAGGGTTTCTGACTCCCACAAATTCCTTTTCAAAAATCCTACTGCAGATCCTGAAACTATTTCTCAGGGTCCCAAGGGTATTAAGGCCTCTACTGCTAAATATCCTACCCCTTCTGATAGATCCAAGGGCGCTGGATAGATGGGGTAAGAAGGTTTACACTTGCAACCTTGGCAATCATGGCTTTAAACCATCAATTTCATATGCTTAAATATCAACAGCATATCATGGAACTGCTTAAACAGAAAATTATGTTAATTTCTGACTGTGGAAAATAAAGATTTACAGTATTTATTGCATTCAGCTGAACAAGTTGGAAAACATACTTTGCAATGTAGTTTTGATTCTTTGGAGGCCTCTTGCAGGGCTGCTGTAACTGGGTCTGTGTTAAGAAGGCATGCTTGGCTCAAAGAGCAAACTCTGCCTGATCATGTTAAAGCAAAATTGTTGGATGCTCCTTTACAGCAGGATCATCTCTTTGGTAATAAGGCTGACGAAACTTTAAAAAAGATAGAAGATAAAGCTAAATCTATGCAAACTGTGAAAGATTTCTTACAAGTGCAACCTCCAAGATTCAGTAGGCACTGGCCTACTAAGAACTGGTCCTTTCCAGTCCCTTCGAGAGCCACTCAAGTCAAACCCAGACATTCCAAAGGCTCCAGGTTTCAGTCACAAGGGACTTTTAGAACTAAACAATGGGGTGCCTCCTCTCCCCCAAATCTGGAAACAACAAGGCACCCCCCTATGGTAAGCAGTCTCAATGACTTCCCTTTACACCTACCAAGCACTTACCTTTTAGCCGCCCCTTTGGGGGGAAAACTGGCACTTCATGCAAGAAAATCAAATGCACCTTCATAGCAATCAAAAAGAGATGCTAGCAGTACAGAATGCACTGACAGCCTTCAAGGACTACCTTCATCCAGGACAATTAATGATAAAGACAGACAACACCACAGTTATGTGATACATAAACAAGCAGGGGTACACACTCTTACCTTTGCAGACTAGCCATGGCATTGTGGAAGAGGCCTTGACCTATCAAATACAACTACAAGTTCAGTTCCTGCCAGGAAAGCTGAATACACTGGCAGACGAACTAAGTAGAAATATCATGGACACACACGAATGGAAACTGGAACCACAGATTTTCAACATGTTGACACGCAAATGGGGAGTCCGGACATAGATCTCTATCAGTTGGACAAATTCTGCACAAGAACTCATCACAAAATTCAAGATGCTGACTCTTCAACAGTTACTTCCTATGCTAGGCAAAGATGCCTGGTTGGTAACTCTAGACTTGAAAGAGGCTTACCTGCATATCCCAATTAGGGAATCTTGCAGAAGATACCTCCACTTCAAAGCAGGCTACTTGCATTAACAATTCTCTGCACTGCCCTTTGGTTTATCTGTTGTGCCCAGGGCCTTCACAAAGTGCCTGGCTCCAGTAATTGCATTTTGCAGACAAAGAAATATTCAAATATATCCATACCTGGACGTTTGTCTAATTCAGGCAGAAAACAAGGACATTCTTCTAAAACATCTGGTGTTTGTAAAAAGGGTTCTAATTTGTCTAGGGTACACCATAAATGAAAAGAAATCACAACTGGTACCCTCTCAAAAAATTACATTCCTGGGTGCAAGCTTGAATACAACTGCCCAGATGACTTACCTTATGCCAGAAAAGCAAATTAATTTGGTAACTTACTTCAAACAGGTGGCCACAAAAACCTTTCTATCTGCAAGACAAATTCTGCAAGCCATGGGGTTCATGGCCTCCTGCATTCTTCTAATTCCATATGCAAGACTGCATATGAGGAAACTTCAGTGGTACTTAAAAAGTTTATGGAGTCAACATTGTCACAGCCTGGAAACAATGATTCCTATCTTACCTTGCCTGTAACTAGAGTTCCTGTGGTGGGCAGAGGCCTGTCACCAAAACAAAGGACTGCCATTCACTCCATCCCCTGCCACCCAAACCCTAACTACAGACGCATCAGACTATGCTTGGGGGGCTCATCTGGTAGGGAAGTGCATTCAGGACAAATGGAGCCCAAATCAAATGCACCTTCATAGCAATCAAAAAGAGATGCTAGCTGTACAGAATGCACTGACAGCCTTCAAGGACTACCTTCATCCAGGACAATTAATGATAAAGACAGACAACACCACAGTTATGTGATACATAAACAAGCAGGGGGGTACACACTCTTACCCCCTTTGCAGACTAGCCATGGCATTGTGGAACACGGCCTTGACCTATCAAATACAACTACAAGCTCAGTTCCTGCCAGGAAAGCTGAATACTCTGGCAGACGAACTAAGTAGAAATATCATGGACACACACGAATGGAAACTGGAACCACAGATTTTCAACATGTTGACACGCAAATGGGGGAGTCCGGACATAGATCTCTATCAGTTGGACAAATTCTGCACAAGAACTCATCACAAAAAAAAAGTCTGGAAAATGGATGCTCTTATCATTCAGCTGGAAAAACCTATCAGTTTATGCTTTTCCCCTCTGCTCACCAAAGTTCTACTAAAAGTCAAACGGGGCAAACCAAAAATGATTTTGATTGCTCCAGATTGGCCTCGCCAACACTGGTACCCACTCCTGTGCAGTGTGTCGCACCTTCCACCGTGCCACCTGCCTTAGGCACCTTACTTACTGTCTCAGCAGAACAACCAAATTCTGCACACTCGGCTCCAAACTTTGAATCTTGCAGCGTGGCTAATCACCTAAATTCACCCTTAGCATCCCTCAGCAAACCTGTGATGGATGTCATTTTGGAGGCAAGAAAGCCTAGTACTAGAAAATCTTATGCTGACAAATGGAAAAGTATCCATGTCTGGAATCAATCACAAGGAATAAGCACAGCAGTGCCCAATATTCCTCAGATTTTACAATACTTAACTGAGATGCTTCACAAGGGCCTGTGCTTTTTTTCCATAAAAATCCATGCCTCAGCCATTTCAGCTCATTACAACACAGAACTTCCCCTCTTCTCTCATCCTCTGCTAAAGCAGTATCTCAGAGGGACCAAAAACTTAAGACCACCCAGGAGTGGTCCAACCCCTGCCTGTGACCTCAATTTTGTATTGGAAAAACTCACTCTCCCTCTTTTCGAGCCAGCTGCTACTGCAGACTTAAACTTTCTCTCTTGGAAAACAGCTTTCCTTTTAGCAGTCACTTCAGCTAGAAGGATTTCTGAATTACAAGCTCTTATGGCAGTGGAGTCTTTCATTATTTTTCATGCGGACAGGGTGTCTCTCAGGACCAATCCATCCTTCATGCCTAAGGTGGTATCCAGTGTGGCTCTTAATCAGACCATTCATTTGCCAACTTTCTTTCCCAATCCACAGAATGGGGGGGGGGGGTGAATTCTGCATTTATTGGATGTACACAGACAACTTAGATTTTACAAACAGGACAAAATCTCTAAGGAAAATCTGAACAGTTACTGGTGGCATTTGCTGGAGGGGCAGAGGGAAAGGCTATTTCAAAGCAGACTATTTCCAAATGGATAAGCCATTGTATTTGTTTCTGCTATATGCATCATGGTAAAACTATCCCCCAGGGGATCAGATCTCATTCCACCAGGGCTGCATCTACTTCTATAGCCTTTCTCAGAGGTGTTCCTACCAGAGACATTCTAGAAGCCGCTACCTGGAGCTCAGTTCATACGTTCACCAAACATTACCATTTACCATTCTTCTCTTAATCCAGAGCTGGTTTTGCCACTGCTGTCCTGCAGGGCCTTATAGCTGGTCCTAATGCTATATAAATCCATCCTTCCAACCATAGCTTTGGGAATCTACCCAAATGTCATGACTGCAACAGTGAAACACGAAGAACATAGTACAGTTGTGTACACTTACCATAATTGTAGATGTTCGAGTGTATTCACTGTTGCAGTCCTGGTTACCCTCCCTCCAACCCCCTGGTTTTCTCTTACTATACCTCTACTTTCCTTTTCTGTGCTTAAGCCTTTTTGGTGTATTTGCTTTTGTTTGGCAGTAGATATTTTTGTTTTTAATTACTTAAATATTTGGCTCCCCATTTGGGGGGCACCTGATATCTGGGGCAAGAAAAACTGATGTAATGGCGTCGGCTGCATGTTTTATACCCCTGACGACCTGATGTCATGCAAGAAGGGACAGCAACAGGCATGGGACCCAAGACTTTGTTAATCAGGCCAACTGAGGGCAACCTGCCAGCAGATTACCCAAATGTAATGACTGCAACAGTGAATACACTCGAACATCTACATTTTATGGTAAGTGTATACAACTGTACTTTCCATGCAACATAAAGCTTGGTTGTCCCATTTTTATAAATATTTTAGTTTTATGTTTACCATCTTCTTGCCCTTCTATTGTAATATCCAGACAATTTACTGTCTTTCCTTTTTGTAAGCCATCAAATTTGATCTCAAACCTGTTCACTTGCAGTTCTTGAACAAACTTTTCCACCTCTCCATAGCCCCCCTTGCAAATAAAAATCAAATCATCAATGTATCTGTAAAAATGAACAGCATGTTTTCTAAAAAAAGTTATTCCTATACACACACACATTTTCATAGAGACCCATAAATAAATTAGCATATGTGGGGGCAAATGCTAGCTGGCCTTAGGCATTGGCCAACTAGGCGGTCGCCTAGGGCGCCGCTCTAGCAGGGGCACTTTTTCAGTATTTATTTAATGTAGGTTGACCAGGATGGGGGCACTGGGTGGTGTGGTGGGGGGCACCGTGGTGCCCTTTTGCCGGGGGCACCGGTTGACCTAAGGCCGCTAGCCTGCCCCCATAGCTGTCCCACACTTCTGATGATACAAAGAGCCATCAAATTCAAATATATTATTTTCCAAACAGAACAATGTCAGTTCTATAATATACTGTGTACTGGGGCTTTTCCCCAGAAACAATTCTATAGCTTCTATGCCATCACTATGTTTTATACTATCGTTTCCACGCTGGTGTAAACGACCTGAGATCGCACTCTCCTGGACTACATGAAAGAGAGACATAGAGGAGCTCTCTGATTATAGTAGCCCAGGCAGGTATGACCCTGACAACCTTGAGCAGTATCCTACCTTCACCAAGAATGATGCCACAATACAGAGATAAGATGATCAGCTTTAACAATTGGCTTAAACTCTGGTGTCATTCAAAGGGGATCCAATGTCTGTCTGCCTGGGATGACATGCTGGACAAGCCACGCTAAGCTTCCGGCAAGGGATGTAGCTTGCACCCTTGTCACCCCTTGGGATTCCTCGGATTTTGGCAAAGGCTCACACCCCCATAGTGCCTTTTTAGGCAAGGCTCAAATTCTAAACCTACCACCCTAGAACAAAAACAAAGAAAAAAACTAAGGGTAATGCTGCTCAATGCCAGAAGTCTCAACTCTTTCAAGATGCACGCACTCGAGGCCCTTCTCAGTATGGAGAACATCGATGTCTGTGCTGTGACAGAAACCTGGTTCAAGGCTCCTGAGAGCACCTCAGCACTATCAGGTTTTACCTCATATCATGCGCTCCGCCACAAAACCCGGACACATACCAAGAAAGGAGGAGGGGTATCCATATTCATCAAGGACACCCACACCTCAAGATTGGTGGCATCGCATCGATGCATCGGAAACCATCCAGGTGCAATTAACCATAGGCAAGGTTGCTCTGCAAATTGTAGCATGTTTACAGGCCACCCTCGCAAACTCTCAGGAACCTCACATGGCCTTCCTGAAAACACTGGAGGATAAATGTATCTCCGAACACCATCATACTAGGTGACTTCAACTACCCTAATATAGACACTACTCAGCCCGTGTTCCTGAATTCTTAAACTCAAATGCCATGGAACAACTAGTCACCATCCCACAAGAGGAAGAACATACTTGATCTCATCATCACGTAACATGGGAGCACAATGTTCAACCGCCAGAAGTATACCCTCACTGGTGAGATCTGATCACAAACTACATCTCAGCTTGGAGGTCCTCATCCGCGCTTCCCACTGGGAAAATGAAAAAGACCACAGTAAAGAACTTCTAAAGCCGACTTCATACTTCTAAAGACTAGTGTGGTCTCCTTTAAGGTTCCTGAGCCAGCGGTTAACATTACCTCAAACCGCTGAATCACTTAAAATGCCTTCTACCAGCACCTGCAGGCTGCGTGGATCAGGCAATCCCAAGCAAAACAAAGACTCTTTGTACCAAAGGCAAGCGTCCAGTCTGGTGGACCCCAGCCATAAACAAACTCTACAATAAAAAGGAGAAAGCTACTACAAGATAGAGCAAAATCCTTAAAGGTAAGACACCGCTGATCACTATAAGTAAAAAGCTAAGAGCTCTCATAAAATCATCCAAAGCTAATTTTGAGAAAAAAATAGCTAAGGACTCTAAAGACAACCATAAAGCATTCTTTAGCTATGTCAGAAACCTAGGAGGAAACTCCCAGATATGCTCAGAATTAGTTCAAAATGATGTGAAGATTACTGATCCTACAGACATTGCCAACATACTGGCTGCCAGGTTCAGTGCAAACTTCTCCCACCCTCCCGCCTAAACACGAGATATCTATACCAAATGATTGTAGCCCCCAAACATCTCCAACGCTCAGGTGAGAACTGCTCTCTCCAAGGCAAAGAACACAGCATCCATGGGACCTGATGGTGTCCCCGGCTGTGCTCCATGAACTCAACGAGGAATTAAACCCACAGTTAGGACAGCTGTTTAATCTTAGTCTCACCTCCGGATACGCATCTAGGAGTGGCGCACAGCGACTGTGGTCCCACTCCACAAAGGCGGTGCCTCCACCGACCCTGGAAATTACCGTCCCATTAGCTTGACAAGCCTGATCTGCAAAGCCATGGAAAGGATCATAATGGATCTCATAAATAAAGACATAGGGAATTTGCAGACTTTGGATCCAACCCAGTTTGGCTTTGTCAAAGGCAGATCATGCCTTTTAAACTTGGTTGACTTTTTCGAAACAGTCACCATGGCCATTGACGAGGGAAAGGCAGTCCATACAGCCTACCTAGACCTGGCGAAGGCTTTCGATACAATACCCCACTCGGGTATCATTGAAAAACTCATCAACTTAAATGTAAACCCATACATTACAAGATGGGTTGCAAACTGGCTGAGTGACAGAACCCACAGGGTCAGAGTTGCTGGCGCTATGTCAGACTCTAAGCCTGTCACAAGTGGTGTCCCACAGGGCTCAGTCCTGGGCCCACTCTTGTTTGGCATCTACTTTTCTGAAGTACAAGCAAACATAGGAGGGTTATGGCTGACAAAGTTCGCAGATGACTGCAAACTGGGTGCCGTAGTTGAGAACACATCCGACACAGATATCCTTCATAAGGGTCTCACAGAAACGGATAACTGGTGCCAGAGCCATGGCCTCAAGTTAAATGCCAAGAAATGCATAGTCATACCGTTCGGGAAAAATAAGGTTACCCCTAGCTACCATATAGGTGGCAATCCCCTGAACACAGAAGAAGTTATTAGGGACCTGGGAACCCAGGTTGACAGTAGCCTTTCATTCGACACTCATATTGCTAAAGTAGTTAGGAAGACCTTCTACATTGCCCACCTTATCATGAAGGGATTCACATCTAGATCAAGGGAAGTCATAGTCTCCCTATACTCATCACTCATCAGACCAATGATCGAGTACAATGCCCCATTCGGAATGTATCTGACCCGACACTTGCAGCAGCTGGAGAGGCCACAAAAGTTCCTCACCAAAAGGATAAAGGGTCTCAAAAATCTGTCTTATGCTGCCGACTGAAAGAACTCCAGTTATATTCAGTTGCATCGCTTGCTCAGAGGTGACCTATGCCTGACATACAAGGCCACGTCAAACCCAGATTTGATGAATATGCTTCATCTCAAAAAATCTAGATCCCTCAGAGCCACAAGGGCGGGTGACTTAAACCTCGACACGGTTATTAATAGGACGTGCTGGAGGGATAGATTCATCACCCAAAGACTCCCTATGCTGTGGAACAAAATCCCGGTTTATGTGAGGCAGAGCACCTCGCTGGCCTTGTTCAAGAGGAATCTTGACCAATGGATGGGAGATCGCAGATACACCCCAGGGGTTACCTCAGTGTCACTGCTCGACAGAGGCACAGCTAAATAATGGGCATAGTTTCTCCAAACTAAGGGGTGGCGTAAGCCACAAAACTATGGGCTAGGCTTATAAATGCCCTTGGGCAGATAGCCTAGTATGAACCTATGAACCTATAAATCCATCCTTCCAACCATAGCTTTGGGAATCTACCCAAATGTAATGACTGCAACAGTGAAACACGAAGAACATAGTAGTTGTGTACACTTACCATAAATGTAGATGTTTGAGTGTATTCACTGTTGCAGTCCTGGTTACCCTCCCTCCAGCCCCCTGTTTTTCTCTTACTATACCTCTACTTTCCTTTACTATGCTTAAAAGCCTTTTTGGTGTATTTGCTTTTGTTTGAAGGTATATTTTTGTGTTTTTAATTACTTAAATATTTGGCTCCCCATTTGGGGGGCACCTGATATCTGGGGCAAGAAAAACTGATGTAATGGCGTCGGCTGCATGTTTTATACCCCTGACGACCTGATGTCATGGAAGAAGGGACAGCAACAGACGCTGGACCCAAGACTTTGTTAATCAGGCCAACTGAGGGCAACCTGCCAGCAGATTACCCAAATGTAATGACTGCAACAGTGAATACACTCGAACATCTACATTTATGGTAAGTGTACACAACTGTACTTTCCATGCAACATAAAGCTTGGTTGTCCCATTTTTATAAATATTTTAGTTTTATGTTTACCATCTTCTTGCCCTTCTATTGTAATATCCAGACAATTTACTGTCTTTCCTTTTTGTTAGCCATCAAATTTGATCTCAAACCTGTTCACTTGCAGTTCTTGAACAAACTTTTCCACCTCTCCATAGCCCCCCTTGCAAATAAAAATCAAATCATCAATGTATCTGTAAAAATGAACAGCATGTTTTCTAAAAAAAAGTTATTCCTATACACACACACATTTTCATAGAGACCCAAATGCTAGCTGGCCTTAGGCATAGGCCAACTAGGCGGTCGCCTAGGGCGCCGCTCTAGCAGGGGCACTTTTTCAGTATTTATTTAATGTAGGTTGACCAGGATGGGGGCACTGGGTGGTGTGGTCCCACACTTCTGATGATACAAAGAGCCATCAAATTCAAATATATTATTTTCCAAACAGAACAATGTCAGTTCTATAATATACTGTGTACTGGGGCTTTTCCCCAGAAACAATTCTATAGCTTCTATGCCATCACTATGTTTTATACTAGTGTATAGGCTGACTACATCTGTCACTATAAAAACATGTTTTTCTGCCATACTGTTTTCTTTACTTTATCCAGAAAATCAGAACTGTCTTTGATATATGAAGGTATTATCACCTTTTTTAACAAAAATTGTTGCAAAAAACATCCCAAATTATGGGTTACATAATTGCAGACAGATACAATAGGACGATCTGGAGGGTTAACCTTGCTTTTATATATTTTAGGCACACAAAAAAACTTTACCAACTCACTGCTTTTATTTAAAAACTTATTTTTAGCATCTTCATAACTAAAATAATTTAGTCAAACCCTGTATATATTAATGCTTCATAGTCCTTAACCATCTCCTGTTAAGTTAAAAAAACCTGCTTTGTCATAAATGTTGTCATTTTCTAGATGCTGTAAACACATATTTACATATTGTGTGTAATGTTTTTACTAGTTGCCCCCCCTTATATGCAGGCTTAAGTATGAGTTATTTTCTTTCCCTTAAATTTTTTAATGTGACCCATTCTTTTTGTGTTATATTATATTGAATTTCACATCTAAAAAACTTATTGCACTCTTGCTCTGTCACATAATTTAACATATGATGAAACACTTCAATTTTATCACACCTTGAAAGGAGGCATAACTTTGCTTTTATAAGAAACCCATTAGTATCAAAATTACTGTAAGCATTGCATTCTAAGTCAGACTTACAAGAAAAAAAATTCCATTACTTGCAGCATCTGTAAAACTTGCATTGTTCACATCAGCTTCTAAACTTTTTCTTTGATTTGCATAGAAATCTATTAAATGTAACTTGCAAACAAAATTAAATACTTCCCCTTTAATTCATACATTCTGGGAAGAGACGGAATAAATTTCAAACCCCTATGTAAAACATTTTTTTCTTCATTACTAATAATGCATTCAGACAAATTTACAGTATATTCAAAACCACTCACATTTATATTATTAGAAAGTCCCATTTTATTATGTCCATTTTCCCCGTTTGTTGGTTTGGGAATTATGTCCGGCACTACGCTGTTCATCCTGCAACTTCTCTTCTTATTCTCTTGTTGTAACCCAGATTGGTCACGACAATTCCTGTTTAGATACCCTGGATTCTGTCCCTTTGGGAGTCATGGGTAGTCTTCCCATTCTTCCCCTTCACCTTCCGCTGATGGGGCTCCACTTTCAGCCAATGATTAATAATTCACAGATTGTTCAGTTACCTCCTTCCCTTCCTGGAACCTAACATGCTGCTTTTTGTTAGTTTTGGAAGAAGAAACGAATGCTTGTTTGCGTTCATAATCCCGAATGTCTCAGTTTTTTTCTTTTTACGATCAATAAGCTCTTTTTTCATAGGTCAACAATTTGTCATTGACACTCTGCAAATAGCCTTCAAAGGCTTCCTGACTGATCCTAGGTTCATAGGTAGATACTAAGCTATCTGCCCTAAGGCATTTATAAGCCTAGCCAGAGAGTGTTTGGCTTTCGCCTCCCTTTTAGATTAGTTAACTGTGCCTCTGTATAGTTGGTCACAGAAGATAGCCCTTAGAGGTTAGTTTACTGTGCCTCTGTCAAGCAGGGACACAGAAGAGATCCCAGGGGTAAACTTACGATCTCCCATCCACTCGTCAAGATTTCTCTTGAAGAGGGTCAGTGAGGGGCTCTGCCTAACATGAACTGGGATTCTGTTCCAGAGTGAGGGGAGCCTCTGGGATATGAATCTGTCCCTCCAGCATGTCCTATTTATTACTGTGCTGAGGTTCAAGTCCCTGGAGCATGTAGCTCTAAGGGATTTGGATTTCCTGAGGTGGAGCATGTCCATTAATTCTGGGTTAGACATGGCTTTGTATGTCAGTCATAGATCGCCTCTGAGTAGGCGGTAAGCAACTGAGTAGAGCTGGAGTTTCTTTAGTCGAACTGCATAGGGCATCTGTTTGAGGCCCGTGATCCTCTTGGTGAGGTACTTTTGGGGTCTCTCCAGTTGCTGCAGGTGTCGGGTAAGGTACATCCCAAATGAGGCATTATACTCGATTATGGGCCTGATGAGTGATGAGCAGAGGGGAACGATGACCTCTCTTGATCTAGATGTGAACCCTTTTGTGATAAGGTGGGCTATATAGAAGGTCTTTCTAACCACTTTGGCAACGTAATTGTCAAAGGAAAGATTACTATCTACTTGGATCCCCAAATCCCTAATTACTTCTGTACTTAATGGATTACCACTTATGTGGTAATTTGTGGGCACTTTGTTTTTTCCAAAGGGGATGACTATTCACTTTTTGGCATTTAGCTTGAGGCTGTGGTTGTGGCACCAGGTATCCGTCTCTGTAAGACCCTTTTGGTGGATGCTTGTGTCAGCCAGAGAGTCGATTATGGCTCCCAGTTTGCAGTCATCTGCGAACTTGGTCAGCCATAGTCCTCCCGTGTTAGCTTGTACCTCAGAGAAGTATATACCGAACAAGAGAGATCCCAGGACTGAGCCTTGTGGGATGCCACTTGTAACTGATTTAGAGTCTGACATGGCACCTGCAATTCTGACCATGTGGGTTCTATTCCTGAGCCAGTTTGCAACCCATCTTGTGACATAGGGGTTGATATTTAAGCTGGTAAGCTTATTTATGATGCCCGAGTGGGGTATTGTGTCGAAGGCTTTAGCTAGGTCCAGGTAGGCTGTGTGGACTACCTTCCCCTCATCTATGGCCTTTGGTAACTGTTTCAAAGAAGTCAACTAGGTTTAAGAGGCAAGATCTGCCCTTAACAAAGCCGAATTGGGTAGGGTCCAGTGTCTGGAGGTTCTCAATGTCTTTGTTCATGAGTTTCATGATGATTCGCTCCATAGCTTTGCAGACCAGACTAGTCAGGCTTATAGGGCGATAGTTTCCGGGGTCCATTGTGGCACCGCCTTTGTGGAGCGGGACCACTGTTGCTGTACGCCATTCTTTGGGTACGTATCCTGTAGTAAGGCTGAGTTTGAACAGTGACTTTATGTGAGGGTTCAGTTCTTCTTGGAGCTCGTGTAAGATGCAGCCCGGGACACCGTCCGGTCCCATTGATGCTGTGTTTTTTGCTTTGGAGAGGGCAGCTTTCACCTGTGCATCTGTGATGTCTGGGAGGCTACATTCTGTTGGGATAGACATTTGCTCTTTTGGGGGGAAGGGGGAGTTTGCACTGAATCTGTCTGCCAGGATGTTGGCAATGTCTGTGGGTTCAGTGTATTTTTTGCCATTTTGCACTAACTCAGAGCATATCTGGGGGTTGCCACCCAGATTCCTGACATAACTAAAGAAGGCCTTGTGATTATCTTAGAGTCTTGGGCAATTCTTCTTTCGAAGCTGGCCTTTGATGATTTTATGCGGGATCGTAGTTTCTTGCTAGTACTGATCAAAGATGCCTTCCCTTTTTAGGATTTTGCTCTATCATGTAGTAGCTTTTTCCTTCTGTTGTATAGCTTATTTATGGCCGGGGTCCACCAGACAGGTCTCCTGCTTTTAGAGGAGAGAGTCTTGGTTTTATTTGGGATAGCACAATCCATGCATTCCTGTAGGTGCTCATAGAATGCATTTGTAAAGGATTCTGCGGTTTGGGCAGTATTTTCTATTGGCCTGGGGGTTTTGGAGGATTCCACCTCAGTTTTGAGAAGTGTGAAGTTTGCTTTCGAGAAATTTTTCACAGTGGTTTCCTTGGCTGGGAGTGGGGACGGGACATGGATGTCCAGTGAGATTAGTTTATGGTTGAATCTTACCAGCAAGGGATTTTCCTCTGGTGTGGAGCATAGAGTCCTCATGTTGGTGATGACCAGGTCCAATATGTTGTTCGCTGTTGTGGGAGTGGTGACCAGTTGTTCCATAACGTTTGAGTTTATAAATTCTAGGAACTGTTGGGCAAGGGTGTTGGGGCTTGAGTAGTTTACCCAATCAATGTTAGGGTAGTTGAAGTCACCCAGTATTATGGTGTTTGGAGAGACCTTCATATTCTCCAGTGTTCTCAGGAAGGCCAAGTGGGGTTCCTGAGATTGGGAGGGTGGTCTGTAGCAGGCTACAAACTGAAAGGCAGTTTTGCCCACTGTTAGTTGCACATGGATGGTCTCCGATGCTTCGTGCAGTGCCACTAACCTGGAGGTGTGGATATCTTTGATGAATATGGATACTACCCCTCCTTTTGTGTTTTGGTCCGGGTTTTGGGGCCGAAAAGCATGGTATGAGTTATAACCTGGTAGTGCTGGCGTGTTCTCGGGAGCCTTGAACCAGGTTTCTGTTACTGTACAGATATCGATATTCTCCATACTGAGGAGAGCCTCGAGTGCATGCATCTTAAGGTTTAGACTTCTGGCATTGAGTAGCATTACCCTTAGTTTTTTACTCATTGTGTTGTCTATGGAGGTGGGTTTTGTCTTTTGAGCCTTGCCTAAAAAAGGCACTATGGGGGTGGCAAGAGCCTTAGCCAGTATTTGAAAGTCCAGGGGTGACAGGTGCAAGCCGTCCCTAGCGAAGCAACGTGGCTTGTCGAGCATGTCATCCCAGGCTGACAGACACTGGATCCCCTTAGAATGACACCGATACTTTAGCCAATTGTTAAAATTGATCATTTTGTCTTTATACTGTGGCATCATTCTTGGTGAGTGCAAGATGCTACTCAAGGTCAGGGTCATACCGGCCTGGGCTACATGATCAGAGAGCTCCCCTATGTCTCTTTTCATGTAGTCCAGGGAGGTAGGTCTCAGGTCATTCACACCAGCATGGACAACGACGGAGTCATATTTGTACTTGCTTTGGAGTGACCCGAGTGCTTGTGTTATGTGGTGGATCCTGGCACCCAACAGGCAGCTTACAGTGACCTTCTCCTTGTTCAGTCTGGTGAGTGGGACGCCAGTGTGTCTGACAATGGAGTCACCTATTACAAGTGTATTTGGTGTGTTGTTTAGCCTTAAGGGCTGTGACTGTGTGGCACACTGACTTTGTGAATTATTTGATACGTGGGTATTGTTGCGGGGTAGTGGTTGCTTGGGTGTCTGCTTTCGAGTTCTCTGCTGCTTTGGTAGGTTTTTATTTAGAGCCTCCGAGTATGTTTTTGTGTGTTTATGTGTTTGGTTTGCTGATGCGATAGGTCTAAGTGAGACTGGATTTGTGGTGTGAGTGGTTTCCTTCTTCTCCTGACTGACTGTGCCAGTCTTGGGTTGAGAGAGCTCAGCCTCCAGTTTGGCTGTATAGTTGCATCTCTCACATATATTTTAGCTTGTTGGGAGGAGGAGAGGGTGGTCTGTGTACATAAGGTAATTGTAACATTGCCTCAAGATTCCCAGATTCACTAGCTGGACTGGAGAGTAAACCTGAAACTGACCTTCGGACATAACAGAATAGTATAAGGAACTAGCTTTTTGACTGATCAGAAAGGACCAATAGGGAGCCAAGTACTTATAAAGAGTATAAGAGGGTGTAGTGCTTAAGTTTGTTAGTGTTTATTTATAGGATATGAGCAAGTGCAGGGCTTTAGAAGGAAAATAGAGTGCTTACTTTGAAAGTTAGAACAGTCCTAAGGGAAAAAGTGAAGAGCAGACTTTGTGGAGCCGGGAATAGTTTAAACCTGTTTAAGCGGCACAATATTTGCAATATTTCAACAGGCTTGTTTGATTTCAGATTTCAGCTTAGCCCTCTTTAGCATATCTCTCTCCACCAGAGTGCTGACCCACTCAGCACTAGATCTGTGCGCTGCTGCCACCCAGTGTTCATGAAATGCTATGTCAGCTTCTCTGGTCAAATCAAATGATGTAGAGGGATCACCAACGGCTCTTAAGCCTCTAGGTATTATATCTATTTTTGGTATCTGTTGAGACTCTAAGTTGAAAAAAAACAGACGTCTCCAAAAATCAGTCTCTCTGCTTTTTCTAATAAATCCTGCACTTTCAAGTATTACAGAAACATTTGTTCTCTTACCCACAGCTGAGAATAGATTCACTAACCATTTCTGTCTGTTCTCATCCCACCTGGAGTATATACTTGTAGCAGACTCTGGATTTGGAGCAGAACCATCATTGTCATAGGTTAACGAACCCTGACCTTCCCCTTCTCTTTGCTGGTAGGAACTAAAAAAAAATATTCAAAGTTCTTTGACTGGAATCCATTTCCAGTTCTCTAAACAGTCTTGGCAGTCTCACAAACAATTCACTGGCCATAAATGAAGCACCGCAATGTAGAACAAACCAAACATTACACCACAAGTCCCAGACCAGATGAATTCATTCAGTTTAGTACACAAACTGATTTATTAAATAAAAAAAATAACTTCTGCAGTAAAAATTAACAGCAAAACTTCAAACTCTTGTACCATTAAGAACAAATAACACTTCTCTGGCGCCTCAGCTTTCAGAAAAGCCTTTACAGAGTACATCTTTCTGCTGGTAAGCATGCACTTAAATGCATGCATTTAATCAATTAAATAATCATCCAATTAAGAATTCACTAAAAAAGCCAACTAAAAAGGTTAACTTTTAATATTCTTTTTGTTTTTTTTCTACAGTGTGATGCTTCCATAATGATGCTTTCTTCAGAAAAAAACAGCAAAGAATATAAGTAAAATTAGTAAGTTTGCTTGTAGCAGGCAAATAATGCACAGATATTTTATTCACAGTGTTTATTCTGCTTAGACCTTGACCATACATTGAAGAGTGTGAGCAGTATGCAAGGTTTAAACAGCAACAGAAAATTACAGGGGTTAAGTACTGAGTTCATATTTTATGGAAAAATTAATTACATGACTTTAAGAAAGTATTTGTTTTCAGACTTTTTCTAAACAGTTATAGTCTGTGAAAGCAGAGAAAGTGAGAGGATGATACATAGGAGAGATGAATCTGCAAACTTAGGAATCCTCACCTTCGGACTGTAAATATCCATAGCCATCCACAGTTTTTTTTTCACAAACTTGCTCAGGCAACCTCTAAAACAAGGATGTGAAGTGTACCTTAAAAGTGCCTAGAGCGACCACAGACATTAATGCTGACAAAACATATAAAAGAAGGGCCTGTTGCCATCTATATGTACTCTCCCACGATCTCCATTACCATCTTGGTGAGTATGGCCATCTTAAGGCAATGTAGAAATTGCCTCATGTTTACTGACAACCAGCCAATTCTCAAACAAACCAATATGGTATGTGAGCGATGTAGTACACAACACACAAAAGCACTCATAGTATCAGTAAAGTTGTCAGTAGTACACATGCTGCACCCATCACACACACTTCAAACCAGACTCATAGAACCACATATGCTGAGGCACTTAAATGCAACCTTCCTAAACCCAAAAAACTTCCTAGAAAAATCCTCTCAGCAGCCCCAAATGCACTCTTTCAAAACAATGTCCATATCAAAACATACAGCCACAGGTCATGGAGACTCTACTTCTAAGCCCATAAGGCAATAAACCACACAGTCCTACATTCTTATCATTGTACACTCAGTTGTGAGACACCGTGATGTATCTCTCGCCAGGCAGTGTAAGGACAAATTCATGGTCAGTTGCTTAGCAGGTGTCAGGATCCACCACATTATGCACGCACTCAGGTCATTAGACCGCAAGTACTAGTATGACTCAGTCATAGTCCATGAGACTTATGTGGGTGAAATTGACCTGAGACATACCTCCCTAGAGTGTATGAAGAGAGACATCATGGACCTCTCAGAATATATGTCCCAGGCTGGTAAGAGCGTAGCATTTAGCAGCATTTTACCTTCTCCAAGGATGATGCCATAATGCAAACAGAAGATGACTGATTTTAATAACTGGCTTAATTTCTGGTATCTTTCTGTGGGGTGCAATAGTTGTCAGCATGGAAGGAAATGGTCAACAGAGCCCACTGCTTTGCCATGGATGGTCTGCACCACTCCCATGCATGCTTTCGAATATAATCCAAAACGCTGTCGTCCCCCATAGTGCCTTTTTTAGACAATGACAAACTGAAATTACTTCTAACATAGCAAATCAAAGCCAAGAAAATCTAAAGGTGTTATTGCTTCGTGCTAGGAGTCTAAACAAGAAACTCTGTTCCTTAAAATTTGTTGAGAATGCTGATGTCTGTGCAATCACTGCGACATGGTTTAAAGTTGCGGAAAGCACCACGGCAGTGCAAGGCTGTAATGCTTTCCACACATTTAGACCAGCTATAACACAGACAAGGAGTAAAGGTGGAGGTATTTTGATTTATATCAGAAATAAATATACCTCAAGGCTGGTCAGACGGGACAATGGGCTTGAGCTTCTCCACATTGAAATCACCATTAACAAAATCCCATACCACTTCCTTGCAAGCTGTAAGTCCCCATCTATGAACTAGGAAACTCGTAACATGTATTTAAACTTACTAGAAAAACTTACCATCCAGCCCAATACCATATTCATAGGTGACTTTAATTACCCCACTGTTAACTGGGAATCATATATGACACCAAATGTGCAGGGAAAGAGATTTCTAGATTTTGTAAACACAAACTCCCTGGATCAGATTGCCATTACGCTCTGACTAGGGGTACGGACATACTGGATCCTGATCCTCACTAATATGGGTGAGTGCTGCACACATCCTAGTGTAATGTCTTCTCTGCTAAGATCAGACCACAAAATGGTCTTCATTGAAATAAAAATAAAACCCAGAAACCCAGCTAACCTTGGAAAATTCAGGAACTACTCTAAGGCTAACTTCCAACAAGTGATAGCCTGGCAAAATTTCAACCCCACCCCATAACCCCCTGGGAACTCTGCTGCCTTTGCAAAACTATTCACAGAAACCCTTTACAAGCATATTAATAGCTGCAGAGAGACAGCTGCACCCACCAGGAATTAGTACAGAACTAACTCAAAAAATCCTCCCTGGTGGAATCACAACATCAATATGCTGTATAACAGAAGGAAGAAAATCATGGCAAAAATTAGGAGGTGCAGCACCCAGCAGTATAAAGGCACTCTCATCAAACTAAACAAACAACCCAGGCAACAAATAGTCTACCAAAGCCAGAATTAAGGTAAATTTGGTCTCCCACGCCAAGGACAACCATAAGGCTTTCCTTAGCTATGTGTGCATCCTCAAAGGCAATACATAGTTTTGTGTGGAACTCTTTATTAATGGAGCCACCTATACTGAGCTAAGAGATATGGCAAAACGTACTGGCCATCAAATTCAATTCTCTGTCCCCCTCAACCTCCCCTAAGTAAGTACCATCAATTATAATTCCCCCTACTATCATTAGGGAACAGGTCCTCAGTGCTCTCTCTCTCTAAGGCCAAGAACACTGCATCAGTGGGCCCCCAGACAGTATCTCAGGGTGTCTTCTAAATAGCATGAAGCATGACCTATTGGCCCTTCTGAAATTGCCATTTAACTGTAGAACCCATACAGGCTTCATAACTCATGAATAGAGAACAGCAACAGCCATCCCTCTGCACAATGGTGGGCCATCTACAGACCCTGGAAACTACTGACCCATAAGTCTCACTAGTCCCATATGCAATGCCATGGAAAGCATTATCATGGAAATGATCACTAATGTGTCAGCAAACCTCCAGACACTGGACCCAACCCATTTTGGTGTTGTCAAGGGCAGGTCATGCCTATGCAATTTTGTAGACGACTTTGAGAAGGTCACCAAAGCAATGGATTTGGGCAAAACAGTTCTCACTGCCTACCATGTCCTGGCCAAGGCATTTGACACAGTACCACTTGGGCATTTTTGAGAGACCCAACAGGTTAGCTATAAACCCTTATATCACCCAGTGAATAGCCAGCTGGCTCTCAGACAGGACCCAGGAAGTTAGAATTGGGGAGGCCACCTCCACAAAAAGGCCACTCACAAACAGAATCCCTCAGGAATCAGTCCTGGGACCACTCCTTTTTGGCCTTTACTTCTATGAAGTCAATGCCAGTGTCAAGGGCCACTAGCTGACTAAATTTGCAGATGATTGCGAATTAGGAGCAATCATCGAATCCCCCACCAACACAAATATTCGAAGGCTGATGCAGACAAATAATTTGTCAGTGCTATGGACTAAAAGTAAATGCCAAGAAATGCATAATAGTATCCTCTGGAAGTCATCTACCCTAGTAACTATCATATTGACAATGCACCCCTAAGAGTTGACCCAGTAGTCAGGATCTTGGGACCAACATAGGCAGTTATCTAGCCTTTGACCTGCACGTGTCTAGAGTAGTGATAAAATCATTCGATGTTGTGCAGCTTGTAAACAAATAGTCCACGAATACTTCTGGATACAACACCTGAATAACCAAACAGTTAGATGGAACGCCCGTCTAAGCTACTTGTACTAGGCTATAAGTGAATCCGGACTCGAATAAGGATGTATAAAACCAGTTTTAATCCATATGACTGCTCGACAAACACAAACTTTAAAGGCGAAACAAAACTTTTTTCACAGAACACAATGGTAAGCGCTTTCATCTGCTTAATGCAGACTTCATCAGACCAGGTGACAGTTAGTACTACTATATTTAAGTACTATTTGGCGCCAAAATCCTACCTTCAAAAATCCATTTAACCCTTCCATTGACATAAACATATATCCCACACATATTTAAAGAGCCAAGACTTCATGTATTAGCTCTAGCAACACCACACTTTGTTTCCGAACATTTTCGGAGGCGTATATTATCGATCGTCTCTTGTCCATTATATCTGATGTTTTAACTAAACTCTAAATTACCTAACCATTCCTATAATCTCTGTATATATTAAAACATTTGCATATATAATAATATACTATAAAACCTACTATATGTATATTTTACATCATATTACAATCAATGTAAGGAATAATAATAATAATGTCTCAAACAACTCAATACTAATAACTAATGTCTAAAATGTACACTGTATAAAAACCTATTTGCCTAAATTTTATGCGTATATATCTCTTTTTGCTTAAAAATATTATAAAAAACTTTTAAAACTAGTTTATAACCATCATATTCCTTATTTCAGTAAAATAAATGGTTTTATAGAAATATGAACATATGTTTATGTCAATGTTTATGTCAATGGAAGGGTTAAATGGAATTTTGAAGGTTGGGTTTTGGCGCCAAATAGTACTTAAATATAGTAGTACTAATTGTGTCACCTGGTCTGATGAAGTCTGCATTAAGCAGATGAAAGTGCTTACCATTGTGTTCTGTGAAAAAGGTTTTGCTTCGCCTTTGAAGTTTGTGTTTGTCGAGCAGTTATATGGATTAAAACTGGTTTTATACATCCTTATTCGAGTCCTGATTCACTTGTAGCCTAGTACAAGTAGCTTGGATGGGCGCTCCATCTAACTGTTTGGTTATTCAGCTTATAAACAAAGGTATGGTATCCAAGTCCAAGAAGGTAATTTTTTCCACTGTATTCAGCATTCATCAACCTATCGTTGAGTACAGTGCCCCCTTTTGTATGTACCTAACAAGACTTATCCAACAATTGGAATGCCCTGAGAGGTTCCTCACTAAAAGAATATAGGGCGTAAGTAACACGTCCTGTGCCAACCACCTCAAGGCCCTATCCGTGTGTTCTGTCTCTTACAGGCTGTTGAGGGGAGATGTATGCTTGCCATACAAGGTGTTGTTAGACCCCCACCCTGATGGATCTCCTAACAAACAGTACTAGAATTACCCATTCTAAAGACTTGCACCTTGCCTGTGATATAAATAGGATCTGCTGGAGCGGCAGGTATTTATCCCAGAGACTACACCTTCTCTGGAACAGGCTCCCTATCCATGTGAAGAAGAGTTTCTCCCTAACCCAATTCAGGTGTAACCTGGACAATTGGATGGGGAATAGGAAATTAATCCCTGGTTTGGCACCTACGTCTCTAATGGACACAGGCAGCCTGTGAATGTTTCATCAGTGTTTCATCTCCCAGGTCCCTGCTTACACTTATTAAGGGTACAAGAACTTGTCAGAGATTTGTGATCTATGGCTAGGCTTAAAAAGGTCCATGTGATCATTAGTCAAGTACACACCTATGAACCTATGAAACATGGTTTAACAGGCATCAGTGATACCCAAGTCAGTTTTGACTCCTTTCAATAAAGTACATAGAGTGATGCTATATTTTGTTTTATGGTGCGCATACTGTTACACCATTAGCAAAGGCATATAATACTGTTCTAGAAATAGATAGCTCCCTCGTCTGCAGTTTACCTTTTTTAGACTGTAACATACTGGTGAAGACGCAGAGTAGAGATTAATTTTGATTTGCTTTGCTAAGCAGTGCGTGTTTAAATTTATAAGGGCTCAAAGAGAATCTTTGCCAGTACTAACTCAGACTCAACATTTGAAGTGTAAAAGAAAGGAGAACCCCTCTTCTCTTTCCCCTGGGAGAGAGGATTACTTTTGTTTCACACAGCAGTACTCCCCACACTTTGTACAGTCTGATTACCAGGATCCCTCAGCACAGGCATCTTCTGAATATAGCACCTTTAATGAAACAATCAGTAGTATGGAAGAGTATTTAAGTGGTCAGTAACGGAACTTGCAGAATCTCTGGGCAAGATAGGATTTATGGCAGCTACTTGTGATTATGCAGACCCACAGGTACCAGCCCACACTTCTGGTCATGTGTATGTATCTGGAGGACAGCCTAGTTGTAGTACTTAAAAGTCTACCTTTCCCTTCCGCATATGCTGGAAATACCTTTTACCTGTTTTAATACTTTATTTTCATAGCAAGGCTAATAATTACCAAGTCATTATGATTGATGACATGCCAAAATTTCTGACACAGATAGTCAACACTTGTTAATGCAGAATTTAAAAAAAGAAGGATAAGGCACAGCAGTAAGCAAAAGAACATCTAGATATCAGGGATCCACAACATAAATTGTTCTGTGATTCATTTCATACAGTGCTATGAGTATTGTCATTTAGAGGTATACATGGGTTTATTACCCCAGCAAGTAAAGCAAAAATTAGGGATGTACATATTAAATCTAGTTTTTTGGGAGCCCTGCTATTGAATTGATCGAAAAGTTGCATAATAATTCATACTTAGTTCCCCTTTGTTTTTATTTACATTTTGTCTGAGTTTTCACTTTTTGATACTTATTTAACAGTTTTTGTAAATATCAGTGTTTGGAAATTTGACATACTTAATAATTGTGTTTAAACTTCATATGTATTGTTTAATTTCCTTTGTATAAGCTGTGCTTTCTGTTTGCACATTTGGCATACTGTGTCATATTGAAAAGTTTGTGTTTGTAATTTTCGCAAATGTGTGTTTCTGATCACCTCTGTTTTTTTAATGATGTTTGGGTATCTTCTAGATGTCGCTGGGATTCAGAGAAATTCTCTCTCTCCGTGCTACCTGGCCAGCACAGGTTGGTCATTTACCATAATGGACACTATCTTCGATACAGATATGTGGTAAAGCCACCTAGAGAAACACCTCATCAGTGGCTCATTACCATTTTCTGAGCTTAACACCGTGTTCTCAGATCTGACCATGCTAGTGTTCTCACTGCTAGCTCATGGATCATAGTAGGATAGGCACTCCCCAGCATACACACCCATGCATGCATACACACACCCACACCCACATCTATGTAGCTGCAATCAAACCCCCATAACAGTTGACACACACACACACAAATAAACACCCCTACATCCATTCATGCCCCCATAGACACACACATAGAGCCATGGTTCTGAAGTACTTAACCAGTAGTTTTGATATAAGCTGCAGTTACTTCCATAGGAGTGAATGGGTGAATGCTGTGAAAGGACAACTTTAATTTTTTTCTTGCTAGAGACAAATTTAACTCATGTGCCACCAAGTTTGTTTAGAGCCACCTCCATTTCCAGGGAGATCACATGGCTAATTTGTCGCCCCCTCAAACAGCTGCATGAGCATGCAGCTTCCTTGTGATTGGTTGTCCACAGTATAGCCTCCTCCCAGGAAAACGGTAAGAGGAGAGTCCACAGTATAGCCTCCTCCCAGGAAAAACGGTAGTAGGAGAGCAGTCTGCTAAATGTAAAAGATTTCTGTGATGTGGAAACCTTCCAAGTTAAGGCTTCTGCTTCTTAGCAAACCTTCCTGAATCGTGCTGTGTGCCTCAGATTGGCCTATGCATATTAGTGTACTATTCTAGTTAATAAATATAAATAAATTCACATTAGCAACAAAGTTGCCATGTCTTCTTCCCTGTATTTCAGATTGTAGAAAATGTGATCTTTTTTTTTCTAGATTTTTTTGAATATTGGTGCATTTTTGTGATTGGTGCGATTATGTTGTAGCAGAGTTAGACAGTTCATGTTCAGATTTATTTTGGTGCCTACAGCTAAATACAATGATAAATATTAGAACTTACAAATCAAAATAAAATAAAATATTACAATGGTAAAATTAAAATGTAATTAAAACATTAAATGAGAAAAAGGTCAGAAAGGCAAGTTCACTGTAGATTGAATATTATAAACCAGGTTAAAGTATGTTTTAAATGAACTCAAATCGCTCAATGCTGAGGACTCCCTCAGCCACCCTGCAAGTTTTCCAAAGATGGAGGCCCTGATAGACAAAAGAATAACTTCTGAATTCCAGTCATAGTTTTGAAACCACTAACAGACTCATGGTAACAAAAGGCAGGGCACGTGATTGCTAATTCCATGCTTGTAGTCCCTGAAGGGGAACTGAAGTTATGTAAGGCTAAGTAAACCATGACCAGAATATTATAGATATTATGAGATCTATCTGGCAGTCACTACTGACTGTGAACAACTGCCATATTTTAGTGTTGGGAGACACCTGTCGGTATACAGACTATAGAGTTTTGCTTCAGGTGCAGCCTACCAAGTCAGGTACACACACACACACGCGCACACACACACACACACACACACACACACACACACACACACACACACACACACACACACACACACACACTAGTCAAAACCGGAAGAAACAACTGTTTTCAAATCTCCTAGGAGATCCTTAAGTACTTTATAAGAGGAATATTCCTAAGATGAAGATAAGGACTCCATGATAACTGACACCTGGTCCTTAAGGTTTTCACAACTTCAAAGAGAGCCTTAATTACTTTATCAGGGGAATATTGCCAAGATGAAGACTCTGTGATAACTGACACATGTTTCTTTAGTGTCAGTGTGTCATCAGAAGCACCCTTTTAATTACCTACTTAAGACACAAATTCCAGCCTAGTCTGTCACCACTGTAGGTAACGTTGGGGCACAAAACTGGAGTAAAGAATCACAAAGAGTAAAAGTGCAAATTGCCACAACAAGCGATCTTGCAGGTATTGAGCTTTAACCAGTTATAAATCCTGTAATTGTGGATGCCTTTCAGGTCATCCACAGTTAAATGTATGACAGGCATACTTTCCTGAGCGGAAGAAGAAAAAGTGGTGTGCCATTATCAGGGCAATAGTAATGCAAACCTGCCTCCGTAAATGTCTCCCAGAGGTAGCATATACATAGAAAGTAAAAAAGGACCCAAAATGGAACCCTGCAAAACACCAAAAGTGAGTGCATATAGAAGGAGATGATGGACAGGACTATCCGTGTGTGATTAACAGGAGAGGTTGGAAGTAAACACTCCAGCACCACACCTGTGACATGATAATAGTGCTGTAATTGACCCAAAAGGTTCTCTTAAGCCACTGTGTTGTGATGATACAAGATCAAGCGGGACCTAGACCAGAAAACATTACTGATCCCTTGCTACTAGATCATTAAATGTCCCTTGTCAGGGCCATCTCTGTACTTTACCTTGCCTGAAAACCAGATTTGAAAGATTATAAGCAATATTTGTTTTAAGATAAACATACAGCTGTGCATTCACTACCTTTTCTACAACCTTATTAATAGGAGATATGATATTGGTCAGTAATTGTCTGGGTCATCAGGATATCATTTCACCTTTTTTCTATAAGAACAGAGTAGCCAAAACCTCTTTTAATATTGTAAAAGCACCAGACATAAGTGAGAATGAAGTATTCTGTTAGTGATGTTAGACAGGCTGTGGGTCCAAAGTGTTGGTAACCCCCCAGGACTACTAGTTATGTGTGTGTGTGTGTGTGTGTGTGTGTGTGTGTGTGTGTGTGTGTGTGTGTGTGTGTGTGTGTGTGTGTGTGTGTGTGTGTGCAGCACCTGAAAAAAAAACAGCTGAATGACTCAATGTTTGCGACAAAAAAATCGCACTAAAAAGATGGCAATACTGGGCTGCAAAGTCTCCCTATAGGAAGAAAACAGCAAATCAGTTAGTCTTGTTGTATATGAGTATAAAGCTTCAAAACTAATAAGCTAGTTACAGTCATTAGCATGTATAATGTTACTCAGAGAAATCGTTGGAATTTAGATCTCGTGCAGGTAGCACCATATTTCCTCTTTGTGTATTTGTTAAGCTTCCTGATGTAACATGATGCCAAATAATGGTAGCTCTCAAAATTTAATAAATGTCTTTTTTTGGGGGGGGGTTCAGCACCCCTTCTAACTGTAAAGTCTCAAATTAGCCCATTTATTCCTAGGTTGAGGACACTGACTTCTGTGTTTTGTCTTTGCTTATACTTATATGTGAGGGAGTTGTGCCACTGAGAGTAGTGCCGACATCCTGAAGGGGTCCATGATTTATTTTTTTGTAGTCCCAAGGTATATGCCACTCATGCTGAGATCACGTGAGGCTCACTGGGCAGTAGGAAATGGCCTTTGGGATGGTCATGCCTTCTATGTTTCCCCACCCTTTCCAGCCTGATGTCTTCTATCTGAGCTGCAGCCTCTGTCAAAGCCCCACTAAGAGAGAGATGCCAAGTGCACTTTCTGCCCCCCCCCCAATAAAGGTATACTCATCATCCCTGCATGCACCATCAAGTGCCCACGCCACTAACTGAAACATTGTTATCTGGGATCTAATTGGAGCTTTATCCTTGTCCACCAGAAATTTGGTTAAAACTGAAGAAGTATATAAGCAGAAGTGAAAAAATATATTTGTTTTCAAGAGTCTATGTGGTTGGAACCATAGAAGTCTGAGTGGAACTATGACTGCAGTACAGCCTTCTTAAATTATTGTGCTTCAAAGGAAACTGGACTGAAAACTGAAAGCTTTGGATCCAGACAGTTCATTTCTAACTGACTGCAAATGTAGTAGCTAAAATTCTGAAAAGGTTCAGTGTGCTAGGGACAAAGTCATGAAGACATTTATTTCTTCTACCTTTCTCAAAGAAGTGGATGATTTAATGGTAGCATTTAAAGGCAAATTAAGGAATTATTGTGAATCCATAAAGAAATTGCCATTTACTAGACAGTTGCTCTTTAGATGAGCACAATGTCCTACAGAGTCTATATATACCTCTGTTTCTGAGATGAAGAATAGCGCCAGATTAAGTAAATTTGGTGTATGACTGAATTCTTTAATGAGAGATATAATACTGTTTGATACAAGAAATAATGAAATGATAAAAGAAGGCATTTAAGAGAATCAGACCTGACCAGGTCAAAAGCTGTGGATACATGCAGATTAAATACAATTGTTAGTATTTAGTTAAAAAAATTAACTGTGAAAGTGCATGTGTGAATAAAGCGCAAGTCAAATGATTAGGCAAATATGATAGATAAAGGCAGATTTTGTTGTAAAAGTAATTGACTTAGTGGGAGCCATGTGACAGTGAGTTGTAAGAAAGGTGGATGCCACCAAAAATGCTTGTGCAGTTGAAATTCAAGCTTGCAGTGTGTTTACAAGCATGATAGGGAAAGTTGTCCTTCATTTATTCCCATTATGCAGAGTCTGTGATGGGAAATGTCATTTCTTTAACATGTAAGAATGGAAAAGCAAGTGTGCTTAAAGTAATTTGATTGTTGCTGGACAACGGTATGCAAATGAGCTATTTGGTTGGTACGGTGAAGTTGAAAAGACATGATAGTGTAAAATCTGAAATGTATTGGACACCGAATTTTTATAATTAGAATAAACAGTAAACATTAATGGACAAAATTTGGAATTTAATCAAAATATGGGTGGGGAGTTTATATATATATATATATATATATATATATATATATATATACATATATATATATATATATATATATATATATATATATATATATATATAATGTGTGTGGAAGTATTTATGTATTTATACGAGTGTAATGTAATATATATATATATATATATATATATATATATATATATAAATATTTTTTTTTCCCTTCAGAAACTGCCATTAAATGGCTGGGATTAGGTGGCTGTGAGGATAAGAGATGTGCACACATTGTCAATCTTGAGAGCAGTGAATGGCAGCATAAGTTCAAAAATAAAAAGTTCAGTCTTCTCTTTCAGTTGGCTGTACTTAAAGAAGTTACAATTCCTAATATTTCTGGTTGTGTGATTTTTGACAAGCTGGGAATGGTAGAAATTCAGTGTAAAAGCAAAATCTCCATGTGAAAAAACCAATCACATTATCACACAGGCATTTCAGATACTCTGCTGAATCATAGCAGTGACAGCCTGTTTAACTGTACTGATTTGTTCATAGGCTTTGCCAGCTTACTCAGAAAATGCCACATACAAATAAGATTTGGTGCCACACCAGTGATTCATGCTGCCATAAAAGTACTCCCAGTGATTCATGCTGCCATAAAAGTGCTCCCAGTGATTCCTGCTACCATAAAAGCGCACCCACTGATTCCTGCTGCCATAAAAGTACTCCCAGTAATTCCTGCTGCCATAAAAGTACTCCCAGTGATTCCTGCTGCCATAAAAGTACTCCCAGTGATTCCTGCTGCCATAAAAGTGCTCCCAGCTTGAAGAATATTGAAAAAGAGCATTAACTCACCGCTTCCAGTTGAAATGGTCCAAAGAATGCTATTTGCTGATTTTTTTTAATTAGATGCACACCAGGGTTTATAAACGGCATGGTTAGATTAAGCAACTTCCAAATTATGTATACTTAGTACACTGTTAGGAAGGTACAGGTCACTGAGACTTCTGTTATTTTAATGGTATTCTAAAGAACCACTGCATAAGTAATTGAAGACTTGGAGGATGTTGCAAACATAACTGATGATCTGTTAATATAGGGTCAGATGCAAGATGAGCTTGACAAGAGACAGATATGGCTACTGAATAGAGTAAGACAGCATAATTTTAATTAAATAGAGAAATGTAAGATTGACAACTCTGAAATAGTCCTAACAGCAGATGATCTCAAACCTGATTTTTGAAAAAGTATGAGTAGAAAACCAAATCAGAAGATAAGGAGGAACTACAGAAATGTCAGGAAATTATGCAGTATCCTATAGTATTTATTTATTTATTTATTGACATTTGGTAACCAGGAAAGTCCTACTGGGTCAGAGACCCATTTTCAGCAGAGGCACGAGGAGAAAAGCTCCAACAGTGATTAGAAAAATGAACAAAAGCAGTAAAACATTTAAAATTAAATTAAAAATGAAAATAGCATTTTTTAGATGCATGATGTACAATAGGAGGTAAAAAAGGACATTTATAACATTTAGGTTAGGAAAACTTTAACATCATGAAGATAGTACATACATATGTACATTTTGGATAGAAAAAAAATTAACATCACTAAGATATTTTGTAGAATATGTAAAAAACAGGTTGGATAGTAGGCATTAAAATAAGCACAGACGTGTTAGTTTTAGAGGGAAGGTGTTACGAATTAGCAGAGTGAAAGGAGTTAAAGGATGAAAGTAAAAGTGATATTTAAATGTAAGGATAAGTTGTTAGGGAGATTTTTATTGCATTATCTTAAGTTAGGAATTAGTGGGAAGGGAAAAGTAGAGAGAGGGTGACAGATATGAGAGTGTTAAGGGAGAAAGAAGTTAGTAGTGGAAGCAGGGTGGTAGAGGAAAAGATGAGTGGGGAGATACAGAGAACAATAGGGAGGTGGGGTTATATATTTGTTATTTTGCAAAGTGTTTGGCTATTATGCACAAGATGTAGCCCTGGGATGGAGTTATAAACAAGGAAAGAGTTTTGACTTTCTCAGAAGACTGTTTACAGATGCCCAAATAGTAAAATAGTATGATATGAGTAAACCAGTTGTGTTGCAAGTAGATTCCAATCAGAATGGTGACCCCTCCTGAAAACTGACCACTTGCCATTTGGTCAGGAGCATGTAGAGGCATACAAAAGATGTATGATCACGTACAAAAGATGTATGATCAGGTAGAAAAGGAATTGTTATCTAGAGTATTAAGATCTGAGAAATTTTCTGGGTATATCTGTGACAAATTTCAGGTGGAAATAGATCAAAAGTCATTGTTCAAGACACCTTTGAGATTACAGAGGTTTGCGTAATCATGGAAGTATGATTTGTAAATGAAATAATGACCCGTCAGGAGGCTACACATATCAGACACATTAATCAGAGTATATTTAACCAAAGATGGATAAAGTGCTAGGGGGGATAACCAGATAATCTTTGGGCAATATCAGACATGTTAATCAGAGTATATTTAACCAGAGATAGATAACATGCTAGGGGGGATAACCAGATAATCTTTGGGTAATATCAGACACGTTAATCAGAGTATATTTAACCAAGGATGGATAACATGCTAGGGGGGGATAACCAGATAATCTTTGGGTAATATCAGACACGTTAATCAGAGAATATTTAACCAAAGATGGATAACATGCTAGGGGGCATAACCAGATAATCTTTGGGTAATATCAGACACGTTAATCAGAGTATATTTAACCAAAGATGGATAACATGCTAGGGGGGATAACCAGATAATCTTTGGGTAATATCAGACACGTTAATCAGAGTATATTTAACCAAAGATGGATAAAATGCTAGGGGGGATAACCAGATAATCTTTGGGTAATATCAGACATGTTAATCAGAGTATATTTAACCAAAGATGGATAACATGCTAGGGGGGATAACCAGATAATATTTGGGTAATATCAGACACGTTAATCAGAGTATATTTAACCAAAGATGGATAACATGCTAGGGGGGATAACCAGATAATCTTTGGATAATATCAGACACGTTAATCAGAGTATATTTAACCAAAGATGGATAACATGCTAGGGGGGATAACCAGATAATCTTTGGGTAATATCAGACACGTTAATCAGAGTATATTTAACCAAAGATGGATAACATGCTAGGGGGGATAACCAGATAATCTTTGGGTAATATCATGGTTACCAGTGACAGAAGAAAAGGCAAAAAACGAATGTTAGACATAAATGCATCTGTTGAAAATGGTACAGAGAAAGAGTTGCAATTTTAAGGAAATATATTACTGTTCTTTTCTTTCTAGAAAAAAAATAGTTCTCAGTCTGATGAAAGAATGCTTAATAATGTGCTTGCATCTCATCTGGGAATTGTAAAGTGCAAAGAATGAGAAATATGTCCTGGCCAGAAATAACACTTACAGAACAAATAGTATAGAGGTGCTTCATCCACAGTGTGTATTATAACAGTAGCCCAAAGAAAGAAATGCTAATATATTAGAATTTAGATTTTTCATGGAGTCAAGTGAGTACTGATTTGTTTCCATTCAGGAAAGTCATGTATCTCATTTTTGTGAATGATTCCAGGTTGCATGAAATTATTAAACTGATGGACACAACAAGAGCTAGTGTGATTAGCATATTAAAGTGTGTATTTTTGAGACAAGAGACTTATTGTCAGACATATAAATCTAGTCAACACTGTATACAGGTCCACCATTTAAAGGGAAAAGTGGGTAGACTTAGCCAAAAAGTCAGGAATCTCATACAAAAGAGTTGTAGCAAAAACCATGAGGAATGTACTCTTGCAGTTTTGGAATATAGGAATACTCATTTGGAGGAATTCTGCCTTCCACCAGCACAACATTTGGTGGGCAGAAGGTTATAAGAAAGATTCCTCACTTCTCCTACATCCTTGATGCTAGGAAAGATCATAAAAGAATAAAAGAAATGCTGAAAATGAATTTGCAGGGGCAAATATATTATTGTGGTAGGCATTGCAGATGATTGTTGGATATTGGATGGCACAGTGACCCGCTGTGATGGTGCTGCAGTAGGGTTGTCGCCTCACAGTAAGACGTTGTCCGATTCTATTCTCAGCTAGAGCATCTTCTGCGTGGAGACATACGTGAATGGCCGTACCTTCATTGAAGGTTGTGTGTCAGGGCTGGTAACTCGGCACGTAAAAATCAACTACCAATCATTAGCGGACCGGAGTTCTGCTGTGGCGGCCCCTAACCGGGAAATGCCGAAAGACACAACAACAGTGGTAGCATTGTCACCACGCAGCTAGAGGTTCTCTAGTTTGATTCTCTGCTCTGTGCCTTCTGTGTGGAGTCTGCATGTCCTCCCTGAGTTCATGTGGGTTTCCTCCAGGTGCTCCCGTTTCCTCCCACATTACAAAGACATACGTTTAGAGCATTTCTTCCCAGGCCTCTGCTGAAAATTGGCTCGTTCCAGGTCAGACTTTCCCGGTTAACAAATGTTAAATAAATAGATAAAATAAAAAATTTAAATTTTGTGAACAAGGTATGAATAAAAAATGCAATAGAAATCCGCAGCCTGAAGCAGAAATTGTTAGTGAAGCAGCTGAGCTGAGATTCTACATAGTTCCATGGAGGCATGGAAATTTGTAAAGAAAAAATTCAGACATATGTCCAAGACAAATATATCAGCATTGCATAAGAAAAGCAACTAGAATTGTCATAACCAATCCCTTTGCAGGAAAATAGACTGTGAGAATTACAACAATTAACAGTTGGTGAGAGAAACTGTGTTGTGTATCCAAATGGTATTAGGGGCAGCAAAAAAAAAAAAAAAAAAAAAAAAACAGTTTAGAAGCAAGGACAAATCCAGTGTAAATGGCCCTGTTAAATTATCAAGATACGGAAGTCTTTAAAAAAAATGAATGTGTGCATTTTTTCCAAAGCACTGAAAATATCAGTTTTTTCACTATGCATAGAAGTTTTTTTTTGTTTTTTGTTTTTTTGACAAAAATCTTTATCGATGTATTTAACCATCCATCAGAAACAAACATACACATTGTTTTAGAATTCAGTCCATTTCTGCAGTTACCTAGCTCTGCTTGTAATTTTGCAGCTCCTGTAGTTAAATCACTAGTGTAATTGCAATGCTTCCTTCCCTTTTTTTTTTTTTTTTTTTTTGGTTATCCTCTATCAGCATGCAGGCGATCATTTCTGACAATACAATGCTAAGAAACACATCTCTGACTTCCTGACACTCCCATTTGTAGCCTTTCTTTTCCCCAAACTCTATGTATACATCCATCCGTGTCAGCATATTGTGGGACATGTTGTCATATAACCTTATCTGATAATCCCCCCCCTTTATACCAACCATGTCAGGTACTCCTCACTAATTGTCTTGGAGCTGTCATCTATCCATGCCACTGCGTAAACAACAGAAGATAAAACATTTATATAAAACAGCATGACTTTGTATATACAGTAGTCTGATCTTTTCATGTTCTTTAGCCTCCCATTCCAATAATATGGCCATTCTTCCATCAGGTATTTAGGCAAACTCATCCATTAGCAAAATAAACAGGGGTATGGCATATATGGTTATATTTTATAGTAGTGTGTTTCCCTGAAGACCACTACCATCAAAAAAATAAACTTGTCAAATGCAGCATCCCATTTTAATTCTGACTTTTAAAGCAAATGAAGCAAGAGTAGCATAAACTTTGCTTCACACTAAGTATTCCCATTCGAGCTTTATGTATTTATTTACATTATGTTAATCGGGATAAGCACTGATCGCAGCAAGACTAATTGCAGGCTCAGCCAAGGTTACATGTAAAGTAACAGTAAAAAATAGTATGCACAGCAATCCAGGTAAGTAGGATGGTCCAGAAAACCCTTTCATTAGGACCTGGGGCAGACAAAAAGGCAAGGATAAACACACACACATTATATACATATATATAGGTATACATGCATTTACGCGAACAACTGATGTGCGAATGTGAACGTGTTGACAGCAGAAACCCAGGATCGCAGAATGTTGAATCAGCGGATGTCAAACCCGAGATTACCGAATGCCGGCCAGGCTAATATTCCCCCCTCTCGACCCATGGTAGCGCTTGTTGCAGCAGTTGTGTGATCGGGAATTTCGAATTTGATGTTGCGCGCGACATTCTGAGCATTTGGGCATATGAGATTCGACATTTAGGTTCAGCATTACGATGGATCGACCTTTGGTCACGCGACCAAATGCATGTAAACCATACACACGTATATACATACACACACACACACATATATATATATATATATATATATATATATATATATATATATATATATATATATATATATGGGTCTAGGACTATTCACTGAAACACATTTAACTGAAAGTTATATATGACCTTTTCCCCACTGTAGTGCGACCCTGGAGTGAGAATATATAGTAAGGGGTGTGTGGGGGAGGCACAGCCCCCCTCATAGGTTGGTTATATATTAAGTTTAGAAAAGAATTTGTTTGTTTGTGTCTTTCAGCTTTTCCCAGTTAGGGGTCGCCACAGCAGAACTCCGGTCCACTAATGATTGGCAGTAGAGTTTTACGTGCTGGCTTGCCGGGCCTAATGCACAACCGTCAACGAAGGAATGCCCATTCACACGTCGCCAAACAGAAGACGCTCTAACTGAGAATCGAACGGGCAACGTCTAACTGTGAGGCGACAAATTGAAATTGCAAGTATCCATGTTTATAGTTCAAAATCTTTAAAATAGGTGTGCCCCCCACACCTCCCCTTACTATATAGTCTAACTCCAGGGTCACACTACAGTGGGGAAAAGGCCATTTATAACTTTCAGTGAAATGTGTTTCAGTGAATTGTGTTTACAGTGAACTGAGCTTTCAGTGAATTGTTCACAGTCAGTGTTTCAGTGAAATGTGCTTTCAGTGAATAGTCCTAGACCTATATATATATATATATATATATATATATATATATATATATATATATATACACAAACACACACTAGT
The DNA here is from genome assembly GCF_019279795.1 of Protopterus annectens. Taxonomy (NCBI): domain Eukaryota; kingdom Metazoa; phylum Chordata; order Ceratodontiformes; family Protopteridae; genus Protopterus; species Protopterus annectens. Next base: position 243,668,432 of record NC_056746.1, on the reverse strand, counting down.
ATATCCAGTCAGCTAGCAAAGTTTTAGAAGGTGGGAAGAAACTGGAATATCCAGAGAAAACACACACATATAGTCACTAGAAGTATATAATGAAACCCAGACTTGGGGACTATGAGCAGAGGTCTTAACATTAATCTACTGTGTTGATCATATCACTCTAGACATGTATTAATTATATATTGTAACCGGCGCCCCTCTTTTATCACATAAATTATAAATAAAAAATTCCTAGTTTTTAATGTTGATGTACAGAAGGGCACAGTTGTGTATGTACTGTCCAGGAAAATATATATATTTTTTCTTTTTGCTTCCTTTGAAAATATAGTTTGACACTCTCCCTACTTTATTTAAGCATGGCTTACAGATTGCTGTTCCAATCTCATAGCCATATTAAGGTGTTTCATCCCACAATGTTCCATGATATTTAACATTTAAACATAATCATCTTTTAACCAGCCCACTTTTACTTAAGTTGAGATATTCATGTTCACTAACAGTCTTGTTAATCTCACTTATCCCGACTTCCACTGAATTCACAAAATCTCCTGGATTAGAAGTATTTATGTTATTCCATATCTTAAGGGCCATAAGATAGACGTCTAGAAAGTATGCAGCTTAACCATTGATGTTATGTAGTCCAATCTCGCCTTCATTCTTACCTGTGGGTTCGGATCCGAACCTTGGCTCCGACTCATGCATACGCTAGCTCGAAGTCTTCAGTTGGTTGGTGGCTAAGAGGTATCCCATCATGCAACAGGTCTATTCCACAGATCTCGTTTGCTGCTCGTTACGCTCAGATGTGGTCTCGCTTTTGGCCGTGGCCAAGTATATTGTTTACAAACTTTTTATAAACTTTTGACTTGTTGCTCAAAAAAGCTATTTTCATAGCTGTGTGTGTGTGGTAGTGGTGTTATACTGCCTTTGCTTTGTTTCTCTTGCTGTTTTTGTGGTGTTTTGGTATCCCGTTTGTTTCCTTTCCTCCTACGGGCTAGGCCTGTTTCAGTTAGAGGACCTAGTCCTCCCCTTTTTTTCCATGTGGTCTCCGGTTTGGTGCTCTTTTCTGTTAGCGTTTAGTGTTCTCGTGTCTGGCTAGTTGTGCTATCCTGCCTTTTGTTTCCTCAGGCTAGGCCCGTTTAAGTTAGAGGACCTAGTCCTCCCTCTAGTCTTTTCCCTTGGGTTTCTAGGCCGTTTTTAGTTAGAGGCTCTAGTTTCTCGTGTGGGGTTTATTTGGGTCTAGTGTGTGTACGTATTGCTTTATACCTGTGTGTGTGCTCCTTTATTCATCATGTCCAAAGATTCTAAGGAACACAGGCCTTCGGACTTTAAAAAGTGTGTTGAATGCAACAATAAAATGTCTTTGACTGATGGGCACTCTGTGCATGTACTGCTTGGGGGCTATTCACCTCCGAGTCCTGCTTGTTTTGTCATTCCTTCAGTCCCCGTGTACTACAGGAGAGGAAGATCAAGCTTATTTTGAACGGACTGCTTAAACACTCCTTCGAGGAAGACGTGGCTAAGTCTTCCAGTGCCTTATCCTCTCCAGCTAAAAAAGGACAAAAGACTTCTAAGAAGTGCTCTCTGGCTCCATCTGTTTCTTCTGAGCCACCAGAGAAAGTTGCTAGAACAGCTTCTCCTTCTTCGGTTCCATTGCACTCGGTGCCAACAGAAGGTAGTGTCTTGACTAAGTCCGTATCGGCTCCCAGCCTTTCGGAGCCGGTCATGGATATTTTGGTTTGGAGCTGGTCTCCAGTTATTCAACTGGTTTCTCCTTCACACAAGTCCCCTTCTGTAGGGAGATCCAGATCTCCAACTATATCCTCCAGGTCCCTTTCCGATGAGGACGTTGATAGAGTGGTGAAGAAACTGCTTCAGTCATCAGTGTTGGCCAAATTGATTTTGGCTCTGGAGCCTATGGCATCTTCATCCATTGTTGTTCCTCCTCCGAGCCTTTCTCGGCTTTCGGAGCCAGAGTTGTCGGTTCTGTAAAGTGCCGTTAGGTCGGTTCCAGTAGCCTGGCCTCGCCTCCGATTTCCGCTCTGACCCAGTCGGCTCCGTCCACGGGGTCGAGGGTCCACGGTTCTCCGGTCAGACTAGAGGGGGAGGGCTCAGATCAATCATCATCAGTTCTGAGCCTTTCTCTCGGTGCTTCGGCTCGAGTGAGCTTGTACCCGACATCTGCTTCGGACCTCAGTATCATGTACAGTTAGTCGGCCTTCGGACCCACGGGGATCAGCCTTCAAGGTTATGAGGAGCATGCTGGCCAAGTTGTCAGCTGCATCCTACGGCACCAACACTCTGCCACCTCCGGCACCAGTGTCAGTTTTGGCTCACCCTCTATGCATGGGCAGTGGAAACCCTAAGCCTCAGGATACCTCCATGAGTGGTCCCCAGCTTTCTGACGTCTCCCCAGAGTTTTTGCATGGGGAGCCCACCAGAAAGAGATTGTGTAAGAGGAAACACCTCGACTCCCCGGATGAGTCTCTCACGTCGAACACCGACGTCAAGGAGTCAGAGGGGTCCCCCAAGTCGTCATCTGAAGATATCTCTTTTTCAGATATCCTTGAGATCTTGAAGCAGAGAAGCGGCTGGCTCTCTAAATCCCCTTCTGATGAGGAGTCTGTGTTCCTGAAGGCTTTCAGGTCTCAACCCTCCGCCTCTTGGGTTTCTCCCCCTTTTGATGAGCTACTAGATCTTGTTTGTCGAAAGGTGTGGGAAACTCCTGACACTATGGAACTGGTCCCTAGGAGACCCAATAAGTTTTTGTCTGCCCCCACTGACAAGGAATATCTATCAAAAGGCATTCCAGTAGATGCCATGGTGGTGGCAGCAGCCACCAGGAAGGAACTTGCTGAAATTTCATCTACTGTCCATCCACCTAACAAGGACTCCTGGGCTGTGGACAGGTATGGGAAGTGTGTGTTTACCTCAGCGGCCTACTGTGGTCGCTGAACTACTTGACGCATTTTACAAGGCTCCAAAGAGATCTCGTAAAGGTGCTGGGAGATTCTCTACAGGGTAACATTTCTGATGCCGTGGCACAGAAGATCAATGCACAGATGTCTACCCTAAATTCCCTTACCAACTCCTCCATGAGGCTGATCTCATACGCAGCCGACAGAGCGAGTAGGGCAGCGGGTTCCGGAGTCTCTCTTAGGAGACACTGCTGGATGCGCCTGTGCAATTTCGCAGAGGTCTTCAAGTCTACATTCACCAACGCCCCCTTTGACTGTTCTTCGTTGTTTGGAACCAAGGTGAAGGACACACTCACTAGGTGCGAGCAGGAAGGAAAAGTTCTGTCTGCTGTGGGAGCCTGTTTTTCCATCCCTTTTAGACCTTACCCCAAGGGCCAGAAGGGTGGGAAAATGTGGTTCAGGAAGTCGCAGAGATTTATTCAGGGTGCACAAAGTTATTCCCCCTCCGGAGGCAGGGGAGGGGGTGGAAATTCAGGTTGATTATGCCCTAGAGGCAGAGAAGGCCGACGTAACCAGGGGGACCATGATTCCTTTCTTGGATCTCCCTACCTGCGCTCCTGAAGGGAGGCCCAACTGTGCGTCTCTGGAGATGGTCGGGGGTCGCATTCCTTTATACCCAGAAGCCTGGCAAGACATCACCCAAGACAAGTGGGTATTAAAGATAATTTCCAGAGATTATCATATTCCCTTCTCTTCTCCTCCCCCACCAACCAAGAGAATCCCAGACGTTCCACCCAGTCACAGGGATTCCGCAACTTTAAAAATAAAAAAAGTTGCTTTCAAAGGGAGCCATACAGCCTGTCCCTGCAGACCAAGTAGGATTAGAGACTTACTCCAGATTCTTTTTGGTGCCGAAGAGAACAGGGGACCCGAGACCCATCTTCGATCTCAGCCGATTGAACCTTCATGTACAAAAGTCCAAGTTCCGCATGGTCACCTTACAGTCAATACTCCCTCTGTGAGGGAAAGATATGTGGATGTGCTCCATCAACCTCAAAGCTGCTTACTACCATATCAAGATGGACAGAACGCTTCTGGCTGGGAGCCAGTCATTTTCAGTTTCACGCTCTGCCCTTTGGTCTCACCACAGCCCCCAGGGTGTTCAATTGCATAGCAGTGGTAATGGCTCACTTGAGACGTCAGGGATTCCAAGTGTTTCCGTACCTGGATGACTGGCTCCTTTCTGCCACCACCAGGCATCTACTATTACAGACCAGGGACGCCACCATTACACTGTGCGAATGTTTGGGAATTACTCTAAATTGGAAAAAAATCTGCCTTGTTGCCCTTGCAGCATGTCACTTTTATCAGCGCCGAACTAGATACGGTGCTCATGAGGGCCTTCTTACCAGAAGAGAGAATTTGGGCTCTACAGCAGCAGGTCTACGCCTTACTACCATTGAGGAAGGTCAAGGCAAAAGTGGTCCTCAAGTTATTAGGGACCATGGCTGCCACGATCATGCTAGTTCCCCCTGCCAGACTACACATGAGGGTTCTTCAGTGGCTGCTTTTCACCCAGTGGTCACTACAGCATCTTCCACTCTCCCATTCTATTCTGATTACGGACAAGTGCAAGTAGGATCTACGCTGGTGGCTTCAGGCTGGCAATCTCAACATCTGCAAGCCTTTTGTCCCATCTTCTCCAGTTGCCACAGTGACCACGGATGCCTCCCAGATCGAGTGTGGGGGGGGCATTATCTCAGCAGGACAGTCCAAGGCATGTGGCAGGATCACAACACCCATTTGCATATCAGTGTCTTGGAGATGAGAGCAGTGCTATTACGTTGCAAGCACTTCAGAGCTTTCTCCCTCTAGGAACAATTGCAATCTACTCGGACAACGTGTCAGTGGTATTGTATCTGAACAGGCAGGGAGGAACCAGATCATACCCCCTTTGCAGAGAGGTACTTCAAGTTTGGCAGTGGGTGGTGTCTTCCCACCGCTTTCTAGTTGCAAAGCATATACCGGGGAAGTCCAACGTGATTGCCGACAGGCTCAGCAGAGCTATCCTAATGCCTCACGAGTGGATCCTGAACAAATATGTTGTGGAGAAGATATTCCGCAGATGGGGTCAGCCTTGCTGCGATCTATTTGCCAGCCCCCTCACTGCCAAATGCAGCTTCACCCTTATCCCTCTGGAGGGGGAGACACCCAGGGACGCTCTGGTTCACGATTGGCCCTCCGGTCTTCTCTATGCCTTTCCACCGTTACCCCTGATATCAAAGGTCATTCAGAAAGCACAGCCTTTGGGAACAAAATGATCCTCATTGCTCCACACTGGCCTCATCAGATTTGGTTTCCCTTCCTTCAACTCTATCTAATGTACAAGCCTTGGATTCTGGACCCAGCTCCAGATCTGCTGACTCATATGTCAGGACAGTTCCATCCAGACCCTCAAGTTGACAGCTTGGCCGCTCCAGTTCCGTCCTTAGTCAGGCTTCATGATTTTTCCCCGGAAGTGGTCCATATTCTATCATCTTCCCACAAGCCTTCTACCAGGAAGATTTATTCCAGTAAGTGGAAGAGATTTTCTATTTGGGCCCGTGAGAGACATATTGATCCTTATCCAGTGCCTATTTCGGCAATATTAGAATTTCTTTCTCAACTGTTCAGTCAGGGGTCAGCTGCAGCAACCATTAAAGTGCAACTGGCAGCGATTTCTACCTTTCACGTTGCGAATGAGCCCAACCTTATGGCTCATAGACTTTGTAGGGATTTTCTGAAAGGGGCATTGTTACTCCAACCTCCAGTCTTTGATCCAGTAATGCCATGGTACCTCAATTTTGTAATACAGAAGCTCACCTCAACTCCCTTTGAGCCCGCAGCTACGTGTTACATTAAATTCTTATCATGGAAGACAGTATTCTTGGTAGCCATAACTTCAGCTAGGCGTATCTCTGAACTCCAAGCATTATCGATTAGGCCACCTTATTTGGTGTTTCACAAAGATAGGGTCTCTTTAAGTACCAATCCTTCTTTTGTTCCAAAGGTTGCCTCGGTTGTCAATATCAACCAATCCATTGAGTTGCCTGTGTTTTTTCCTGAATTCTCCAACAAGGCAGAATTTAAGTTTCATCAGCTAGATGTTGATAGACAATTGCATTTCTATTTACGTAGGACAAAAGATTTCAGGAAATCATATCAAACGTTTGTCCTATTTTCAGACACTAAACTTGGGGTTCCTGTTTCTAAGGTAACCTTGTCTCGCTGGATCTCCGATTGCATCTTATTTATTTATGCTTCCAATGGCAAATAATTACCCTTTAAAGTGAAGGCTCATTCTACACGATTTATGGCTACCTCAACTGCGTTTCAAGCTAGGATGTCTATGGATGATATTTGTGCTGCAGCAATATGGGCTTTGCCTCATACCTTATTAGTCACTACAAATTAGATCTGGTCTCTAGAGGCAGATCTTCCTTTGGTTCCACAGTGCTCAAGAGTATTTTTCACTGAGCCACCCAAGATCAAGGTGCTTATGTACTCACCATAACGTTCAATGTATGTAGTCCATCTCGCCTTACATTTCTTACCCTCCCTCCTAACCCCCTCCTGGAGGACCTGGTGGTGTAGTCTCGTTTTTCTGTTGGGGTTGTTCTTCTCAGTGTGTGTGTGTGTGTGTGTGTGTGTGTGTGTGTGTGTGTGTGTGTGTGTGTGTGTGTGAGCTTACAGCAAATATGATCTGGGGAATAGACCTGTTGCATGATGGGATACCTCTTAGCCACTAGCCAATTGAAGACTTCGAGCTATAGTATGGCCGAGTCGGAGCCAAGGTTCGGCTCCGAACACACAGGGAATGTAAGGCGAGATGGACTATACATCGAACGTTATGGTGAGTACATAACTTCTTGTTTTCTCAGTGTTCATGAATGTTAACATTCCTTTAATGAAAACAATTTCAAAAGTCCGTTCTTATTTCAGTTTCCTCCTTTTGTGCCCTTAACAGCATCAAAGAATTGCAGTCTTTGTTGAAGTAAAGCTTCTGAGTAGTCTTGGTCTACATACAGATTATTCATACCCAGAAAGCTCCTCTCCCAGTTACATCTGTCACAGAACTTGTTCTTTTTCATGCACTGTCACAAATGAACCAAAATATATTTTTGTTTTCCCATAATCCCTTTCATTTTGAGTCAATGGCAAACATATAGCTTTCTCATATCCCAGTAAGATTTTCAACCCACTCCCTAGCACTCAACTCTTGTTATGGAGTAACGAACGGGACTGACTTAGGCACCCCAAAACAAAACTGATAGGTTGTATGATTCTGGTTAGCCTGGGGTAGTAGGGCCATTGGGCAGGTTATGCAAAGAAGCAAATTAAAAAAAAAAAAAGACAGAGTCTTGCTAAACATCGTTTCCAAAGTAATTTTCTATGAGGCACAAACAAATAATCTTTAGTGATATATATATATATATATTTTTTTTTTTTTTAATTCTTTTTATTGATTTTTAATCATATCATAACAAATCATATCAAACAGCATGACGAAAAGAAAAGTACAAACAGAAATTCCTCTACATTCAGTAACTATATACAAAGCCCATCTAGGCAGAGCCCCCAAGTAGGAGGTTTGACTGCTGTGTGATTATGTTAGTATAAATTCATACACCATTTTCCATGCATCCCTCTGTGACGGATTTAGCCTCATGGAATACCACAAATATTTGTGAGCAGAAAAATGCTTCCCAGCTATCCGTTTGAGTCCTTCCCATGAAAGAGCCGATCTATCTTTCCAATTTAGGGTGATATAGTATTTTATCAGCATAAAAGATGTTATTAGAAAATGAATATTCTTAATGTCTATACTACCGGGGTATATGAAGGAGAATTGCCATGAAAGCGTAGATTTTCATAACCCATTTTTCTAATTTGACTCTGAGGGCACACCAAAGTTTATATGAGCATTTGCAACTCCAAAAGATGTGAATGATATCTGCTTCCATCAAAGGGCAAAATTAGCAAAAGGGTGGGACTTCATTGTACATCTTGTTTAGTAAAGCAGGTGTAGTATTATTTACTATCATAAGTTGGGTATACTTGAACTTTAACAAAGGAATAGCTTTAGAAAATATTTGAGTGGCTTGGGCAATGGACTTAGAGGAGATCGAGGGGTCTTGTTTTATCCAAAAATCAGAATGGATAAATTCTTTCGAGCATCTAATTGCTGAGATTAATTTATAAGAGTGAGAGACCATTTTCTTTTTACGAGTTAGTAGATTCCATAATACCTTACACCTTTCTATTTGGGGTTCAGGAATATCAGTATCCCTCCAGAATTTGCTGCAAATGTCCATTAGTTGTCTAATCATGATGGTGTATTTGTTCGAAAGCTTAAACTTGTTTCTGATGGAAGAAATAAGCTCCATCCTGCATGAGAAGAAATCCAGAACCGTTTTACTTTTGATCAGTGGAAATGTATTCAAATTAATCAAATTCTCATTTAGTTTAATGTTAGGATTAAGGTGTAAAGGTTGGAGAAGGTGAAACGCAAAATGTAGATCTAGAGATTTAAACAAGTTTTGTGTACATTTGATTTGGGACCATAGATCATTTTGAATTTTGTACTTTCTTTTAGCAGAGATGTCTAAGAATGGTAGGGCCATGGGATTAATGGAAAGAGTTTTAATATAATTGTGATAGAGTTTGACCCAAGATGGGCACCAGGCATTTGGTTCCTCTCTGAAAGTTGCAACATTAATTATTCTACTGCTTCTATTTATTTCATACATTAGTCTAAAATCTGGAAGGCCTAGACCACCCTTATCTTTAGGGTAAACAAGTTTTTTATAGCTTATCCTGATGGGTCTTGGGTACCATATAAACTTCGAAAGAGATGAGTGAATATTATTAAAGACCTTGTTATGAATCAGGGTGTTAGTAGCATTTAGAACATATAGTAGTCTTGGTAGAATATTCATTTTTACAATGGCTACTCTCGAGAGGACTGGGAGTTTTAGTTGAGTCCATCTTTCCATATCCTTTTGTATCAAGCCGCAACATCTAGATAGGTCCCCTTGGTGTTGTAAATTTCTATCTGTTTGGAAGGATACTCCTAGGTATTGGAGATGGTCATTTACTTTTATGCTAGGTAAGGATCTTTCTCTAGGTAATTGAGAGTAGATGTTAATTGGGAAGATCGTTGTCTTATCTATATTCACCTTATAATTCGAGAATTTGGAAAAAATTTGCAAAGCATTATTAATTTTGTTAATATCAGAGTTGGGAAGGGAGTAGTAAATATTTAAATCATCTGCATAAGCTGATAGGGGTATTTCAGTATTAAATAATCTCGGAATATGATGGAATGTTCTCTGTTTAATTAGTAAAAGTAAAGGTTCAATATAAAGGTTAAATAAAAGTGGTGATAAAGGGCATCCCTGCCTGATACCATTATTAATCATTATCCTGTTGGAGCTATGCTTGTTTATTTGTAAAGTAGTATAAGCATTTTTATAAAGGGTATTAAGAATGCGTATGAACAGTGTAGGGAAATTAAATTTTTGTAGAACCGACATCAAGAATTCTTTGTTTATTCTGTCAAATGCTTTGGATGCGTCAATTGCAAGGGCGTAGATAGGGGTATGCTTAATCAATGATAAAGAGGTCATAGCATTTAGGGTGAGAGTCTGGTCAAAGGTTTGTCTCTGGTTTATAAACCCTGATTGTTCAGGAGAGATGATTTTATTAATAACAGATTTCAATCTACATGCTAAGATTGCTGCTAAAATTTTAATGTCTATATTAATGATAGAGATGGGTCTATAATTATTAGGATTGGTACTGTCCTTATTAGGTTTGGGGATTAGAATAGTTCGGGATGCATTTAGGTGAAGGTCGCATACATCCTTCTGAATAATGAAGTTAAATAGGTGACATAGGATGATTGTTAGTTTATGGCTAAAGGCTTTATAACATTCCGCTGTGAACCCATCTGGTCCTGCTGCTTTATTATTTTTAAGGTTATTGATCACAGACAAATTATCTCTTTGAGTGATATCGGCCGCTAATAAGGATTGATGATGTTCGTCTATCTTTGGTGTTGTTAGTTTGTCAAGGAATATGTTTAGTTCCTGCTTGTCTATAGTACAAGGGGTAGGATTGTAAACTTCTTCATATATTTCTTCAAATATCTTTATTATATCTTGTGTGTAACATATATACTTTTGCTGGACCTTAATTCTTGAAATAGGGGGAGTATTACTATGTTGATTAACTAATCTCGCCAGAAACCTAGAAGGGAGTTGTGCCCAGTGTGAATAATTAGCCAGAGATTTTATCTCATAGAACGACAGGTTATCAGCCTGTAGTGAAATTAATTTTAGTTGTAGTTGGTTAATCTCTTTTTCTAAATCCGATGAGTAGTTTTGTTGAATACGTGTTTCCAGGGATTTTAATTCTTCCTGTATACTCCTCTCTTTAGAGATATATTCATTCCTATAGTAGTTTATTGATTAATAACCCTCTAATCAAAACCTTAGTGGTAGCCCATGATATATCAAACGGGGTGTTGGAATCTTTAATGGCAAGTATACATTGGTCTAATAAGGTATTAATTTCTTTCTTAATATCGGACTTTTCTAGTAAATTAGGGTTAAGTTTCCATGCTGTCAACAGATTATTTGAAGGGGTGGCTCGGGGCCATTCTATAGTTAATGTCATCTTTGAGTGATCAGAAATTGATCTCGTAAACAGAAGTTGTAAATTTCCGAAATATGTCTGAAATTAAAAAAAAGTCCAGCCTGGACCAGGACTTATGACACTGAGAGAAAAAGGTATACCGTCTGTTCTTCAGGTTATCGGAATTATTACAATATGGGTCAAATAGATTAAAGTCACTTTTAAGATCTGAAATAGCGGAGGAGGCCTGAGAATTAATTATGGACATCCTATTAGATCTGTCTAGAATTGATCCTGGATAGAATTCCAATCTCCCTACTATATAGTAGTGGCCTGGGAATTTATGAAGGATGTTATACAAGTTCATAATGAAATTGTGTTGGGGCATATATGTTTAAAATCAGAACAGGTTTATCCAAGTTATCTATTTTAGTTACAAAGTAACACCATCTACCCTCAGAGTCAAAGTCTTGTTTTACAATAGTGTGATTAAAGGAGTTTTTAATAATAATAGCCACCCCCACTTTATTAGTTCTATTCCCCGCTGCTATAATTTCCTTAATCCATCTTTTATTATTTATGGAGCTCCATTGTTCTTTTAATAAGTGTGTTTCTTGTAACAAGATGCAATCTAGGTTGGTTTTGAACAACAGATGAATAATAAGTTTTCTTTTGCTTTCAGATTGTAAACCTTTGACATTCCATGAGGCTATCTTCCACATACCAATCTTAACATTTGTGGGTAACAAAGGAGGTTAGGCTTTACTAGGGTAAAAAAGTTGAACACAGAGGGCCTAAAAAAGGACAATACATCATAAATCCATAGATGGGCGACTCCTCCAGCATATCTCCAGTGCATAACCACTTACTCCTTTAGCCTGGAAGAGGCTGGAATACATATATTAACTGAACACGTTGCAAACAAATGAAACACAGTCTTTTCTATCTATTAAGCTAAAACACAAGTACAGAATAAGGAAAAATGTATCCCAGATTACAATTATATATATTTTTTTTAATTTTTGTTCTTCTCAGAAACTCCATTTGACACACTTTTTAATTTTAGATTATACAGTTTCTTATCAAGCGCTTCTATTTCACACAAAAACTGGAACTTCATTCTAGAACTTAATTTGCATATTTCTGAAAATATTGTATATACATAACATAAAAAGTAAACTTCTGAGTGACCTTAGATGATAGAAACAACTCTCTGTTTAATTCCCTAACTTGATAGCACTGTTTCTTTGCTGGTTTTTAAAATTACCCAAAACATTAGTTAAATACTCATCTGCAGTGCTGTTTCTACCTACGACTGGAAATGCATGAAAGCAGACATTTGGGTGGTATTTGGAAAATGTATCCATGCCTAACATAGAAGAAATCAAACATTTGGTGGTAAATTGCATAATGTATCCTTGTTTAAACAAAGCAGGTGTTTTAGTCCCTAATTTTCATATGTATTTCTTAAGTAATGGCATAGACCTATGTCTTTGGAAGCACTAGCTGGATATTATAATTACAAACTGATATTTATTATTAATCTGGCAGTATCCAGTGCAATAAATGCATGTCTTCTTTTTTGAAGAAATCTACCTTTCTATGTATATGAGGTTGTTATTTAAATGCATCTCTGTGAATAAATGGAATATTTTCATAGCTAAGCTCACTTTTAAATATTCTGTGTCATTATTGCACAATCCAAGTTGTAACGTATATGAAAGGATGCTTGCATATTGTTCTTGGCTTGAATTGTTAACAGATGGATTAAATGTACAGATACATACAAACATATGTGAAGAGTGTGTGCACAGGGTTTGCAGCTGATAAAAAGGTGAAGATTTTGCCATTTCTGAAGTACAGCAGGTACGGCACACAATTTTGAAGAGTGGCTGGACTTTATAATCCCTCTATTAGGTATCATAGTAGCTAATGGCAAAATGGCAGTCAAATTGTACATTACAGTTTGGGTCAAATGGAACTGTACTGTTCTGATTTTGGAAACCTGCAGTTGCTAGCTGTTAGGATTTCTTCTTCTTCTGCTGTCCTTATTTTAATATAAGTTTTCTGTTTCATTCCTTTTCCTTGTGGGAGTGGAAATGTCTTATGTGAATGAATGCCATGGCATCATATGTTGAACTAAGCAAGCACTCCTAGCTACTGTGCCTGTCACCACTTTTCTGCTGCTCACGTAGTTTGGGTACTGTAACCTTAGCATTTGTAATGAAACGTTCCTCTATTCATTGCCTAGAAAGCTGTAACCATCATTTGTTCTTAACTTTGATAGATGGACTATTAGCTGTGACCCACACCAAGACTATCTCCACTGCTTGGTAGAGGAAAATAACTTCACACATTGACACAGGTGCCAGTGTGTCAATCCAGCCACATGCAGGTGATAAAGACAGAACTTGGCCTATCGCATAACACCTGTCACAGCAAAGGGTAAGGCAATTAGAGGCCATACTTGACAGAGATCTTTCTTCTGCCATATTCACCCATAAGAAAACTTTGCAGTCCTTTTTCCACACTGGCCACCTTTCAGTGAGAGGACCTTGGGATATGACTCATCTTAGAATGTTCCATTGCCCGTCTGTGTAGTATGGCAGGAATGTCATCACTTCTGATTATGTGGCTGCATTCGAGACAGGGGAGTATCCTTTACAATCCCTCCCTCCATATGAGTCCAGAAGGGCTTGCATGTCATATTCAAGAAGACTGGTCTTGGATTCCATGCCTAGAGGGAAGCCCCAGACCTTTAGCCAACCAACTTTTCTTGATTGATGGGACTTGTCTCGGTGGCTGTAAGAACACGTCCACAGTGAGCATTAGCTTTTAATAACAGCAAACCCTGCTCCAGCCTGTCTTGTCCCACTGTGGCCCATGGTAGTAAGTGTATCTGCAGGTACTTCTCTACTGAGGTTAACCATCATATATTTGTGCCCTATACACTTATCATGTACAGACTTGCCCATTCAGGAGCTGCGGTTTGGTGTTTCTCCCTCTTCATCTCTGTGCTAGGGAGAAGACTTGGAAGAGCAAAGGTTATTACACCTGAGTCAGTTAAGCACAGTGAGTCTTCCCCTTCTTCGATAAGATTTGAACTGATAAAGTGTTCTGTGGGTTGCTCTATGGCTCTGCCCCATTTTTCCAGAAATGTCTTAACCAATAATTGTTAAGAAGGATGAAGAGTCCGAGTCATCTTCCCATGGAGCCTGTTTTTCAAGATGTTCTCATTCCAGTTTGAAAATTTCCAGATTATGTTTCCTCTGCTCCCATGAAAGCTACACACTGTCAAAGTGGAAAAAGCTGTAATTTAAACATTCTACAATTGGGGCCTATGTGGTTTATTAAATGTAATTCAAGTAACAAAGAACACAGCCCATTTCTGCCTAGCTGCCTGATAACTAATCTACAGTTTCAGACACATTGTGTAAGGTGGGTGTCTCTTGTACAATATGATCTTGTGTTCCTCAACTTTCTGTTGCATCTGTCCAGGATGTATTCCACTAGGGCATAGGGCAGCCATAGCCCTTAGTTCATAAACTTTTTGTTGGTGGTTAAATGTGTTCTTTTGGTTGTAAGAACACAATTTCAGTGAGCTCAGGCTGTTGTCAGCACCAAGTTCTACTCTGCTGTGTCCTGTCCTAGCACAGAAACTCACAACTGCTTCTAAGGCAGCAGGGGGCCTTGTCACCCAACCCTCACAGTTCACCTATCATGCAGCCAACTCCTTAAGGGAGCAGAGTAAGCAGAATGTAGATGCTTCTAAGCTTAAAAAAAAACAGCATCTTAGAAAGTAGGCCCAGGCCCTCCTCATCCTTCTTATCAAGTTATTGATTTAGGTTCTGGGAGAAAGGCAGAGGAGTCATAACCTGCCATGCTGGAATAGCTGGCCAATTTTGCTGATTCTGAGGCAAATAACTTAGTTAAGGTCATTGCCATGGTTTCTGCTTGTGCCCATTGAAAGTTCTGAGGACCGTAATAGTGCTGCTCAGAGCAGAAGGGAAAGTATATACAAATTATGAGACTGCTATAGCTCACTGAGCAGCACCCTTTCCAAAGTCCACAATCTCAGAGTTAAATAGCAGGGGGGTGTCAGGGGTGCAGACAGGTTTGCCCCATGCACAAGCACCTTAAAATGTAAAAGGGAAGTTCAGAGTCTTAGTTTAGTTATCAAAGTATAAGGGCTCACAGTGGCATCTCCATTTCCAACAGGGAGACTGTTTGCACAGTGAGCTTTCATGTGGCTGCTGTATCTTTGTACTGATGCTGCTGTTAGGGCAGTAGGCTTAGGCTCGTGTCCTTTAAGAATGAACTGAAGCAAGACATCCTGCTTGCTCTTTTCTTGAGGGGTCCTCTTCAGACAGACCTCTCAGGATCCATACCTCTCAGCTGTTTCTTGTTGCCGTGTACCTCATAACATTTTTGAATTTATAGTAAATCATTGAGGATTGCATTCTACCAGCAATACCAGACATTAGAGTTTCATACTTCATGTTGTCTAGAAAATTCATGTTGATCCAACACCTATTTGTTTGTTAATTAGAGAAATAATTAAAATTTGTGCCCCCACCACTGTTATTTTTGGCTTTATCCAGAATTCTTGAGCAAAGACATTGAGAGATATGACAGGATCTGATGGAGGAAAACAGGTATTGACCACTGAGAAAGGTTTAATTGAGGGGTGACCAACCCTTTTTTTTGCTCAAAGATTCTTGTCATGCTTGGCAAGGTTTGAGGAGTCACATTACCGTGATTGTCATGTATACAAACCATCTCATGATCAGTGCAGAAGAAGAACTTACAGTGCAGGCTGAAAAACTGAAAAATTATTTATTTTATTTATCCTTTGTTGACCATGTTAATACCACTAGACTAGTAGCCTCTTTTCAGGGGAGTCTTAAGGTAATATTTATACTACTAGGGAAATTTTGGCCAGGGCATTGGGGAACTTCCCCTACTCTTTTTCATAGGTGCCATGGGTTATTTTACATCCACCCAAGCTACCACCACCTCAAGAAGATGGGGCCTTGGTTTAGCACCCCCCATAAGCTGGAATGCAGTGTCAGCAATCAGTCTCCATGGTATGGGAATAGAACCATCAGATGTCTGCATCAAAGGCAAGTGTGTTGCCTATTGCTCCCCTGACAATGATTAAAGAACTGTATAATGAACATCTTAAACCTGATAATTAAATTACTGTTTCAGTGCAGCTCCCACCCCATGCCAGCCACTACAAAAAAAAATGGATATCAGTATAGGCAGAAGAGCTGAAGTTCACAGTAGAAAGAGCTGAACTATACCACCATAAGATGTTTCAGTGCAGGCAGAATTGAATGCCACTGTAAACAAAGCACCATCAATAACCGTGTCACAGCTGCAGGGAGAACATTGCAATACTTACTCCATAGCAATTCCCCCACCTTCATATCAATTCAATATGCACATCAATTATAACACACACACACTACATAGAAATCTGTATTCCAACTCAGAATGACTCAGAGAAGTGGAAATGATGACCATACCTAATAAAAATAACTTTGCAAATAACATGCACAGAAAAATACTAATGCAGGTAAAGCTAAAATAAATCTCTCTGTTAATATTATTGTTATGTGCAGAACAGGTAATCATATTGACAGTATGCTTATTAACACATACATACCAGTCAGTAAGACGCACAGATTCAGGGCTGGCCTTAGGAGAAATGGTGTTTGAAGCAAAGATCTTCGTGATGTTTTCTATTACCCTGTGCAGCTGCCCCCCTCCCCCCAATCTCACAATCTCCAGTGCTGGTCCCTATACATCATGGCCGCTCAGTACCTTTTTTTTTCCTCTTATTTTGTCTTGATCTTTAGCTTTTCCTGGATCCTTTCAGTACAGAATAACAGACCAAAGCTGCACTGTGACAGATGTGGAGAAAATAACTGAATTAAGCTGGGGATCTTGGGGCTGCTAGGCCACCAGAAGTTTCTAAATGCTCTGAGATGCGTGTTTAAGTTTTAATGTGAAATTGTTCAATCTCGCCGTTTGTTCTTACACACGGGTTCGGAGCCGATCCTTGGCTCCGAGTCGACCGCATCACTAGCTCTCATCTTCGAGAAAGCTCGAGGCACAGTAATATCCCATGATCCTCCGGTGCTAACCCTCAGATCTAGTTTGCCGCTAGCAGCAGATCACATAGAGAGGCTCGGGCCAATAGAATTTTTATATATATTTCTTGTTATTTCTTGATATTTACTTCAAATTTTTACTTTGCTTTATAGTGTTTGATAGGTTTAATATCTAGTTGTTGTTTAAAGTAGTTGTAATCAGGTTGTTACTTAAAAATTTTAGTAAGGGCCTTAGGCCATTTTTTCTGTAAGAATTTACAGTACTTAAAAAAATTTTTTTTCTTAAGAGTGGTGTACTTTTCTTGGATTTTTCTTTATTATTGTAAGAATGTCAGAAAAGACCAAAAGTGGTTTTAAAAAGTGTCAGTGTGGACAGAAGATGTCCATTACTGACAACTACTCATCCTGCGTCTACTGTCTTGGCCCTCTCCACTTGCAGGAAGACTGTTCCTTCTGTCATTCCTTTAGTGGGAGGGTCATGATGGAAAGACGCAGGAAATTGGTGGACAGATGGTTGCTTAAACCCGAGTTTCAGGAGGCCCTGGACAAGGCTGAACTGGTTTCAAAGTCTTCAAAGGGGTTGAAGTCTTCAAGAGTGTCGGAGCCCAAGTCATCGGCTCCGAGCACCTCTTTTCAGATTCGGACACCGGCTCCTATGACTTCGGTGCCGGCTGTCGAGACTTTATCTCTGCATGAGGCTAAGGTCTTGGAGCCGGTATCAGAGGTACCACCTTCGGCTATCCTTCGCTCGGTGACGGCTTCGATCCCTTCGCCCTGTTCTTCGAGGCCACTTTCCGACTCCGATGTGGACCGAGTGGTACAGAAGCTTATGGAGAACTTGGCCTTGTCCAAATTAATCGAGGTTTCATCCCAGCTGGTTTCGAAACTCAAAGCTATTCCAGTTCCCTCAACACTTCCTCCTCCGAGACCCGTCGAGTCATCGGTGTTACGAGTTGAAGAACTGATGATTGTAGAGCCCTCGGTGCCGAAGACTCCAGTAGTGCTATCGGCTCCATTGACCTCGACTCCTTCAGAACCAGCCGGAGAGTCTCTGAGCCAAAGATCTTTCCTGGGTTCCGGGGGGGATAGTCGAACCGAGATATCGGTTCCGACTCTTCCCCTCGGTGCCTCGGCTCAGATCAGTTCGGCTCCATCCTCAGTGTCGGAGCCCGTGGTTCCGATTCCGGAGAAACGACCCCCTTTTTTGGATTGGGTCGGATCTTCGGGTCAGGGCACTGGTGCCTTTGACATCATGAGGAAGGTCTTGTCTGATCAGACACATACTTCATCGGTATCTTCATCTCCTTCCCCAAAAGGTCCGCGTTCTGCTTCTGTGCCTTCGGTTCCTACTAAGCGTCGAGACCCAATGCCTCAGAAGTCCCCACAGGGCGACTCTGGTTCCTCGGTTGCATCCCCAGAAGCTCCCGCTGAGGATGTTCCGAGGAAACGACTGTGCAAGAGGAGGCACATAGATTCCCCTCAGGAATATCTCATGTCTGATACTGATTTAGATGAAACAGAAGGGTCCCCACGGTCCACCTCTGAAGATGTCTCGTTTGCAGATATTTTGGAAATCCTGAAGCAAAGAGGGGACTGGCAAACCCTTACCACTTCTGTGGATGAATCGGTATTACTGAAGGCATTCGGGGCTCAACCTTCTACCTCCTGGGTGACTCCACCCTTTGACGATCTCATGGATCTTATAGCTCGGAGGGCTTGGGAAACACCTGATACAGTGGAACCAGTCCCCCGTAAACCAAATAAATACATGACAGCTCCCCAAGATAAAGCCTATCTTACAAAAGGAGTTCCCGTAGATACTATGGTGGTGGCGGCGGTCACTAAGAAAGAGATGTCTGAATCATCTTCCTCTGTCCATCCTCCTAATAAGGATTCTAGGACAATGGACAGATATGGGAAGCGCATATTTAGTTCGGTGACTTTTTCCATCCGATCGCTCAACTACCTTACGCATTTCACGCGTTTACAGAGAGATCTCATTAAGGAATTAGGAGATACTCTCCAGGGACACACAGATGCTGCTGTCGCCGAGAAAGTGACAGCGCAACTTAACACCCTAAATTCCATAGTTAACTCGTCCATGAGGCTGATTTCATACGCAGCTGAAGGATTGAGTAGAGCGGCAGCTTCAGCGATTGCCCTGAGAAGACAATCCTGGTTGCGCTTATGCTCCTTTGCGGAAGCCTTTAAGTCTTCTTTTGCCAACGCCCCCTTCGATGGTACCTCCTTGTTTGGGCCCAAAGTAAAGGAGACTTTCACAAGGTGTGAACAAGAAGGGAAGACCCTGTCTGCCGTAGGGGTCCGTTTTTCCGTTCCATCTAGACCCTACCCTAAAGGGCAACGAGGAGGAAAGATGTGGTTCCGAAAGACTCTGGGATCTTTTCAACACACACAAAGTGACGCCCCCTCCAGAGGCAGAGGAGGGGGAAGAAATGGAAGATGCCGCCCAGCCGGCAGAGGGGGTCCGCAAAATCAGGGTGACACAGAGACCTTCTCTGGAAAGCCCTTCCAGCACTCCTGAGTGCAGGCCTGGCTGTCCTACTCTGGAGGCAGTCTGGGGTCGCTTGGCTTTATACCCAGAGGCCTGGCTAAATCTTGCACCAGATTACTGGGTAAAAAGCATAGTTACCATAGGCTACAACATCCCTTTCATAAAAATGCCACCCAACTCCAAAAAACTCCCAGACGTTCCACCCAGTCTGCAAGACCAAGCAACCATAGAGATAGGAAGGTTGCTCGAAAACAGAGTCATCCAACCAGTCCCAGCAGACCAAATAGGATCCGAACTTACTCAAGGTTCTTTTAGTTCCAAAGAAAACAGGGACTGGAGGCCAATTTTAGACCTCAGCAAGTTAAATACCTTTGTGAAAAAGGAAAAGTTCCAGATGGTCACGCTTCAGTCAATCCTCCCTTTTCTGCAAAAGGGTGACTGGATGTGCTCTATAGATCTCAAAGACGCATACTACCATATCAAAATGGCCAGGGCGTCCAGAGATCACTTGCGTTTCTGGCTGGGAGCCAGTCATTTCCAGTTTCGCGCTCTGCCCTTTGGTCTCACCTCAGCCCCCAGGGTGTTCACCAAATGCATGGCACTAGTAGTGTCTCACTTGAGACGAAACGGATTCTGGGTGTTTCCTTATCTAGACGACTGGCTCCTTTCCGCCACCGCCGAGTGTCGTTCTCTACAAGCCAGGGACTACACCATCAGTCTTTGCTCTTCACTAGGCATAACGGTGAATTTTGGAAAATCTGTCTTATCGCTGTCACAGCGTATCTTATTTATAGGAGCACAGCTAGACACTTCCCTGGCTCAAGTTACTCTCCCCCCACCAAGAGTATCAGACCTCAGGCATCAAATTTCGCTCCTTCTTCACAACAAGAGAGTCCCTGCACGACAAATATTAAGAGTGCTAGGCTTGATGGCAGCCTCCCTTCTTGTAGTTCCTTTAGGCAGGATGCACATGAGGATTCTTCAATGGATGCTATTCGCCCAGTGGTCGTATCTACAACTTCCACTATCTCACGAAATCTTGATCACGAATTCTTGCAAGAAGGATCTCTTGTGGTGGATACACAGTCAAGAGCTAACACTAGGACGACCCTTTGTCTTACCCAGTCCGGTAGCAACTCTAACCATGGACGCTTCCCTGATAGGGTGGGGGGGATTCTTTCAGGGACAAACAGTCCAAGGTCAATGGTCCAACTTGGAGTACATAAACAAGCAAGGGGGAACCAGATCTTACCCGTTATGCAGAGAGGCCCTCAGAATTTGGCAATGGGCAAAGTCCACTGGACGCTTTCTGATAGCAACGCACATCCCGGGGACTTCCAACGTAATCGCGGACAGGTTGAGCAGAGCCATCCTGTTCCCTCACAAGTGGTCCCTCAAACCTCAAGTGGTGGAAGAGATCTTCCGCAGATGGGGCCAGCCTTGCTGCGACCTGTTTGCATTCCCATTGAATTCCAAATGCAGAAGCTACTTTGCCCTGTTACCCCCCCCCCCCAAGGGGGTTTCCCCAGGGACGCACTGGTATACGATTGGCCCCCGGGTCTCCTTTACGCTTTTCCTCCTGTTCCACTAATTCCCAGGTTTTTGCAGAAAGCCAAACGTCTGGACAGGACCATAATACTGATAGCCCCATTCTGGCCTCGACAAATCTGGTTTCCTTTCCTTCAATCTCATCAAGTGGAGGAACCATGGATACTGGACCCGGAGCCAGACCTGTTGACACATTCGTCGGGAGTTCTTCACACCTTCCTCAAGTCCCTCAAACTGACAGCTTGGCTGCTCGGCTTCCCATCTTAGCCAGGTCGAAGTTACTATCCCCTGCAGTACAACAGATTATTGTATCTTCTCACAAACCATCTACAAGAAAATTGTACATCAGCAAATGGAACCGTTTTGCGCACTGGGCCTCCAAACAAGGTATAGATCCATTCGGGGCTCCAGTACACAAGATACTAGATTTCCTCACCACACTTTTTCAAGAAGGAGCATCAACATCCACTATAAGGGTTCAACTGGCCGCTATATCCAATTTTCATATTGGCTGTGAGGATGGTTCTCTTATGTCCCACAGGCTTTGTAAAGCCTTCATGAAAGGTACTTTTCATCTCCGTCCCCCCTTTCGTAATCCAATAGCCCCTTGGAATCTTAATCTCATGCTGTCACAACTCATGTTGCCCCCTTTTGAACCAGCAACCACAACTCCGTTAAAATTTCTTTCGTGGAAAACACTTTTTCTGGTTGCCATCACTTCCGCCAGAAGAGTTTCAGAGTTACAGGCTCTATCTGTCCGACCCCCGTACATGATTTTTCATCCAGATAGCGTAACCTTGCGCACCAATCTGTCCTTCCTTCCGAAGGTTTGTTCGATTCAGAACATCAATCAATCTATCGAACTACCTACCTTCTTTAAAAATCATTCCAATAAGCTAGAATACACATTGCACAAGTTGGACGTTCACAGACAACTAAGATTTTACTTACATAGGACAAAAGAGTACTGAAAGTCAGATCGACTATTTGCCTCATATGCTGACCAAAGAAAAGGACAGGCAGTAACGAAGGTTACCTTATCCAAATGGCTCTCAGATTGCATAAATTTGGTATATGCTGAATCAAACAGCAACTCCCTTTCAAACCCAGAGTTCATTCTACAAGGGCGATTGCTACCTCTTCAGCCCATACCACTGCTTGCCTTTAGATACCATTTGTGCAGCGGCAACTTGGGCAAAACCACATACTTTTATCGCCCACTACAAGCTAGACAAAAGCTCCAGGGACAGGGCGACGTTTGGTTCCACTGTACTCAGGAATGTTCTCCCTTGAGCCACCCGGGAAAAAGGAGCTAGGGACGCTACCCGTGTGTAAGAACAAACGGCGAGATTGAACAATTTCACATTAAGAAGTTATGTCTTACCATAACAATCCATGTGAATTGTTCATCTCGCCTTTGTTCTTACATTCCCCCCTCCATCCCCCGTCCTACGGTCTGGGGGAACGGTTTTCAAGTAGATTCCTTTTCAGCCTTTTCTAGGTATGGTTGGCATGTTATTGTGCATTAGTAATGGCATCTTTTATCCTCTGCTTGGCAGTAGGGTTCCAGGCACTTTGTAGTATCTGTTTATAAGCGTTCTAGACACAGTTCTAAAAGGGATTCTTCTGGTATAGCAAACTAGATCTGAGGGTTAGCACCGGAGGATCATGGGATATTACTGTACCTCGAGCTTTCTCGAAGATGCGAGCTAGTGATGCGGCTGACTCGAGCCGAGGATCGGCTCCGAACCTGTGTGTAAGAACAAAGGCGAGATGAACAATTCACATGGATCGTTATGGTAAGACATAACTTCTTATTCTAACCTATTGAGCTAGTGATGGCCTGAATAAAAGTCACGATTAAAGAAAGAAATTCAGTCTTGCTCTTCAGCTCTGTTTTCCCTGCATCCTTTTAACACACACTAATTGGCCAAGCAGTAATAACTGGAGAAAATAAGTGCAAACCTCGCTATATAACATCACTGTTTTTAATTAAAAACTCATCTAGCTATCTGATAAAGAAGCATGCATTGAATGAAATAGATTATATTAAAATTAACATTAACCGTATTGTAACTATGGACTTTTATCAAAATTATACTTTGTACATACTCAAAATATATTTACATAAATACAGTTTTTTTTACTTAGTTTTATTTTTAACTCTTTAACAGTTCTATATCTGTTTTTTCACTGGTCTTCCATCTCTGGATAATTTAACAGAAAACTGTTATCTCATCTTCCATTCAGGGCAGTACTTGCTTCACTACAGTTTTACATGGAAACTTGATTCAAACAGTTTAAATTACCAAGTTTTTACTTACTGGTTGTGACATTTCACGCGTTTACAGAGAGATCTCATTAAGGAATTAGGAGATACTCTCCAGGGACACACAGATGCTGCTGTCGCCGAGAAAGTGACAGCGCAACTTAACACCCTAAATTCCATAGTTAACTCGTCCATGAGGCTGATTTCATCGCAGTCAAGGATTGAGTAGAGCGGCAGCTTCAGCGATTGCCCTGAGAAGACAATCCTGGTTGCGCTTATGCTCCTTTGCGGAAGCCTTTAAGTCTTCTTTTGCCAACGCCCCCTTCGATGGTACCTCCTTGTTTGGGCCCAAAGTAAAGGAGACTTTCACAAGGTGTGAACAAGAAGGGAAGACCCTGTCTGCCGTAGGGGTCCGTTTTTCCGTTCCATCTAGACCCTACCCTAAAGGGCAACGAGGAGGAAAGATGTGGTTCCGAAAGACTCGGGGATCTTTTCAACACACACAAAGTGACGCCCCCTCCAGAGGAAGAGGAGGGGGAAGAAATGGAAGATGCCGCCCAGCCGGCAGAGGGGGTCCGCAAAATCAGGGTGACAGAGAGACCTTCTCTGGAAAGCCCTTCCAGCACTCCTGAGTGCAGGCCTGGCTGTCCTACTCTGGAGGCAGTCTGGGGTCGCTTGGCTTTATACCCAGAGGCCTGGCTAAATCTTGCACCAGATTACTGGGTAAAAAGCATAGTTACCATAGGCTACAACATCCCTTTCATAAAAATGCCACCCAACTCCAAAAAACTCCCAGACGTTCCACCCAGTCTGCAAGACCAAGCAACCATAGAGATAGGAAGGTTGCTCGAAAACAGAGTCATCCAACCAGTCCCAGCAGACCAAATAGGATCCGGAACTTACTCAAGGTTCTTTTTAGTTCCAAAGAAAACAGGGGACTGGAGGCCAATTTTAGACCTCAGCAAGTTAAATACCTTTGTGAAAAAGGAAAAGTTCCAGATGGTCACGCTTCAGTCAATCCTCCCTTTTCTGCAAAAGGCCGACTGGATGTGCTCTATAGATCTCAAAGACGCATACTACCATATCAAAATGGCCAGGGCGTCCAGAGATCACTTGCGTTTCTGGCTGGGAGCCAGTCATTTCCAGTTTCGCGCTCTGCCCTTTGGTCTCACCTCAGCCCCCAGGGTGTTCACCAAATGCATGGCACTAGTAGTGTCTCACTTGAGACGAAACGGATTCTGGGTGTTTCCTTATCTAGACGACTGGCTCCTTTCCGCCACCACCGAGTGTCGTCTTCTACAAGCCAGGGACTACACCATCAGTCTTTGCTCTTCACTAGGCATAACGGTGAATTTTGGAAAATCTGTCTTATCGCTGTCACAGCGTATCTTATTTATAGGAGCACAGCTAGACACTTCCCTGGCTCAAGTTACTCTCCCCCCACCAAGAGTATCAGACCTCAGGCATCAAATTTTGCTCCTTCTTCACAACAAGAGAGTCCCTGCACGACAAATATTAAGAGTGCTAGGCTTGATGGCAGCCTCCCTTCTTGTAGTTCCTTTAGGCAGGATGCACATGAGGATTCTTCAATGGATGCTATTCGCCCAGTGGTCGTATCTACAACTTCCACTATCTCACGAAATCTTGATCACGAATTCTTGCAAGAAGGATCTCTTGTGGTGGATACACAGTCAAGAGCTAACACTAGGACGACCCTTTGTCTTACCCAGTCCGGTAGCAACTCTAACCATGGACGCTTCCCTGATAGGGTGGGGGGGATTCTTTCAGGGACAAACAGTCCAAGGTCAATGGTCCAACTTGGAGTACATAAACAAGCAAGGGGGAACCAGATCTTACCCGTTATGCAGAGAGGCCCTCAGAATTTGGCAATGGGCAAAGTCCACTGGACGCTTTCTGATAGCAACGCACATCCCGGGGACTTCCAACGTAATCGCGGACAGGTTGAGCAGAGCCATCCTGTTCCCTCACAAGTGGTCCCTCAAACCTCAAGTGGTGGAAGAGATCTTCCGCAGATGGGGCCAGCCTTGCTGCGACCTGTTTGCATTCCCATTGAATTCCAAATGCAGAAGCTACTTTGCCCTGTTACCCCCCCCAGGGGGTTTCCCCAGGGACGCACTGGTATACGATTGGCCCCCGGGTCTCCTTTACGCTTTTCCTCCTGTTCCACTAATTCCCAGGTTTTTGCAGAAAGCCAAACGTCTGGACAGGACCATAATACTGATAGCCCCATTCTGGCCTCGACAAATCTGGTTTCCTTTCCTTCAATCTCATCAAGTGGAGGAACCATGGATACTGGACCCGGAGCCAGACCTGTTGACACATTCGTCGGGAGTTCTTCACACCTTCCTCAAGTCCCTCAAACTGACAGCTTGGCTGCTCCGCTTCCCATCTTAGCCAGGTCGGAAGTTACTATCCCCTGCAGTACAACAGATTATTGTATCTTCTCACAAACCATCTACAAGAAAATTGTACATCAGCAAATGGAACCGTTTTGACTGGGCCTCCAAACAAGGTATAGATCCATTCGGGGCTCCAGTACACAAGATACTAGATTTCCTCACCACACTTTTTCAAGAAGGAGCATCAACATCCACTATAAGGGTTCAACTGGCCGCTATATCCAATTTTCATATTGGCCGTGAGGATGGTTCTCTTATGTCCCACAGGCTTTGTAAAGCCTTCATGAAAGGTACTTTTCATCTCCGTCCCCCCTTTCGTAATCCAATAGCCCCTTGGAATCTTAATCTCATGCTGTCACAACTCATGTTGCCCCCTTTTGAACCAGCAACCACAACTCCGTTAAAATTTCTTTCGTGGAAAACACTTTTTCTGGTTGCCATCACTTCCGCCAGAAGAGTTTCAGAGTTACAGGCTCTATCTGTCCGACCCCCGTACATGATTTTTCATCCAGATAGCGTAACCTTGCGCACCAATCTGTCCTTCCTTCCGAAGGTTTGTTCGATTCAGAACATCAATCAATCTATCGAACTACCTACCTTCTTTAAAAATCATTCCAATAAGCTAGAATACACATTGCACAAGTTGGACGTTCACAGACAACTAAGATTTTACTTACATAGGACAAAAGAGTACTGAAAGTCAGATCAACTATTTGCCTCATATGCTGACCAAAGAAAAGGACAGGCAGTAACGAAGGTTACCTTATCCAAATGGCTCTCAGATTGCATAAATTTGGTATATGCTGAATCGAAACAGCAACTCCCTTTCAAACCCAGAGTTCATTCTACAAGGGCGATTGCTACCTCTTCAGCCCATACCACTCGTTTGCCTTTAGATACCATTTGTGCAGCGGCAACTTGGGCAAAACCACATACTTTTATCGCCCACTACAAGCTAGACAAAAGCTCCAGGGACAGGGTGACGTTTGGTTCCACTGTACTCAGGAATGTTCTCCCTTGAGCCACCCGGGAAAAAGGAGCTAGGGACGCTACCCGTGTGTAAGAACAAACTGCGAGATTGAACAATTTCACATTAAGAAGTTATGTCTTACCATAACAATCCATGTGAATTGTTCATCTCGCCTTTGTTCTTACATTCCCCCCCTCCATCCCCCGTCCTACGGTCTGGGGGAACGGTTTTCAACTAGATTCCTTTTCAGCCTTTTCTAGGTATGGTTGGCATGTTATTGTGCATTAGTAATGGCATCTTTTATCCTCTGCTTGGCAGTAGGATTCCAGGCACTTTGTAGTATCTGTTTATAAGCGTTCTAGACACAGTTCTAAAAGGGATTCTTCTGGTATAGCAAACTAGATCTGAGGGTTAGCACCGGAGGATCATGGGATATTACTGTGCCTCGAGTTTCTCGAAGATGCGAGCTAGTGATGCGGTCGACTCGGAGCCGAGGATCGGCTCCGAACCCGTGTGTAAGAACAAAGGCGAGATGAACAATTCACATGGATCGTTATGGTAAGACATAACTTCTTATTCTAACCTATTGAGCTAGTGATGGCCTGAATAAAAGTCATGATTAAAGAAAGAAATTCAGTCTTGCTCTTCAGCTCTGTTTTCCCTGCATCCTTTTAACACACACTAATTGGCCAAGCAGTAATAACTGGAGAAAATAAGTGCAAACCTCGCTATATAACATCACTGTTTTTAATTAAAAACTCATCTAGCTATCTGATAAAGAAGCATGCATTGAATGAAATAGATTATATTAAAATTAACATTAACCGTATTGTAACTATGGACTTTTATCAAAATTATACTTTGTACATACTCAAAATATATTTACATAAATACAATTTTTTTTACTTAGTTTTATTTTTAACTCTTTAACAGTTCTATATCTGTTTTTTCACTGGTCTTCCATCTCTGGATAATTTAACAGAAAACTGTTATCTCATCTTCCATTCAGGGCAGTACTTGCTTCACTACAGCTTTACATGGAAACTTGATTCAAACAGTCCGTCTCTAAAACCATTTGACTGTCAAAGTTTTCAGTCTCTGTTTTATTGTGACATTACTGGTTGTGACACTTCTGACTGCTCATCTTACTGAGATTTTGACATAGTCGTATTATACTGTTCTTTCTGTACAACTTTCCATCTTCCCTAAGAACAATATCGAGTCTTGGTTCTCCTGCCTTAGCAGCTACTGCAACATCAGGTTGTAGCACTCCCGTAGGTTCATAGGTAAGTACTAGGCTAGCTGCCCCTTTCAGGCCATTTTAAGCCTAGCCAGTTTTCCTTTTGCTGTTTGATTTAACGTATTCCCATTTGGTGACAGATTGTCCTTAACCATCTCATGGTCAATAATTATATATTACCCTTAATGAGAATAACTGGGATTATACCCTAGATAATATGAGGGGACCCATGCTTGGGATAAAGCATTTAGGAGATACCTGTGTCCATTAGTAGTATATGGGGGCAGCCCATGGTAAAGTTTTTGTTTTCCTTTCATAGATTCAAGTTGCACTTGAATATGGACAGGGATGAGCTTTGTTTTATGTCCAGGGGCATGGTATCCTGTGCAAGATAAATCTGTCCCCCCAAACCATTCTGTTGATGTTGCAGAAGAGGTTTACATCCTTACAGTAGTTCTGATGGTATTTGACTTACTGTTGTGCAGTAAATCCATCAGTACTGGGTTAGAAGATGCATTCTGTTATAGACACAAGCCACCTCTTAGGACACCAAGTATAGTGATAGGGCTTTGAGTCAGTCCATGTAGGACATATTGTTTAGACCTTGTATCCTTTTAGTAAGGTATTTTGTGGACATTCCCAGTTGTTGCATATGTCTTGACAGATAACATGCAAAAGAGGGCATACTACTCAATGATTTGCCTAATGAGGGCTGAGTAAAGGGGGACAGTGACATCCCTAGATCTAGACACAATCACTTTGTTTATAAGCTGTGTACTGTAAAATGACTTTCTTACAATGGACATTTTAGTCAAAAGTTAGGGTCTCTGTCCACATAAGTTCCCAAATACATGGCTTTTGTGTTCTTATTTTGTATCCAGGATGTAAATCTGGAGTCTTCGCAGTTTCTTTCATGATAGCTTTTTTTTTACTCTTCTGATTTCTTTTCATTCCCTGTACTGTTGTTTGATTTTTCCAGCTTCAGCAATGTACATGACATGTGTAATTTGTTTTTCTGTGTTATGGCCATTAACATTTGAGCTGGTGAATGAGAGAGCGAGTCCCTGAAGTACAGTATCCCTCTATTCAGAAACTGTGAGATGACAGTCCTCCTAGCTTTTGCTACAGTACTTCCTCGTGAAATTCTTCACTGTTTGATGGTGCTGTCCACTTGGGATCTGGGCATTATGTTTGAATTTCCACTTAAGTCTGAATTCCTAACATTTCTATTGCAGGTCCGTCAAATATGACAACATTGAGTATCCTTTGTCTTAAGAATATAGAGTTTAATGCACTTATCACACTGGCCTTTATAGTGTCAGTCTGTTTTATTATTTTATAGAAATTAGAATAATAATCCACACATGACATGGGCAGATGTTCACTCGCAGGCTGTCTATGAAGTACAAAAGTCAGCATGTTTTCTTCTGGATTCCTGTCCTATCATGCTTTGCAGGTGGTACAGTGCTGAGCTAGTTTGAGTTAACATTCCTGGCCAGTACATTGCATCACTTACTTTTTCTTTACATTTTGTTTTCTCTAAGTATGAGTCAAGTGTTCTTTCAAGCATTTATCATCTCTGTCAGTAAGCAAATATTTTGTCTGTTGTCAACATTAAGTCCTGGACATTTGAAAGAATGTTAAGACTGTCTTTTCTTGATCGTGATTTTTAGTCATGTCATCTTTTCATTGTAACACATTTCAATAACTGCATTTCTAAGTCAGTGCTAGTAAATATCTGTTTATTATTCTGTCAATTTTAATTATGGTATTACCAACAGTGTATATAGTTGTTTTGCTGACAGTTCCTCTTGCTTTTTTGCTAAATATGCTATGCATGGCATTGTCTACCATGTATAGTTTCTTGCCTTATCTGTACTTTACTTTCAGACTATATTTCTATAGCTGAAGTGACATTCTCTGTAGTATAGGTCCCATGTAGTAAGATTTTCTATATATGCTTTCCAAGGGTTTGTGGTCTGCTTCAGCCTGGGCTTCTTTATCATAGGCATATTTATGGAATTTCTTACATCCATTTACTGTTACTGGCAGCTTTGTTCCTGTATCAGCACATCTCTTTTGTACATCTGTAAATGCTGTTGACTCTTAGGCATCTGGTATATTCTCTTATAGGAGAACATGTTTTACACCATTCTGAGAGGTATTTGTTTACAGCAAAACTGTTTTATTTGCATCCCAGTATTTTAAGGTTGTGCTTCTGTAAGTAGACTCTTAAGCATTTCAAACCTCTATTCCTGTTCATAGCACCATTCCTAAATTATATGTTGCTCTAACAGCTTAGAGGTATAGCTATCTCATGCATAATCATTCCTAGATACCAGTGTAGTACATAATTTTATTCTGACATTGGCATGTACATAGTAGTTTTGAGTTTCTCTGTGCCAAGCAACAGTCCCTTTGATGTTTAAGTATGACTGAAGTAGTTCAGTCTTGTCGATCTTATTTTATATCTGTTCTTATTTAACTTGAAATGTTATTATCTTAATGTATTTTACAGTTATATCACTTACTTGTTCTCTTATGTCTTATTCTGCATTAATTAATAATTTGTTTTGTTTACAATACCTTCTGGGCCTTCAGTTACTATGCAGTAATTCTGTGGGACCTGTCTACTGCTGATGAAATACCAAATGGAAGTCTGAAAATTTTGTATCATCATCATAGCATATTAAATGCACATAATTTGGAGCTTTATTCATTTGCCAGAATCTGTGGTTTGCATCTAGTACTAAAAATAACCTAGAATTTGGCATTTGTGAGATCATTTGTGTAACTGTAAGCAGTGCATTATGCTCTCTTTAGTTTATTCTGCTCATGCAGGTTAATACACATGTGAATCATTTTGCTTTACAACAGTAATACTGTTGACCAATTTTCAGCTATAATTGCTTAATTTCTGGCCCAGTTGTAATCCAGAGAGGTACTTCAACTTTAGAATGTATTATTGGCATAGTATTGGGCTTTATTTTAATATGATATTCATTTTTCAAGCTTCTAAACCTGTAAGTAAATCAGCAGTCACAAAGGATGTTACTGCTTATGACAGTATTTGACATTGCTGTACGAGTGTGTAACAGTTGTGCATACACACTCTTTACTTTCACACTTTGAGTTTGTTGCCAACTTTTTTGGTCCTCTGTACACCTGCTTACCATCGGTGATATCTCAGAGGTACTGCTCATTCATTTTCTGCATGTAATTTGACATCTGTCTAAATTGCAGCTTTAGAAAAGGAATGTCTGTAGTGTAAATAGTTGAGGGAAATGTACAGAGGGGAGATCAATGTTTCCCAGAAGAGGGACATTCTGACAGTTAATGTATTTTTAAAGCACCCTAACCACTCTCCCACCTAGTCCTTCATATTATATATATATATATATACTCACACACACACACACATACGGCTGTAGACTACCATTATTTTCGTTCTCCAGTCACTGTAAGTCTTTGGCTGTTAATTCTGAGTCTTCCTTTCAGGATAACTAAGCCTGCAAAAATGATGCTTCTTCCTCTCCCCCTAGTGGACTTGTTAGGGAACACCTTGCAAATGTGTTATACCATTTCTAGCTTCTCACAAGCTAAATTGTACACTATCAGTTGAATTTTATTCTTTAAGTGTTGCAGTTTGAAACAAGGTCATGTACTATGTACTTATTTTATATTCATGTCAGTTTTTGACCCAGTGGCATTACTTTATAATCCCAGTATGTTAATGTGTCTTCAAATAAAATATTACATGCTGTACCTGTTGTCTGGTTTAATTTCAACACTTTATTAATTCTCAGCATTCCTTGCCAACAGTCGAACTTGCAACCTTGTCTCTGTGCCCCTGAAGCATGGTCAGACATTACGGTACCCACTCTCTTTTTAAGTAGCACCAACAGGCAACATATTTCAGGTTTCTGTTCAGCAATGTGCAAGTTCTGCTAAGCATGCTTATCTTTCCTTTCAAACATATTTGCAAATTGATTTTAGTAGCATAGTTTTGGAAAAACTGAGTAAACATATCCTATTAGGTGTATGACTACATGTAGCACAGAAGGCTTGAATTCCAGATGCATCATGTTTCCCCTACAATTCATGGCTCTTTTTCTTGTTCATAGGTAGGTACTAGGCTATCGGCCCTAGGGCCTATACAAGCCCAGCCAAAAAGATACCCTGGCTTTTGCCACCCAAGAAAATTATTTTCATGTGCCACTGTCGAGCAGAGCCACAGAAGTGATCCCAGGGGTGAATTTCCTATTTCCCATCCAATCATCAAGATTTTTCTTGAAGAGTACTAATGAGGAGCTTTGTTTGATATAGATAAGTAGTTTATTCCAGAGTATGGGAAGTCTGTGGGACAGGGATCTATCCCTCCGGCATGTTCTGTTTGTTGTGGTGACAAGGTTTAGGTCCCTAGAGTGTGTAGCTCGGAGGGATTGGAACTTCTTTAAGTGGAGCATGTCCAACAGCTATGGGTTTGACATAGCTTTGTATGTTAGGCAGAGAATACCTCTGAGTAGGCGATATGCGACGGAGTAAAGCTTGAGTTTTTTGAGACTGTCTGCATAGGGCATCTATTTGAGGCGATAATGCTCTTTGTGAGGTATTTCTGTGGCCTTTCCAGTTGTAGATGTCTTGTGAGGTACATACCAAAAGGGGCATAGTACTCTATAATGGGTCTAATGAGTGATGAGTAGAGGGGAACAATGACCTCTTTTTTTTCTGGATGAGAAACCTTTTGTGATGAGGTGTGCCACGTAGAAGGATTTCCTGACTACTGTGGCAATGTGATTATCAAAGGAGAGACTACTGTCCACCTGTGTCCCAAGGTCTCTTATTACACTTTCAGTGTTAAGTGTACTACTGCCTATGTTGTAGTTCATGGGTACAGAGTTTTTACCAAAGGGGATGACAATGCACTTTTGGCATTGAGCTTGATGCCATGGCTTTGACACCAGGCATCTGTCTCAGTGAGGCCCTTTTGTAGGATGTCCACATTGTTAGGAGTTTCGATTATGGCTCCTAGTTTGCAGTCATCTGCGAGCTTCATTAGCCAAAGACGTTCTGTGTTAGCCTGTACTTCAGAGAAGTAGATACCAAACAGTAGAGGACCCAGGACTGAACCCTGTGGTACTCCACTTGTCACTGGTCTGAAGTTGGATTTGGAGTCTGCTACTTTCACAGTGTGGGTTCTGTCAGTGAGCCAGTTGGCAACCCATCTTGTGACATAGGGATTTATACCTAGTTTAGCGAGTTTATCTATAATTCCAGAGTGGGGGATGGTATTGAAAGCCTTGGCAAGATCTAGATAGGCTGTGTGAACCACCTTACCCTCGTCTACGGCTTTGGTGACTGCTTCAAAGAAGTCTATCAGGTTTAGGAGACATGATTTGCCTTTTACAAACCCAAACTGGGTGGGGTCCAGAGTTTGGAGATTACCAATGTCTTTGTTTAAAACTTCCATGATGATACGTTCCATGGCCTTGCAAACCAGGCTCGTCAGGCTAATGGGGCGGTAGTTACCGGGGTCCGTGGTGGCTCCTCCCTTGTGGAGTGGGATAACCGTTGCTGTGCGTCATTCAGCGGGCACAAAGCCTGAGGTGAGGCTATGATTGAACATGGTACTTAGGTGCGGTCTGCCAGTTTGTTCTGTAGTTCGTGTAGAACGCAGCTTGGGATGTTGTTTGGTCCCATGGATGCTGTGTTCTTGGCTTTGGAGAGTCTAGTTTTTACCTGTGCAGCCATGATTACAAGAACTTTGCATTCTTCCAGTATAGAGATGGGCTCTTTAGGGGGTGAGAGGGGGGTAAAGTTAGCACTGAACCTATCTGCCAGGATGTTGGCAATATCAGTTGGGTCTGTTATATTTAGTGCCATTGTGCTGTAACTCAGTGCAGATCTGAGTGTTGCCATTGAGTTTTTTGACATAGCTATAGAATGCTTTGTGGTTGTCTTCAGAATCAGTGGCGATTTTGTCTAAATTACTTCTGCAAAGCATTCTCACTTTTTCTCACTTTTGTCTTTTCAGTTGACTCACATTTTACCTTGTACCTAATCCACTGCCTCAGTTACTTATCTTAGTTATGTGGTTGTAATTCCACTCTCCTCAGCATATATCCATGGCTTTTGGTAGTTAGGTCTGTCTGTATGTCTGTTAGCTTCCCATGTTTTATCATTTTTCATACGAAAATTTAGTCTGCCTGTTATTAATAAGTCACTCAGCTTCTCAAATTCACAGTTTTTCTCAGTTCTTCAGTTCAGTAAAATAATCTTATCTAGTCCTTAAACTTGTGTCCCTTTAAACACCAAATTACATTTTCTTTCAAGGCATTCAGGAATTACTAATCTTCAAAAAGCATTCAATACAGTCAAAGCTGTTTCCCCAGTGGCATACAGCTATGTGACACTTTGTACCTTTTCTGATTTTTCAGCTTTACAACATGCATTGAAGAGCTGATTGAATGTCAGGATCCAAAGCTTCCAGTTTTCTGCTAAATTGCTTTGCCACAGAGAATTCATGGTGGTTGCAGTGGGAGCATTTTAATTGCAGATTTGATTCTGTAGCTCTGAACACGTGACTGTTAAACTATAAATACATGACTTGACTTCTAACGCAATGTAACACCTGAATTTTTGTTAGAATGATCAGTAAAAAAACATGTATTTTGAGCATATTTCTTCCTTCTACTAAGAATGTATGCTTATGACATATGACTTCTAGTAGCTAGATATTAACGTAAAAAACTGTATTGTACTTGTATACTATAGTATCAATCCCAAACAACTATTGCAAAGGCTGAATGCAGCAATCCAGTCTTAGTGGGTAAGTTTCCACAGTATATTATACCACAGTATGATTTGAAGGGGGCAATGTATTCTAAATTGCTTCAACTTTTTACACTTATGTAGTATGCAAAAATGTACTAACTACTTGGAACACGTCATTCAAAAACACAGTAAGCTATTTTTGCCCCTTCCTTGGGAGTTTGTTGTGTGTGTGTGTATGTGTGTATATGCAAATGTGTGTGTATATATATATATATATATATATATATATATTGTACTAATGATGTGGAAATTCAATTAAAGCAGTATCAGTTAGGGATTCCTTGTTAGAAATGCATTATCATCCCCTTGCAGTGTTATATTCTGGTCAGTATGGCACTTTATGTTAAGTAGACCTATCTCACCCTCATTC
The DNA here is from genome assembly GCF_019279795.1 of Protopterus annectens. Lineage (NCBI taxonomy): Eukaryota > Metazoa > Chordata > Ceratodontiformes > Protopteridae > Protopterus > Protopterus annectens. The sequence goes on along the minus strand of NC_056746.1, from coordinate 243,633,561 downwards.
TTTACATATAGGATCCTCGGCTCCGACTCTGCCTATTTACAAGCTGGAAGACTTCTGGTTGGCTCATGGCTAGGTAGGTATCCCATGGTGCACCAGTATAATCCCCAGATCTTGTTTGCTGCGTCGACGAGTTCAGTTGTGCTTCTCTTTGGCCCTGGTTAAGTGTTTGCATATTTCAGTTTTTTTCAAAGTTTTATTCACTGTTTAGCTTAGAATAGATATTTGGTTCTATATAGTTAAATAGTTAATGTTTGTAATTTTCAGTTAGTGTAGTATAAAGTTATCTTATATTTGCGCCATTTGGTGCAATTTTTGGCCTTTGGTCATTTTTGCTTCTTGGCATCCCTTGAACCAGGCTTACTGTTTGGATTAAAGTAGGTGATCTTTGCGCACTAGTATTCTGTATGTTTAAATAGAATTTGGCGGTTTCCGCTTGCTATTTAGAGTTATTAGTTTGCTGTTAGCATCTTTTGCTAATATTGTTGACAGAACTTAGTTCTGTTTATTTTTGCAGTTGACTTGTACTATTATTGTTCCTGTTGAGTGTGCTATTCTCCCTTATAACTGTGGGTCTGTTTAAGTTAGAAGACCCTATCCCCTCTTGCCCGGGCTAGGCCCGTTTATGTTAGAGGACCTAGTCCTCGTGGTATCTTCCTTTTCTGCAAGGCTAGGCGCGTTTAATTAGAGGACCTAGCCCTTTTCCTCCTTTCTTCCTCTTTTTTGTGTGCGTGTGTTCTATTGATTTGAGAAATGTCTAAAGAGAGTAAGGAGCATAAGCCATCCGGCTTCAAGAAATGTGTTAAGTGCTCCCAAAAGATGTCTTTAACGGAAGGTCACAGTAATTGTGTTTACTGTTTAGGGGCCATTCATTTGCAGGAGACCTGTTTATTCTGTCATGCCTTTAGTCCCAGGGTGTTGCAGGAAAGGAAGAATAAGTTAATTCTGAAAGGTCTTCTTAAACCTTCCTTCAAGAAAGACTTGTCTAGTTCCTCATCATCCTCCAAATCTGCTAAAGGAAAGTCTAAATCTGCCAAGAGGCCCTCCCCGGCACTGGGTGGTGTCTCTGAGCCAATTCTTAAGTTACGAAAACTGTCTCATTGGCTCTACAGACCTCGGAGCTGACTGAGAGTGGCAGTGTTGTTGCAGGGTCGGTTCCAAGTTTTTTGGAACCGACCTCTGAGACTCTTGAGACTACTTCTCAGAGCAGGTCTATGGACCCTCTACCGGTCTCCTTGTTAGTAAAGTCTCCTGTACCTTCGAGATCTCGATCTCCTACCATGTCATCCAGGTGTTTATTGGAAGAAGATGTGGAGGGGGGTAGTGCTGAGACTTTTGAAGTCATCTGCTTTGCCTAAATTGTTTGCTCCGACCCAGTCGGCTCCGGAGCCTATCGAGTCCGTTCAACACTCTGTGTTAATTCCTCCTCCAATCCATGCTGGTTTTTCGGAGCCGGAGTGCTGGTACCACCGGTGGAACCCTCAGCTCTAGCTCCAATTGTGGCTGTTTCAGAGCCGAGTTCTGCTCCAACACTTTTGGTTCCGTCCATAGTGTCCAGGGGTCGAAGCTCTCCGGTCGGGCCCAACAGGGATGCTTGGAACCGAACTTCTTCGGTTCCGAGTCTTCCTCTCAGCGCTTTGGCTAGGGTGAGTTTGGACACTGCATCTGTCTTGGAGCCGATGGCTCTGGTGCCGATGGCATCCTCAGTCTCCTTGGAGAGGTCCTCTGAGCCAGAGAGGTCGGCTTTCGAGATGATGAGCAGTGTTCTGTCCCGATGATCAGCTCCTACTGGGGGGTACCAGCACTCTTCCCTCCATAGCACCTACTTCTGTCTCATCTCCTACTCCCTTCAGTGGCAGCAGAGACCCCCAGCCTCAGGAGCCACCAGCCGGTGGCCCCCATTCTTCTGAAACCTCCCCGGGATGTCCTTCTGAGGAGCCCCCATGGAAGAAGACTTGCAAGAGGAAGCATGTCGACTCCCAGGATGAGTCTTTGGCATCTGACACTGACCTTGAGGAGTCGGACAAGTCATCCTCTGATGTCCCCTTTGTAGACATCCTGGAAATCCTTAAACAGAAGTGCAACTGGCCCACTACCACCCCTTCTGATGAGGAGTCTGTGTACCTGAAAGCTTTCGGGTCTCAACCTTCTCTTAGGTGTCTCCACCTTTCGACGAACTGATGGATTTAGTTAGTCAAAAGGTGTGGGATACTCCTGATGCCATGGAGCCAGTTCCCAGAAGACCAAACAAGTTCCTTTCTTCCCCTCTAGGAAAAGATTTTTTATCTAAAGGTGTGCCTGTAGATGCCATGGCGGTGGCGGCGGCCACTAAGAAGGAGTTAGCTGAGACTTCTTCTTCTGTTCACTTGCGAATAAGGAGTCTCGAACGATGGATAGATATGGGAAGCTTATCTTCTCTTCAGCGGCATTTACCCTTAGATCACTAAATTATCTTACTCACTTTAGTAGGCTCCAGAAGGATCTCCTTAAAGAGTTAGGAGATTCTATACAAGATACATGTATGGAGGGAATCCCTGACAAGGTTTCTGCTCAGTTGTCCACCTTGACCTCTGTCATTAACTCCTCCATGTGGCTTATTTCGTATGCGGCTGATGGTGGGAGCAGGGCAGCAGGTTCAGGAATTTCCTTGAGGCGTCATTCCTGGACGCTTTTGTGTAACTTTGAGGAACCATTCAACTGTTTCTCATTGTTTGGATCCAAGGTAAAGGACACTCATCTGCTGCAAGCAAGAAGGAAAAACACTCTGTGCCATGGGAGTACGTTTTACTGTTCCCTCTAGACCATACCCTAAGGGTCAGAGGGGTGGTAAAATGTGGTTCAAGAAGTCCCAGAGGTTTTTCCAGGAAACACAGGGTGACTCCTCCTTCAGAGGCAGAGGAGGAGGAGGAAATGGTAGACGTCGCCCTAGAGGCAGGGGCAATCCACAAAACCAGGGAGGTTGTGATTCCTTTAGGGGCTGGCCTTACCAGTGCTCCTGATGTGGGGCCCGACTGTGCCTCTCTGTAGCCGGCTGGGGGTCGCATTTCTTTGTATCCAGAAGCCTGGCTAAGTATCACTCAAGACAAGTGGGTACAAAGAATTATTACCAGAGGTTATGTAATACCCTTTTCTCTTCCACCTTTTGTTCCCAAGAGGATCCCAGATGTTCCACCCAGTCACAGGGATCAGGCAACTGTGGAGGTCAACAAGTTACTGTCAAAAAGGATTATCCAAAGCATCCCAGCAGACCAAATAGGTTCCAAAACTTACTCCAGATTCCTTTTAGTGCCAAAACGTACAGGGGACTGGAGGCCCATTCTGGACCTCAGCAGATTGAATGAATCAGTAAAAAAGGACACGTTCTGGATGGTAACACTGCAGTCTATACTCCCATTGTTAGGGAAAGACAATTGGATGTGCTCAATAGATCTCCAAGATGCTTACTACCACATGAAAATGGACAGGGTGTCAAGTAGTCATTACGCTTCCGGCTGGGAGCCAGTCACTTCCAGTTCCGTGCTCTGCCCTTTGTTCTCACCACAGCCCCCAGGGTGTTCACCAAATGTATAGCAGTGGTGACATCTCACCTGATAATTCGAGGATTCCAGGTGTTTCCGTATTTGGACTGGCTCCTGACCACCCCCACAAGGCATCTACTCCTTCAGAACAGAGACAATACTATTCAGCTTTGTGCCCAACTGGGAATTTCCATAAATTGGGAAAAATCTGCCTTATTGCCCTCTAAAGCTGTGATTTTTATAGGCACAGAGGTAGGCACAGTGAACATGGTGGTTCATCTTCCTGCCAAAGGGCACAAAACTTTGTGCTTCAAATTCAGCTTCTTCTCCCCTTGCGAAGGGTCAAAGCCAAGATTGTTCTGCAGCTCCTTGGGACCATGGCTTCCACCATACTATTAGTGCCACTAGCCAGGTTACACATGAAAATTCTTCAGTGGCTCCTGTCGTCCTAATGGTCCTACCAGCACCTTCCATTATCCCATCACATTCTACTGACAGAATCTTACAAGAAGGACCTCCTTTGGTGGACATTACCCAATTAACTGACCACGAGTGCTTCAATTGTTCCTCACCAACCCGTTGCCACTGTGACCACAGATGCCTCAAAGATGGGGGGCATTATCTAGGCAGGACTGCTCCTGGCGTTGCAAGCACTTCACGACCTTCTTCCTCTGGGGACTATTGCAATACAGTCAGACAACATGTCGGTAGTATGGTATATCAACAAACAGGGCGGAACCAGATCTTACCCACTCTGTCGAGAGGCCATGCAAGTTTGGGAATGGGTAATATCTTCTCAGCACTTTCTGGTGCGATGCACATTCCAGGGACAACCAACGTGATAGCAGACAAGCTCAGCCGGGCGATCCTGATGCCTCACGAGTGGTCTCTGAAAAAGGAAACAGCGGAACAGATTTTCAACAGGTGGGGACAGCCTTGCCAGCCCACTCAATGCCAAATGCAGCAGCTACTTTTCCCTCATCCACCCTCCGGGGGAGTCACTCAGAGACGCACTTGTTCATGATTGGCCCCTGGGTCTCCTGTATGCTTTTCCTCCCTTTCGTCTCATTCCCAAGGGGATTCAGAAAGTGCAATGGCTGGAAAGCAAATTGATCCTCACTGGCCTCATCAGGTTTGGTTCCCCTTCCTTGGGCATCTTCTCTTGGATGATCCTTGGATTCTGTACCCAGTTCCAGACCTGTTGACTCACATGTCAAGTTCGTTTCACCCCTCCTTACACACCCTCAGTTTGACAGCGTGGCTGCTCCAGTTCCATCCCTAGTCAGGCTTCACGACTTCTCGCCTTCCGTGACTCATATTCTTACATCTTTTCATAAACCTTCCAGTAGGAAACTTTATTCCAGTAAATGGAAAAGATTATCTCTTTGGGCAGAGAAAATGGATGTTGACCAGTTCACTGCCTCCATTCCAGTGGTTTTGGAATTTCTTTCTGAACTGTTTCACCAAGGATCTGCGGTAGAGTCCAATTGGCAGCAATTTCAAATTTCCATTAGGGTTTTCCAGATTCTAACTTGATGTCTCATAAATTGTGCAAAACTTTCCTCAAAGGTTCCACTTTGCTAAGACCTCCGGTTCAAGGGCCTGTGGCCTCATAGGATTTAAACTTTATGCTATCAAAATTAGCATCTCCTCCCTTTGAGCCTTCTCATTCATGCCCTTTGAAGTTCTTGACTTGGATGACGTTTTTGGTGGCTATCACTTCTGCCAGATGGGTGTCAGAATTGCAAGCCTTGCTTGTTAAACCACCTTATCTGATTTTTCATAAAGACAGGGTGTCCCTTCCTACTAACCCTTCCTTTGTCCCCAAGGTCTGTTCCCATACCACTTTGAATCAGTCCATAGAACTTCCAGTTTTCTTTCCGAATCACTTCAATGCAGCTGAGTACAGGTTTCACCAACTGGATGTCCATAGACATGTTTTTATTTGCACCGGACTAAAGACATTAGAAAATTGGATCAATTATTCATTTCCTTCTCCGAATCCAGGTTGGGCTTACCAGTTTCCAAAGTGAGACTAACTGGATTTCTAGCTGTATAGCGTATGTTTACAGTTCTGAGGATAAACCTTTACCCTTTAAAATAAAGGCTCATTCTACCAGATCTCAATCTACCTCTGCAGCCTTTCAAGCCAGGGTTCTACTTGACAATATTTGTGCGGCTGCTACGTGGGCTACCCCTCACACTTTTATTACTCATTATAAATTGGATTCTACCTCCAGGGGTAGAGCATCTTTTGGTTCCACGCTACTCATGAGTATTTTTCCTTGAGCCACCCAAGGATAAGGTGCTAGGGACACTGTCCCATATGTAAAGAATGAAGGTGAGATAGGATTACTTAACATAAAGAAGTTATGTACTTACCATAATGTTCCATGTTAGTAGTCCATCTCACCCTTCATTCTTTCAAACATGCCTTCCTGCCCCCATCCTGGAAGTACCTGGAGACAGGAAAATGCTCCTTTTATTATTTATGGAGACCTTTTAGGATTGGCCTTTTCTGTGGGCTGTTTATTTTTTTCTAGTCAGCAGCAAACAAGATCTGGGGATGGTAGTGGTGTACCATGGGATACCTACCTAGCCACAAGCCAACCAGAAGTCTTCCAGCTTGTAAATAGGCTGAGTTGGAGCCCAGGATCGGCTTCGGTCCCATATGTAAAGAATGAAGGGTGAGATAGACTACTAACATGGAACGTTATGGTAAGTACATAACTTATTTTTTCTTGTTGCTGTATTACTGAAACAAATAATGAGAAGACAGATAACATCCACTTTACAACTACTAGTATGTTACTTGAAGCCAGTCTGTGTGTTTGTTTGTTTGGAGGCAAGTTGTCCTCCAAGGTTGTGTAGGGATTCTTTATTCTACCTTCTCAGTTAAGAAAGCACTGTTTCCTCTTTATGACTGAGTATATTGCCCTGTTTGTGACTGACATAGTATCGTTTGTGACATCCTTAAAAAGCAAAAAAACACTGTCAAGTATTTCAGCACTGCCATAAAATGATGTTATCCATGAAGTGAGTGAAAACTGTAAAATGTTAAGTCATTAGTTGGGGGATAAAATAAGCTATCTGAGGACAGAGGGCATGCTTTTAACCTCTTAATTAACAAGCTGGTAGCTTGACAGTCATGGAATGAAATGGAGCAGCAGTATTGCTAGTAACAGTTTCGCTTACTGTGTGTTTGTATTATGGTTTGCAAAAATGAAAAAGTCAGATGTTCACCCAATTGTTTTGAGAAACTGCTGTATAAGTGGGAAACCTCACAAAGTAAGAAATTCCAGTTAATTTGCCTTGCTCCTGTTCATCTTACAACACATTTATTGCTCCTTTCCTTTTATTTTTGAAGCATAAGTTAATACCTGTCTTATTTATCTGTTTCAGATAAACCCTTTGACATTTAGTCACATAGTTCAGACGTACAGACTGCCAACATACAGTTGCTACCCCCAGGACTCCTGGAGTGCACTATGTCGGAAGCTATTTGTGGGTGAACTGATCTACCCCTGGCACCACAAGAATGAGAAGCAGGAGTGAAGAAAGAGGCCTTTGAGGACTGTGTTTAGAGTTGACCAGGGCAAATGATGACCTGTTGTCTCCTGTGGAGAATTTTCACTCTTGTTGTATTATGATTCCTTTGAGTTCTGCTGGACAGTCTACTTTCTTTAGGACTTAAAACAAAACAGGAACAATCAGATTAATGGACCGTGAAGGTTGTTGATGATAATGTTGTGTAATTACATAGCAACATGCATCCACCATGGACTGCTATTTTATAGTACTTTGGATGACTAAACTACAAGTAACTATAAGTATTCAAAGCAAGTATTTCAGTCTGCAGCTGTTAAGTTTAACCTGTCATGCACTGTCACTCCATAGATTATACCTGTTGCTTTTGTTTTCAGCAGTACAAAGTGCCGTGTTTATTTAAAAAGATAAGCCAACAGTAATTCTGGTGGAACTCTCAGATTTATGTTGCATTTTAAGTGCTCATTCCTTTGAATAGAGTGGATGTAAGATAATTAAAAAAACCCTATTATTGTTATTTTAAATTAATATGTTCTGCTGGCTGTATGGTGTAGAGGAGAGAGCCCTGACTATAGCCCAGACCCTGGGATCCATTAGCAATCCCAGCAATAGAGAAGCCAGCAGGAAGCAGGAGAGGAATGAAAGGAATGAGTCCATTTAGCTCTCCCACAGAGGGAGGGGAGACGGAGGCTCACGGCCAGGAATGAGTAGCTCCTCTGTGAAGACGAGAAGCAGGAGGCATTTGCTTCAAGGAGGGATATCCATAGGCTTTTGCCAGTCCTAGACATGCATGGCAGTCTTGCACAGTGAACTCACAAATGTGCTAATAAACGGAGCTTAGAGTAAACCACAAAACAAAGTTTAATTCAACTCCACGGAGCTTAGAGTAAACCACAAAACAAAGTTTAATTCAACTCCACAGGTACACAAAAATGGACCAAATGACTCGCTTTACACATAAAACATGAACGCCTTCACAAGAAACAAGCGTTTTCATCTCTCTTAGTATAGACTTCATCAGATGCCCAGTGTATACAATACCACCTATTTATAGAAAATCTCTTAATTAGTTAATAAGAAAGCCTATTAGGATTCAACTTTACATTCAAAACCTCCAATGAAATATCAGCTTGAGAAAATTAAGTGATGATTTCAACCACCTTTTATGATACAAATATTAAAATGTTAAAATAAATAAAACATTGATATTAATACATGTTGTTTGTCCATTTAAAATGTCTTTAAAATCTAAATATTTAATTCACATTAAAATGTTAATAAAGCCACATATAAATACCTTAAATATAGTATTTAAAATAAAGCCAGTGCAGAGTATATTATAACAGTGGAAGAACCATCCTATCTAGTGGCAATTTTTTTTTTAGCAGACCTTAGTTTTAATAATGGAAGAATAGAAATATAATCATTCAAACCAGGGAGGTTTCCAGCTTCCAGAGTTACTTGCCACCATAATTCTCTAAATTCTATCTTTTCCTCCCATGGACCCCCCCCCCCCCCAATGTCATTTTTTATCTGTTCCAGTCCCATAAAACTAAATTTAGCTTCAGGGCATACTTTAGTATGTCTAAAAATGCATTAGTGTCCTTTTCCACTGATATTTCATAAGTATGTTAGTAGATCCTTCTTTTCAACATTTTCTCTGTCTTTCCAACATAGAAAGACCTACATAACCTACACGTAGCCAAATAAATTATTCCTTTAGATTCACAGTTATAAAAATCAGAACTATTAATCCATTTGTTCCTACTTTCCAGGTAATATTTATCTGTGTTCATAATATATGTGCATTGGTTACAATGACCACATTTATATGTCCCTATCCTATTCCTATTAGAATTAACTTTATATTTATTTTCTAGGATAGTTCTGATACACTGAGTTCTTATATACCACTTTCTGTGGAACCTTTGATATATTCTGTAAATCTGAAAGGGATACAAAGCTCTCCCATTCCTTTAGGAAGATTTTTTTAATGTTGCTGTTTAAAATATTGTATTCAAATATTAAAACCCGCTGAAATTCATCCCTATTATTCTCCTTATTATTTTTAATCTCCTTGTTAATTTCCTCAGTTTTTTGAATGGCTTTAAATTTACTACTTCTTCCTTTTTCAACTTCACCCCTCAGTTGCTTAATGAAGTTCAGGGGGTAGCCTCTCTCAAGAAACATCTTTTCCAGTAATTCACATTCTATTAAAAAATCGTTATCGGAACTGGTCATGCGACATCCCCTTACAAATTGCCCCTTCACTATATTTTTCTTACAATGCATGGGGTGTGCTCTCTTGAAATGTAGGAATGAGTTACAGAAAGTAGGTTTTCTAAATGTCTTTGTTTCAGATCTTGTCCCTACCTTATATACTTCTATGTCCAAATATTGCAAACTGGTATCACAAATACTCATCTCATCAGACCAATGATTGAGTACAATGCCCCATTCGGAATGTATCTGACCCGACAGATTTGATGAATATGCTTCAGAAATTTTATATGTAAATTTGAAAAAATTGGTTGTACTACTCATGTATGTCATGAATTCTTCAAATTTCTCTATTCCCGCTGTCCAAAAAATAACTACATTGTCCAAAAACCTTCTATATAATGTCCAGCAGGTTTTAAACTCAGAGTGTAATAAATATTTCTCCTCCCACTTTGCCAGGACCAGATTAGCATAGGTTGGGGCACAGGCCGCTCCCATTGCTACCCCCTGAATCTGTTGGTAAAATTCACCATTAAAATAAAGAAAATTGCTTTTCAGAATTATTAACCAAATATTTACCAGTTTTTCATTCTGAGTCAATATCTGGTTTTCATAGACTATCTCTTCTAACATTTCCATACCGTTCTTATACTTTGGATGACTAGACTACAAGTAACTATAAGTATTCAAAGCAAGTATTTCAGTCTGCAGCTGTTAAGTTTAACCTGTCATGTACTGTCACTCCATAGATCATACCTGTTGCTTTTGTTTTCAGCAGTACAAAGTGCCATGTTTATTTAAAAAGATAAGCTAATAATAATTCTGGTGGAACTCTCAGATTTATGTTGCATTTTAAGTGCTCATTCCTTTGAATAGAGTGGATGTAAGATAATTTTAAAAACACTATTATTGTTATTTTAAATTAATATGTTCTGCTGGCTGCATGGTGTAGAGAAGAGAGCCCTGACTATAGCCCAGACCCTGGGATCAATTAGCAATCCAAACAATAGAGGAGTGAAAGGAATGAGTCCATTTAGCTCTCCCACAGAGGGAGGGGAGATGGAGGCTCACGGCCAGGAATGAGTAGCTCCTCTGTGAAGACGAGAAGCAGGAGACACTTGCTTCAAGGAGGGATATCTATAGGCTTTTGTCAGTCATAGACATGCATGGCAGTCTTGCAGTGCCTATTGCATGCCCAATGTCAGAATTGCCAGCCATACATTCTTAGGACGTAACAACAGGTCCAACATGGCCAAACCTGACTTCACAGGGATAGCGCTTCTGATGTCTTACTTTTTGCCCTGAGGAAGATGCTTGATTGGTGCTGTTTCTCTGAGTGGAATGAATGGGTCAAGGCATCAAACAAAGAGACTTAATGGTCATATTTTGGGCAGTAGTACAAATAAAACAAAACTATGTAATTTATCATAGAATTATTTCCTGTGTTGTGGGGTTAATGGCCTCAACCCCCACACACACACACTTAGTAGTATTATCCTCATGATGCCTGGCCTTGTGGTGAACATGTTCATTTTATAATCATTTTAGTTTCCATTTCTGATATATGAATATGAACAGAGCTGGGTTGACATAAACCAGCATTAGCATGTCCCTTGTAAATTCATTCACTTTTATGTTGGAAATTAATACAGTATGTGGAGAATTCATGCTTTTGTGATAAGCTTTATCGGAGTGGGGGACTGCTTTTCTGCACCAAAGCATGGGGAGCCAAAAGTTTAAAGTGGAGTAGATTAATTCATCTTTAAACAAGATTTGTTAATCCAATGAAGAACCTCAGACTTTCATGTTCTTAGTAAGAGTAGAGTAAATACTACTCAAGATTTTAATAATTTAGAGTCTTTACATTAGTGGAAATGTATTCCTTATAGATGGACTTCAGCACATTTTAAAGCAGCTGTTGTGGTTGATGTTGTCATGGTTGTAGTATTTACTCACCTGAAATGGAATTCGTGTGGGACAATTTCACAGAAACTGTGATTTTGAATGTTGCTTTGAATGAAAAAGATTTACAAAGCATCTCTTTTTCCCCTCATCCATGGAGCTATGCCTTCTAGTTCCTCTTCCTTATTACAGCCAACTCTAAGGTTATTGCCCCTTAGGCAGATTGGTTGAAATGAGATTCCCCCCACCTTGATGCAGTAGCTGTTGACAAATGCAAGATTTCCACATCACCCACAATACTGCCCTACTGAATCAGTCCATTTGCTGTCCCTCATAAAAGTTATGGTCCACCAAGAGAGGCCACCATTTAGATGGTCTGTTTTGTGCTTTTTTTACCTTAAGCCCCATGTCCCCTGTGCAGACATGACTTATTTTAGTGAAACTGGCATGCGATGGACTGGCTACACTACCTCTCCCTCACTTCTGCAAGACACGTTGCTGGCAAATAGCCCTGCCCTCTCATCCGCAAGTGTGAATGGTGGCTTCCTCTGTCTTCATCAGAGAAAGAACACCACTCTTTGTTCTGCACCCACTGTCCACCACCCCTGAAGGTCAGTGGGCAACACCCCATGTTCTTCGTGATTCACTGTTGCAGTCATCACCTGTGGGTTATTCCTGCTGTGTTAGCCCTCGGCCGGCCCGAATACCAGAGTCAATTTCTTTTGTGTCTGCTGCTGTCGCCTGTAGTCTGATGTCAGGTCATCAGTGCTATAAAGCAAGGCAGCCGACGTCATTATATCAGTCTTTCTTGCCATGGAGCCCGTAGCAGAAGCAGTTCGCACGAGTGCCGGTTGGTAGCTACCAGAAGTTGAATTTCAGCTGAAAACGTCTAAGTACTCCATTGGGGATCCTTTTTTCTTGCACTAACCGATGTCCTAAAAAGTTAACAATTGTCTCGCCTGTGGAAAGCAGATCCCACACCGAGACTTCCATTCTTAATGCATCACTTGTTTAGGCCCAGACCACAATGTCCCCTGTTGCCGGTTCTGTGCCCTCTTTAATGCGAGAACCATTCACCGTACAGCTCTTTTTTGTAGACAGTTATTTTCGTGTTCCGTCTTCGCATTCCTAAAAAACATAGAGATAAAGGTAGAGACAGACCACTCAAAGCTAAGCCTTCCGATGATACTACCGCTAAGTAGGTTGTCAGTTCTCCAGAATTGAGTGAGGTGCTTTCACAGCCCCTTGTGCCCGATTCGACATCTACGCAGGCCTCTACCAAGACCCTTTTGGAGTCCAGTATGCTGCAGAAATCTTCTTTGTCTTGGGAGCCTTTGGCTGTGTCTGCCTCGGTTAGGTCCGGAGCCGCTACGCAGGCACTGGCTTCTAAGGAGGCCTTTCGCACTACCAAATCTAGACAAAAAAAACATCTTCACATCAAACTACCGTTTGTCTCAGACCGACGGATTCTGTCAGGCGTAGAAGCCAGGCCACTTCTAGGAAATCTGCTTCTAGCCACCATCTTGCTACTGCTCCACCACCCCAAGCACAAATGCTTAAAATGGCGGAGGACCTCATCTCCCTATTACAGGGTACTCAGGCCACTACTTCTAAAAGGAAAAGGCACCCTTCTCCAGAAATTATGACAGAACAGGATTCTGAGGAATCCTACTATTCAATCTTTGAAGAGGAACAGCATCCCTTAACTGCTTATGAGGATTCAGATGCAGAGGAATCCATCCTTCTGCCTCCCCTTCAGAGGACCTATCCTTTGGGGAAACCCTTCACTCCCTCAGGGAACATTTCCAATGGGAATCTCAGGACTTCCCACAGTCTAAGAAAAGGCTTAGAGAGTTTCTGGACCTGCCCCAGTACAGACCCCTGGCCACTGCCCCAGTACAGACCCCTGGCCATCCCCCCTATTTTATAAGTGGTGGATAATGTTTTCCATGAATCCAGCTTAGCCTCTGACACCCTTCCTCCTGCTCCCAGAAAAACCTGACAGGTACTACAGAGTTCCGGCTTCTCATAAATACCTGTACAGAAATCCTGCTGGAGACCCAGAGGTCATTACACAGGGACCTAAAGGAGCTAAGACTAGTTCTGCCAAAAATCCTCTTCCTTCTGACAAGGGCTCCAAAGCTCTGGACAGATGGGGTTAAAAGTATACACCTCTGTAACCTTAGCTATCCAGAGCGCTCAGTTGTCAGTTCCATATGTTAAAATATCAACAACACACTTTGGAACTATTAAAACAGAAGATTTCTACCTTTCCTGACTGTGCCATTTCAAAAGAGTTAGCAAATTTACTGCACTCTGCTGGTCAAGTGGTGAAACACTCATTACAATATGGATATGACGGCCTACAAGCCTCTAGCAGGGCAGCAGTGACAGGATCTGTTATTAGAAGACATGCATGGCTGAAAGAAAAACCTCTCCCTGATCATGTCAAGTCTAAACTTATTGATGCACCCCTAGATAAGGAGCGCTTTTTGGGGGAAAAAGCAGAAGAGGTGCTTAAAAAGATGGAAGACAGAGCAAAATCTATGCAAACAGTGAAAGACTTCTTTCAGGTTCAACCTCCTAGATTCAGCAGGAAATTTTCTTCTAAGCATTGGGCCTTCCCTGCACCTAGCATACAGGGCCAAGGTGAGCCCTGCAGGGACAGACCATCCAGGCCCCTATCCCAGCACCATCAAAGAAGCAGACAACGGACCACTTCCGTCTCTGAGGCAGGGGAGTTCTAAGCCAACTTTCTATAGCAAACATTCTCAATGACTTCCCCTCTGCCCTCCCTTCACTCATCAAAAACTAGGAGGAAGACTCTCCCTCTTCAAAGACAATTAGCTGTCTGTAACAAAGGACCAATCTGTCTTAAAAATCATTTTTCAGGGATACAAATTCTCTTTCAGCGAACACCCAGTTCCAAGAGGGTACCCAGACTTGCCTCCAAATCTCAGTGGGCAGAGGCATTGAAACAAGTCCAAACTCTCATATCCCAGGGGGCAGTAGAACCTGTCCCCTCAGATCAGACAGGCAAAGGCTTTTATTCCGGGCTGTTCCTTGCTCCCAGAAAAGAGGTCACTTGGTGCCCCATCCTGGATCTATCCAGTCTGAACACCTCCCTGGTGGTCCACAGATTCAAAATGCTAACTTTGCAGCAGCTGCTGCCTATGCTAATAAAAAATGCCTGATTAGTGACCCTAGCCCTAAAAGATGCCTGCCTCCACATCCCCATCAGGGAATCTTGCAGGAAACCTATGCTTCAGAGCAGGCTCACAACACTTAGTTCTCTGTGCTGTCCTTTGGCTTATCTACTGCTCCCAGTGTATTCACCAAATGCTTGGCCCCGGCCATAGCATTCTGCATACAGAGAAGTATACAGATTTAACCTTACCTGGTTGACTGCCTCCTTCAGGCAGACTGCAAAGAAAAGCTGCTCCAGGACCTTCTTTTTGTTAAATCTCCTAACGTCCCTGGGATTCTCCATCAATGACAAGAAATCAAAGCAAAACCCCACCAGAAAGATCATTTTCTTAGGAGCTGTGCTAGACACAGCATCCCAAATGGCCTTCCTATCACCAGAAAAGTAGAGATTCCTGCCTCTCTACTTTACCCAGATGGCTTCCAGAAGTCACCTCACTGCAAGGAAGTTCCTGCAAGTCCTGGAAGACATGACATCTTGCATCCTTCTCATTCTTCTGGCCAGGCTTCACATGAAAAAACTTCAGTGGTATTTAAAGAACCTTTGGTGCCAGAACTCTCAGTCCCTAGAGACCTCTCTCCCTCTGATTCCTTGTACAAGGGCAGGGTTTCTCTGGTGAGCAGAGGCCTGTGCCGGGAACAAGGGTCTCCCCTTCTTCCTCCACCCTTCCAGCCATACCATCACCACCAATGCCTTAGACATTGCTTGGTGCGCTCACCTAGCAGGCAGGTGCACCCAAGGTCTTTGGGATTCCCAGCAACTTCACTTGCACATCAGTCAGAAAGAAATGATGGCAGTGCAAAGGCTCTGACATCTTTCAAACCCCATCTCAGGCCAGGGGTTCTCCTTATAAAAACAGACACCACACTAATGTGGTATATCAGCAAACAGGTGAGGGGGCAATCTCACCCCCTGTGCAGGTTAGCCATGAGCCTCGGGATTACAGCCACCTCCATGGTTGCCCAATACCTACCAGGGGTCAAAAACACCCTGCCAGACAACCTAAGCAGAAACTTACTGGACCCCCATGAATGGCAGCTCCACAGGGAAATCTTTCTGCATATCACTCAGGAATAGGGGACTCTGGAAGTGGATCTCTTTGCCTCGCACCTCAACCACCAGTTGCAAAAGTTCTGTACCAGGGAATATCACCTTCTAGCATGGAAGGTGGATGCCTTGACCTTCCCCTGGATCTCCCTCTTTGTGTACGCGTTCCCTCCTCTGCCCCTTATTCCCAAGGTACTGATCAAAATAAGGGAAGAGAGACCAAAGGACATCCTCATTGCTCCAGATTGACCCAGACAGCATTGGTACCCCTTACTGCACAGCCTGCCCTTACAACCCCCCAAGCAGCTTCCCCTGATCTCAGACCACTTGACCCAGGTGAGGGAGAAGGTACTACACCCAGACTTACAGACACTCAATCTTTCAGCATGGCTTATACCTTAAAAGCTAACAAGGAGTCCCTGTTAAGCAAACAGGTCCTAGACATCATCACAGAGGCCAGAAGGCCCAGCACCAGAAAATCATAAGCAGGTAAATGGAAAAGATTCTGCTCCTGGAATCTGCCCAAAGGGGCCAGTACCTCCTGTCCTTCCATCCCTCTTATCTTGGCTTACTTAGCCAAGTTGCTCACTAGTGGCCTCTTTCTCCTCTATTAAAATCCATGCCTCAGCCATTTCTGCCCATTACAATTCAGATCCATCGCTCTTCTCTCATCCTTTGATTAAGCAATTCCTCAGAAGGGCTTCTAATGTCAGACCTCTCGTTGAGCCCTTCATCATTTTCCATGCAGACAGGGTCTCCCTGAGGACTAACCCCTCCTTTATGCCCAAGGTGGTATTTGATGTTACCCTCAACCAGGCCATACACCTACCCAATTTTTTTCCCAGCCCTCAAAATAAGGGGGAAATAATTCTACACTCGCTAGACGTGCACAGACAACTCTGATACTATCTGGACCCTACTAAACCATACAGAAAAACAGACCAACTTCTGGTCATCTTTACCCCTGGGGCAGAGGGGAAGCCCATTTCCAAACAAACCATTTCCAAATGGATATTGCACTGTATCTATTTCTGCTACAGACTACATGGGAAACCCCGCCTCAAGTCTATTCATACCCATTCCACTAGGGCAGCCTCCACTTCCACAGCCTTTCTCAGAGGAGTCCTCACCAGGAACATTTTGGAAGCTGCCACCTGGACCTCTGTCCATACCTTTACAAAGCATTACCACCTACCTCTTTTTTCTAAGTCTAGGGCAGGGTTTGCCTCTGCAGTTCTGCAGGCTGTGATGACCCATACCTAGGACTCTTACCTATCCTTCCACCCCTCTCCTCAGCTTTGGGAATCCTCCCACAAGTGATGACTGCAACAGTGAAACATGAAGAACATAGCACAGTTGGAACATAGTACACTATGTTTGAGTGTATTCACTGTTGCAGTCCTGGTTTCCCTCCCTCCATCTCCCATATAGCATCTTCCCCTAGGGGGACATAAGCTTCCCACAATGGCTTTTAGCCACCAGGACCGCTTTCCTCATTTCCTTGTACTTCTGACGGGTTAGGGCAAGAAAAACTGATGTAATGATGTCGGCTGCTTTGCTTTATAGCACTGACAACCTGACGTCAGACTACAGGCGATGGCAGCCGACGCAAAAAACATTGACTCTGGTATTTGGGCCGGCCAAGGGCTACCACAGCAGGGATAACCCACAGGTGATGACTGCAACAGTGAATGCACTCGAATGTCTACATTTAGGTAAGTGTGCACAACTGTACTTTCACTTATGTCCCACCTTGCCTGGCTCCTCCAGCTTGAACTGCTGTTCAAAACCCAGGTGCTCAGATCAGCCAGAGCTGCATCCCTGTTCACCACAGAGACAGGCCCTGCTGCCAGCAATAGCTTCTTAAACATAATGTGTGCCTTAGTCTGTTATATTTTTAGTTCTGATGTAATTGTAATGTTTTAGAATGGTGTTTAAAAATAAACCCTTTTAATACATATACAGCATCTTTTAAGTGTCTGACATTAGAGTAAGGACTTATTTTTAAGAGTAATGCTGTTAGCTGTATTTTCTTTATAATAGGAAATAACTGAAATAGATGCCAAGGGAAGACGTTCAGTTTTAAAATTCAAACACTAGTCCATAGAACTGTATGAACCATCAAGTTCAGCTGAAAAGCTTTTGATTAAAAAATGCAGTAATCATTTTGGTCTATAAGACATTTGTATGCAAGACTTCATCAGACTGCTAAAAGTTTCCACAAAGCTCATAGTTAAAATGCTGATAGATAAAATTGGTTAAGACACTTGCTGAAATGGTTTCCTGCAATGCATTGTTGTCCTAAATATTAAATGTAATGCAGTGCATTATTTGCCTTTGTGTATGGGTTAATACCAGTCTCTAGAGTAGAGATGGCACAGTTCTTTAGTTTGGCTATTAAGTCATATTATAGAAGGATGTGCTGTTTTGAGTCTCAGGCAAACATAACACATTCTACGTTATTAAATTACTTTAAATGACGCACAGCCTGTAAGTTAGTAATATAAGAAGAATGCATTAAACTAAAATGTAAAGATCTGTTGCAGCGGATTCACTTCAGAAGCGTGAAATATCACAAGCCTGAATTTCATAATCCAGAAGACCAAAAGCCTGAAAATTCAGAATCCTGAAAACTCAAAAGCCTGAATTCCAAAAGACTGAAAATATACAGAACACAAAGAATAACAATATTCCAGTACAAGGACACATAAAAACACAAAGACAAAGGATAGCACTTTTCACCAAGTATGGGCAGGGGGGCAAGCCCCCCTGCACCCCCAACACCCCCTGCTAATTAAATATATCAACTCCAAGATTGCACTTCACTGAAAAATATGGCAAACATACATCACATGTTTCATGACTGCCTGTTGTAACCTTAGTAATGTTCCCTTTTAACTTGCTATACTACTACAACACAACTCATGAAAGTGTAGTGAAGTGCAGTCTTAGAGTTCATATATCTAAATAGCAGGGGGTGTGCGGGCCGCAGCCTCCCACAAGGGGGGGTGCAGGGGGGCTTGCCTCCCCCTGCTTATATTTGGTGGAATGTAATCTGGTTTGTGTTGCCCTCAGAGTATGTATCCTATGTGTTTTCAGTCTTATGGGATTCAGGCTTTTGAGTTTTCAGGATTTTGAATTTTCAGGCTTTTGGTCTTCCAGATTATGAAATTCAGGCTTGTGATATTTCAGGCTTCTGAAGTGAATCCATTGCAGCACACATCTAAAACTAATTTAGTCACTTAACCCTGGTGGTGTATTCGCATCCAGTTTAACTTGCTGCGGTCATCTTTAATGTTCATGCTGTTCCTTGGGTTAATATTCATAACAGTAGCTATGGACTGCAGTAAAAATCAGTTTCCTGTAAAGAAAATGAAAATAATGCCACAAAAGTGCCAAAAACGACATTTGTATTGTAGCTACTGTTGTAATTTGAAATGATTTGTGCAGTAGTTTATTCATTGATCACAGCATTTTATTAAAACGAGTTAATGCTACAATTTTCTTGCTCTCTTGTGTGTGTTTGCCATGACACCATCCTCTTATTAGTGGATCCTTGATTTCTGTCTGCATTAATCACAGCTATGGAAAAGAGCATCTCTGCACGTAGAAGTTATTTGAGAGTCTGTGTGTTTGCGCACGTGCCCATTCATGTAAGCACATATAAATCTATTCACACACTTTTTCTCTGTATGTTATTTAACACATTAATATAGTTGTGACTTTCTGCTTAAAAATAAAATGTTTAAATTTATCTACTTTTTACTGCTACTTGTTCAATAGAAGCGCTAATAATTGCCAGCCATTTGCAGTGGATATGTGTACTTGAGTTTGTAGGTGAAGAATGCAACCCATGTACTAACCTGAAAATTGATCCTGCAGTCAGGGATATGGGCACCTATGTCAACAATGCTCTCTCCTTTGATCACCACACATCCTCTGTTCTAAGCATATCTTTTTTCATTGTACATCTTATACCTAAAAGTTTTGCATCCAGACCCAGGGTTGACATGGCACTCATTAGGATGATAGAGTATAATGCCCCTTTCCGTATGTACTTGTCCAAATGCTTGCCACAAATGGAATGGCCACAACAATTTCTCACTAAAAAAAAAAAACATCAAAGGCCTTATTGGTAAAAACTATGCAGACCATCTTAAAACCTTGTCCATCTTCTCAGTATCATATAAGCTACTGAAATGTGACCTATGCCTTGTGCATGGGGCTTCAACAGACCATATGACCTATTACACATTGCAAGTCCAGTAGTATCATAAAACACCTGCTCAAGTGGTCCCAATTCCTTTTGCAAAATAAATAGAACAAATTGGAGGAATAAGTTTGTTTCACATAGCATATCACTCCTATGGAACAGTGTTCCACTCCACTTAAAAAAGTACTTCTTACTCTCTTCAAATGTAATTTGGATGACTGAATGGGTATTCATAAATTCATCACCCCTGTCCCTCATAGATAGGAGAAGCACTCAGATGTCCCAAATATCCTTGTTTGGCCTATCTCAGAGTTATTTGTATGCAGAATGTAAAGGCTTACACTACCATGGGAATGTAAGACTAAGATCCTCACAGATCAGTAGCCTAGTAAGTAGCTGTGAACCTATGAACATGATGCTGTTTTAGTACTTTCTGCCAATTGTTGTATCCATCTGATAGTTTTCAAAATAAATTGCAATAAAACAGGTGTACTGGTATATAATTGTACATTGAATGTTTTGAATGCATCTTGTCCTTCTGGCTTTATTTATCATTTTACTCAGTTGTTTGCTCACAGACTTGGCTTTCCATCATCTCTTCTGTTTATCCCATTGCTCTTATTGCTTTCATGTTAAGAGTAAGTTCCAGTAGTAATCCTTGTAGGTTTATAGGCGATTACTAGGCTAACAGCCCCAAGAACCTTTTTAATCCTAGCCATGCTTTCCAAGTATATCTGACAAGGTTTGATACCCTAAGGTTATTTCAACAGTTTATGTATGCTTTGGCATGGATGTTCAAACATTTTTAGGCTGCCTCTGTTTAGTAGAGATATAGGTGCCAGACCAGGGGCAAATTTCCAGTTTCCCATCCAGTGGACCAAGTTACGCTTGAATTGGGTTAGGGAAGAATTCTGCTTCTCATGAATGGGAGGCCTGTTCCGAAGGGGTGATCCTTGAGACATGTACCTGTCCCTCCAACATGGCCTATTTATTTGCAGATGAGGTTTAGGTCCACAGGTAGGGAAATTCTGATGTTACTTGTTTTGCAGATGTGCAACAGGTCCATCAGAGCAGGATCACATTCCCTTTAAAAAGATGAAGGGAAGTTGCTTATGTTGGATTTCGAAGAAATCCTGGTACTGTTTAGTTTGAAAGTGCCTAGCCTTTTACTTCATTAAATTCTGTTTACTATAGGAGAGCATTTTTTTATTATTTTTTTATTTTGTTTTTGATATAAATGTAGATACCTTCACCTTTTGTTCCTTCTGCAGTAGCTGGTCTAGATGTGTGGAAGGCATTATAGCCCTGTACTGCCAGGTGCTATCTTTGGCTTCACACTATGTATCAGTAAATGCACAGATGTCAAATTCAACACAACAAACCTAGAACTGAACAATGGAGTAGAAAGACTTCAGAGCCGAGTGCCACTCGGGAAAAACTTTTATTAATATAAAAACAGTTAAGCTCTTTCGTCCTTTGATTAACACAACTTCATCAGAACAAACCACACTGAAATCACAGGGTTTTTATAACCCAAGACAATCCCACAATTAACAAATTAATGCAAACAGTTGTCCAATTAGTAAAAGCAGGTACATGAATCAAGGTAGCTCCTCCCAAAAAGCTAAATATATATGTAAACAAATAAATGTATGTAAGAGTCTATGTAAAATTAGGCATTTTTCAAAAAACAATTAAAGGACCAACCCACCAAGATATCAGCACACCTGAAACTACGTGACCATGAAATAACCACCAACTCCACATAAAAATAAAAAAAAACACTTTTAATACTTAATGACCATACAAAACAATAATAAAAAATACAACCAAGCAAACAGATTTTTTTCATACAAAAATCACATGAAGAAATAGCTAGTTTTTAATTTTAAAATACTACTTATGGACACATTTTTATTAATACCAGGAACTTGGGTAGCATTGGTCTTTAACTGTCATTTTAGTTCCAAAAGCTCTAAGTAATCCTCACTGGGGCCCCCGGTTCCCCCAGAGTTAACTTGATCAATGACAAAAACTTAATTGTTGCATGGTGTTCCCCTTAAGGTGTCTAAACAAACCATTCCTATCGTCCCTTTTCTTGATATCATAATTGTGCTGATATATCCTTTTCATAATACTCAATTTGGTTTTCCCAATATAAAATGCTGAACATGAACCACATAGGGCCAAATAAACTACCCCTTTGCTGTTACAGCAAAATTTCCGATGTAAGGAGATTTTGCCATACCCCTCCACATAGCACGATGCCTCTTCCAAAACATACTGACATTGACTTAAATTCCCATGCTTGGGCATCCTTCCTTCCCACTTACTCCTGGCCTTTCCAAAATCATCTTAAAACTAAGACCTTTCCTTTATATGACAGGCTTGGGCCCTACTGCCATATTGACTTCAAAAATAGTCCAGTTCTTTTCTACTATTGACCTCAAGCCATCAAATTGGTCAGTATAGGTCAATACTAGTGGCCTTTTATAATGTTCAATTCCATTTCCTCTTAACCTACCACTGTCCCTTGAGGGGGCAAGTTGTCCCCTACTTGACTAACCCAGTAAAGCAGCAAAATGACCAGTCTTCCTCTAGTAGTGTACTAAAAAGATACTAGATAGAAAGGCATTGGGGTAACCTTTTCTCAAAAACAACCCCTTCAGTTTAGACATTTCATCATAAAAGTCAACCTCCTCAGAGATTACATTGGCCAGTCTTCCACATTGCCCCTTAACTAAGGATTTTTTTCTGATGAAGGGGATGTATGCTGTCAAAGTGGAGGAAGGAATTGGAATAACTGGGTTTACGATAAACAGAAGAATCAAATCCTTTTCTTATATAGTTCTTCCTAAGAAGAACATCCAAAAAAATGTACACTGTCCCCCTGAATATCCATGGTAAACACAAAATCTGTAGTTGTAAAGTGTATATAATCTTTCCTTCGTGTGCTTCCAAAAAAAGATCATATCGTCCAGAAAATCCATATAGGAGTCAACTGTCCCTAAATTCAGAGTTAAGGACAAAGTTGGTTTCTCTGTAGAAAAGGACTACATTAGCAAAAATGGGGGCACATGCTGTCCCCATGGCTACTCCAGTTCTCTGCCTAAAACGTTGTTTCTCAAAAGTCAAAAAATTATTTTCCAAAACAATTTCCATAAAATCTCTCAACACGTCCACTCTGTCAGGTCCTAAAGTCATGTTATACCTCAATTATTCATAAAGCCATTCTACCCCCTACCTGTGGGGGGTAACAGAAAATAAATCCTGAATATCAATAGTAACAAAAATAATCTCTTCACAGAAAAGGTCATTCAAGACCCTGCCTAAAAAATCCCAGGTGTCCTTGAGGAGGACAGGGTTAGGTCCAAAACTATCTTACGGTAAAAATCAATGTACCTAGGTATATAAAAGGTTTTGGATGTTTCAGCACCCATGGTTAGATGCATCGGGGGTCTGAGGCATTCTTATGTACCTTAGGGATACCAAAAATGTGCAAAATGATAGTCATCAATAGAAATCTGCCCATTAAGCAACATCTCTTCTAATATTAAATCAATCTTGCTGTATGCAATATTCATTTCATTAACAGAGGCCTCTTTATACGTGTCAGAATATAATAAACTGAACAGCTTATTGGTATAATTGTGTTTATCCATTGCTACCAGGCCTCTCCCCTTGTCAGGTTTCATAACCCTAAGTTGCTTATTACCTGAAATCTCTTTCAATATGGACCTTTTTTGTTCATTAAGATTGTGTTCCATGGATAAACCATGGGGACCCTTTAAAAATTTCTTAGTCAAGTTCACATAATTTCTCTAAGAATAGTATTGAAGGATGGAATGGAGTGTTAAAGGTGCTAGGTCTTTTTATACAATTGTTAGTTCTCTCACGCACTCCATTACCTTTCTTAAAGTAAAAGGATAGATTAATTTTCCTAGTATACAACTGTATAAGAACGTCTTCAATTTTGCTTCTTGCAGTAGGCATGAATGCAAGTCCTTGTTCAAAGAGGTTGGCCCATGTAAGGTTCACATCAAGATTACTAAAATTGTAAATCTTAAAATCTCCATAGTCATTATGAACCACCTGACAGATGCTCAAAACTGACCCCTGCTGGGCCTCTCCCTGCCATTCAATACTGTTCCCCCTCCCTTGAGGAAGGGAAAGGTTCTGCTGCTACTGGTTCATTTACATTGAGTACCCCTGCCCCCAATCCCTCAATCTTTGGGACCCCCTCAAAGGGGGTTGCCCTAAAGGAGCATCCCCCTTAACCAGATTCCATTAACTGCAGGTTGTACTGGGTTAACCATATTAGCATTATTTTGATCTTGTCCAAAAGAAAATTCCCCTGTCCCTTGACAACCCCCCCCCCCCCCGCAAAAGGGTGGATAAGCTGTCCCTTTCTCATATTCCATAACATCCCTTTGTACCTTCTTAGCCTTTTATTTTTAAGTAGATCAATATCCTTCTCTATACGTTTCAGTATGTCATTATAACTATCAGTTCTAGATTCAAACAATAAATCACTGTGTTTACTTTCATCAAGCTTGTAAATATTTTTAATCAGTTTGCTCATTTGGCTATCATAGTCCCTTATAAATATTTCTAATAGCTTACACCCATGCCTATTGAAAAGTTCTAACAGTTCATAATGTAAAACAGTGTCTTATCAAACCTGTTGACTATTTCCACAGGCATAGTCTCTTCAGTGTCCTCTCTATGCATAAACATTCCCTCAGGTAGC
The DNA here is from genome assembly GCF_019279795.1 of Protopterus annectens. Lineage (NCBI taxonomy): Eukaryota > Metazoa > Chordata > Ceratodontiformes > Protopteridae > Protopterus > Protopterus annectens. Next base: position 243,609,163 of record NC_056746.1, on the reverse strand, counting down.
TGTTTTCCAACTGCAGCTTCCTATATTTAAAAATGAAAAAATCCCCAAAAGCTTTGAGTTGCCGGTCGATAGTTCCATAATCCTCTGCCAAATCAAGGGTTCAGGAGACCACACAAAATCAGCCTGTAGCCATTCTTTTAAATTTGGACAGTCAGTCCTTCCAAGGTTACCCATCCTTATACTCTCATCGTAATCCAACTGCCTATGATGGGCAAGAGAAGCACCCAATGCGTCATCATGCTCAACTCTCTGTCTATGTGCTGGTGTAATTCCGGAAGCCTCCAGGTCAGTCGATAGCTGGCTACACGCCACCTATTCGTTGCATTCTCCTTCATAACAAACTCAGAGGTTGAAGAACCAGCAGTAAGCCTTTAAATTAGCTGGTTAATCAAGCAAGTTAAATTCTCGATACTTGCAGGAAAAGTATCCTGCAGCTGTTGGATTTTATCAAAAGCGGTTTCGACTCCAGCTTCCCCTTCCGTATAGAAACACAACCCAAATTCAACACTAACTCCATAAATAACAAAAAACCTATTAATACTTAGTTAATGAGAAAACCTATTAATACTTAGTTAATGAGCTTACAAAACAGTAATATGAAATACAACCAAACAAATAGAACATTTTATTTATACAAACATCACATGAAGAAATAGCTAGCTTTTAATTGTAAAATACTACTTATTGGCACATTTTCTTAAAGAACAGGAGCTTGGGTAGCACTGATCTTTTTTTTTTGTATGTGGAGTTAGTGGTTATTTTATGGTCACGTAGTTTCAGGTGTGCTAATATCTTGGTGGGTTGGTCCTTTGATTGTTTTTTTAAAAGTGCATATTTTTTTGTATTGACTTTTATATATATTTATTTGTTTACATATATGTTTAGCTTTTGGCGGGGGGAGCTTCCTTGCTTCATGTACCTGCTTTTACTAATTGGATAATTGTTTCCATTATCTTGGGTTTTAAAAACCAGTGATTTCAACGTGGTTTGTTCTGATGAAGTTGTGTTAAACAAAGGACTAAAGAGCTTAACTGTTTTTATATTAGTAAAAGTTTTTCCCCGAGTAGCACTCTGCTCTGAAGTCTTTCCACTCCGTTGTTCAATGCTAATTTGTTGTGTTGAATTTAGGTTGTGTTTCTATATGGAAGGGAAGCTGAAGTCGAAACCAATTTGAATAAAATTCAACAGCTGCAGGATACTTTTACTCCAAGTATCAGGAATTTAACTTGCTTAATTAACCAGCTAATGCAAAGGCTTACTGCTGTTTTTTCAACCTCTTGAGTTTGTTATGAAGGGGAATACAACAAATAGGGGGTGTGGAGCCAGCTATAAGCTGACCTGGAGGCTTCTGGAATTACACCACCACAAAGAGCAACAGGAGAGTGTGACTAAGCACATTGATTTTTACGCCAAGATGGTTTTGGACCTAACCTTGTCCTCTTCAAGGACTCCTGGGATTTTTAGGCAGGGTCTTGAATGACCTTTTCTGTGAGGAGATTATTTTTGTTACTATTGATATTCAGGATTTATTTTCAGTTATTCCTCCACAGATTGTGGGTAGAATGGCTTTATGAATACTTGCGGTATAACACGACTTTAGGACCTGACACAGTGGACATGTTGAGAGATTTTATGGAAACAATTTTGGAAAATAATTTTTTTGACTTTTGAGGGACACCTTTTTAGGCAGAAAACTGGACTAGCCATGGGGGCAGCATGTGCCTCCATTTTTGCTAATGTAGTCGTTTTCTATTGGGAAACCAACTTTGGCCTTAATTCTGAATTTAGGGACAGTAGGGACAGTTGGCTCCTATATGGATGTTTTCTGGACAATATGATCTTTTTTTGGAAGCACACGAAGGCAAGATTATATACTCTGATTATTTACATACAACTACAGATTTCCTGTGTTTACCATGGATATTCCGGGGAACAGTGTACATTTTCTGGATGTTCTTCTTAAGAACTACGTAAGGAAAGGATTTGATTCTTCTCTTTATCGTAAACCCAGTTATTCCAATTCCTTCCTCCACGTGGATAGTACGCATCCCCTTCATCAGAAAAAATCCTTAAAGGGGCAATGTGGAAGACTGGCTCATATGATCTCTGAGGAGGTTGACTTTTATGATGAAATGTCTAAAAATTTAAGGGGTTGTTTTTAAGAGGTTACCCCAATGCCTTTCTATCTAGTATCTTAGATGAAATGTACTACTAGAGGAAGACTGGTCATTTTGCCCATTTACTGGGTCAGTCAAGTAGGGGAGAACTAGTTCCCTCAGGGAACAGTAGTAGGTTGAGGAAGTGGAACTGAACCTTAGAAAAGGGCATTAGTATCGACCTATACTGACCAATTTGATGGCTTGAGGTCAATAGTAGAAAAGAACTGGACTATTTTTGAAGTCAAGTAGGGAGCATGTACAGGCAGTAGAGCCCAAACCTGTCATCGTGTACAGGAAGGATCTTAGTTTTAAGATGATTTTGGAAAGACCTGGAGTAAGTGGAAGAAAGGATATCCAAGTGTGGGAATTGTAGTCAATGTCTGTACTGACACTGACATTGTAGTCAATGTCAGTACATTTGGAAGGAGTCTCGTGCTATGTGTATAGAGTATAACAAAATCTACTTACATCGGAAATTTTGCTGTAATAGCAAAAGGGTAGTTTATGTTCACTATTTTATATTGGGAAAACCAAATTGAGTATTATGCAAAGGATATATCAGCATAATTATGATATCAAGAAAAGGGATGATAGGAATGCTGTGTTTAGACACCTTAAGGGGAACTCCATGCACCAATTTAAGTTTTTGTCATTGATCAAGTTAACTTGGGGGAATGGAGGGCCCTAGTGAGGATTACTTATAGCTTTTGGAACTAAAATGACAGCTAAAGACCAATGCTACCCAAGCTCCTGATATTAATGAAAATGTGTTAATAAGTAGTATTTTAAAATTAAAAACTAGCTATTTCTTCATGTGATTTTTGTATGAAAAAATTCTATTTGGTTGTATTTAATATTAATGTTTTGTAAGCTCATGAATTAAGCATTAATAGTTTTTTTTTTTTAATATGTGGAGTTAGTTGTTATTTTATGGTCACATAGTTTCAGGTGTGCTAATATCTTGGTGGGTTGGTCCTTTGTTTTTTTTTTAAAATGCCTATTTTTTTGTATATAAGCTTTTACATATATTTATTTGTTTACATATACGTTTAGCTTTTTGGAGGGAGCTGCCTTGGTTCATGTACCTGCTTTTACTAACTGGATAATTGTTTGCATTAATTTGTTAATTGTGGGATTGTCTTGGTTTATAAAAACCCAGAGATTTCAACTTGGTTTGTTCTCATGAAGTCCTGTTAACCAAAGGAAGAAAGCGCTTAACTGTTTTCAGATTAATAAAAATTTTCCCAAGTGGCACTCGGCTCTGAAGTCTTTATACTCCATTGTTCAGTTCTAATTCCACAGATGTCTGCATTCTCTAGGTTGAGGAAAGCTTTCAGGGAGTGAAATTTCTTGTTTAGACTCATGGCATTGAACAGTTGTTGTGTCTTTCGGTTTTCCCGGTTAGGACATTATGGTGGTGGACAAGGTTTTAGCGGGTTCAGGCACCTAGGCAGCGAGACATTTCCCTGTGATACATTTGACTGGGGACACATGGCTGAAGTGACATTCAGCTGCAGAGAAATATGAATGTTTGCAAATTCCCTGTGGGCAAAGAGAAGCGCACACTGCCATGCTCACAGTTTTAATAGCCAAATGCATGGCAGCAGAAGAAGTAATGAGTGTTATGCTCAGTGTACAGTACATACTTATATAACTACAACACATAGAAGTGTGCTACAGCATGGAGGAAATCTTGCAGGCTACTGTAGTCACATTTATGCTCCAGTATGCGTTTTAGGTAATGTTTCCTAGACACTGTGAAGGGGATAGTGGTCCACACACACCAATTATACAGGCACTGCCCATTGTGCACTGCATTTTTACTCCCACTGGTATGCCCTCTGGCCAGCCTGCTGCTGATGCCTACCATATTGCCTGCTGTCTCATGTTCCCATGGGGACCATGGACATTGTTTTCCCCCTGTGCATTTGGTTATTAAAGCTGTGGGCATGGCAGTGTATGCTTCTCTTTGCCCACAGGGAATTTGCAAACAGCCATATTTCTCTGCAGCTGAATGTCACTTCAGCCATGTGTCCCCCATCAAATGTACCACAGGGAAATGTCTCGCTGCCTAGGCGCCTGAACCCAGTTTTAGCCAATACTGAAAAATGTAGAAAAGAGGAAAGGTGAACCATACTTGGCAGACAAGTGTGGTCTGTCAACCATATCCTGCCAGGCTGACAAATATTGCCCCCCCCCTTCAAATTATACCAGAAACTAAGCCGGTTATTAAAGTCAGTTATTTTCTGTTCATGTTGTGGCATCATCCTTGGAGAGGTAGAATACTGCTTAGTGTCCAACTCATACCAGTCTGGGACACAGTATAAAGACAGACTTGATGGAACTCTCAGGACTGTCCTGGGAGGTAAATCTCAGGTAATTTCTACCCACATGGACTGTGGTTGAGTCAAACTATTACTTGTGGTTATGGTTCAAGTGGCCTGAGTGCTTGTGTTTCTGTCAGAGCTTGTCCCCAATAGGCAATTGACCATGAGTCTCTCCTTAGTCAGCCAGAGGGGAATGTCTGTTTGTCTCCTCTGCCCACAATATCGGGCTGTGTGGTGGTTTGCCTTATGGGCTTTGAAGATAAGATGTGGCTGTATGTATCATAGTGGGTGTTAGTTTTGTTAGAGTGCTTTTGAGGTTGATGAGAATACTTATTGTATGTGCAAAGTATGAGAGGCCTTTGAGGTATGGGTTTTAAGAGCCTCAGCATGTGTGGGTCTGCGTGTGTGGTGCATGTCAATGCTAACAACCTGTTTGTTATTATAAGTGCTTGTATGTAAGAGCTGTGCCTCCAGTGTGACATTGGGTAACTATCTCTCATGTACAGTATCCTCTTGTTTAAGAATTAGGTGGTTGTCAGTAAACATAAGACAATTTTTATATTGTCTTAGGATACCCATAGCCACTAAACTGGTCACAGAGATAGCAGAAAGGCGTATATCCATGGTTACAGATCCTTATTATGTGATCTACATGGGGATGGTAAAAGAGGGGTTTACAATTGGCTAGCTGGGGTAACTAGCTTGGTAAGTGTAGAGTACAATCAATACTAAACTCCTGGGGCAGTACTCCTCAATTTCAGGAGTAGTTTTATAGGGAAAACTTCAATGTTCTGAAATTGATACCTGCCAGTCCTCCAACAAGTACAGTCCAACTGGTCGGTGACCAAACTCACTCTTTGGAGATACTCGAAGGTCTTTTTCATTATGTACTGTTTCCTTCTCTCTGAATTACTATCAAAATGGATATTGTACTGTGGAAGCTTAATGTCTAGGTAGTAAAATACAGCATCATCATTTTGAGTGACTTCAGTATTGATCTCCTTTGCAGAAGTGCTGTAAAGATTTTGTTGCATACATACTAGAAATAAACACTTGGGTGGTATGGAGTTTACCAGGCCCTGGTCTGTCACTAATAATCAGTTGCTCCTCCAGTCATTACCAGCTGCTCTGATTATATCTTTGAGATGCATGTCTTCGTCACTTCCTTCAGTGATCACTCTTTACATACAGACTGACTGTAATGGGGAAATGAAAAACAATTGCCACAGGACTGTAATTTGCGGATGATATTTCATTTTTCCAAAGGAAAGATTTTTCAGAATGAATTTGGAAAATGTTTCCTGTGGAGCTCCTTTTACTCATTAATATGTCTAAACTGCTCTCACATTATTAATTGATATTTTTAAGTAATTTTCAGGAGAATATTCTGAAGAAAAGCTGGGCGATCATTAGCTGGTTTACTAAACCACTCCTACAGTTATTGAAAATGGGATGTAAAGGCTCCTCACCAAGACTCTGGTGATTAAATTTAAAACAAAAGTGAGATTATATAAAAATGAGGATGTATGAAATAGCAGATGTCTCTTCTAAACAACAAAGATAGTTTCTTTTTGTAGAATCATAGCTTGGGCAGCTGCTCTCCCTCAGCTCAAAATTGTAGGGACAAAAATAGGATTCCAAACTATTGAAAAGAGCTTGTGCAGTTGAGAACAAACTGCTGCTAAATACATTCATTTAAGGAGCTCCAGTATCAGCAATGGCTTCTTAAATGAACAACAGTATTGCACTAGCATCCTCCAATAGCCTCCACCCAGTGCAGCTGCCCCCTTTCCCATACCCTAGTTATAGTACTGCTTTTTGTTTATTTTTTTGTGACATTCTTTTTCCTGGGACCATTAAGCCACCATTCCCTTTTAGGGATATTCATTCCCCATTTTTACTCTACATCTGAGGATGCAGGAAGTAGAGAGAGAAGCAAGGACCCTCATCAGATGTTTTTCGGTCTTTAACACTTTTCTTGGTGGTCTAGCATGCGTGCTGCAAAAGTCAGACTGCAGTACCTGCCCACTGACATGCATGCTTCAGTGGGTGTACTAGAATTCAGATACGTTGCTGCATCCTCCTTGGTGGACCAGAGCAAGCACAAATCTCAGTCTGCGCACTACTTGATTTCACACCTGGCGTCTTCTAGTGTGTGTCACTAATGCTGTGTTCCTGGCCATCTCACCCTCCCACCCCTGGGTGTATGGGCAGACATCAGCCATTCCCTCACAGCCCTTTTGGTTGTTTTCTGCTTGAACCCATATCTTCAAGGTCATTCTCAGGGTTTCAGCACACTGAGCCAGCAATAACAAAGATGGCTTGTGGAGTGAAATTAACAAGTTTTATGTAGAGGAAAATGCACCTCCACTCTAATTTTTTTCTAATGACTGCATTACAGCCTATATTAAACTAGCTGAGGCCCTCATGGAGAAATTCTCCGGGGTTACTCCTAGGCTTGAATGCTTCCATGTACTTGACATTCCTCTTGATCTTCTCTTCCTTCCTATTTTTCCAGGGTTAGTAGGAAACAAATTCAAGAGAATCAGCTAGCCCTTCTGATGTACAGAGTTCAAATGCTGATATAGGTTCATATGTTGGTACTGGGCTATCTGCCCGAAGGCATATATTAGCCCAGCCACGTTGTATGGTATTCACCACCCCTTTAGTAGTTCCCTAGACCCTTGTACTAGCAGCTAGTACCCTTGGCCCCTATCTAGTAGTGCTGTTGGTGTGATCCCCAGTGTGAACTTTGTTACCCATCCACTCATCAAGGTTCCTCTTGAAGAGTGATAGTGAGGGGCTCTGTCTTATGTAGATCAGGACCCTGTTCCATAGTAAGGGAAGTCTCTGCAAAGGGAATCTATCCCTCCAGCATGTTCTATTCATTGTTGTGTTGATGTTTATATCCCTAGAGCGTGTAGCTTGAGTATATTTGGTTTTGCTAAGATGGAGCATGTTCAACAATTCTGGGTTGGACATGGCTCTGTACGTTAGACAGAGATCGCCTCTGAGAAAGCGGTATGCAACAGAGAACAGTCTTAGCTTTTTCAATCGTGCTGCATAGGGCAACTGTTGCAGCTTCATACCTAATCTGCAAAGATCTTCATCACCACTTCATACATTTATGCAATGTGTTGATGTTCATCATTTGATCACTGCTGCAGCAGCCTTAGCAATATGGTTATATCCTGGCAAGGGTAATAACAACCGGCCAGCTTTCAAAGTTTTCAAGGCACCTCATATGTGCCCAAACCATTAATCAGCTTGAGCTGAGCTGACTAAAAAGTCAGTTTGAGTGTCAAGCCCTTCAGTGCTTTCGTACCACTGAAGAGTGTTCCTCTTGCAAGTTTTTGAGGACCAATGATTGGCTAATGCTGTTCCAGTGCTGGGCAGATACCTCCACTTTAGTTTTTATAATAGAAATTATATGTTTTCTGAAAAATAGTATTATAACTAGAAAAAAGGGGTTTTTAATGATTGTCACATGATTATAATTGCTTTTAAACTGGAGCATTACTTTTTTACTTTTAGATAAACAGTTGAAACTATTAAAACTAATTTTAAACTACTTTTTATTAAATAAATGTTTTGCCATTTTTACTTTTGGGGCTGTCATAAGTATTTAAAGTGATTTTTTTTTTACAACTTGCTTGCTCTACTGACTACTGGTGCCAGGCCTCCCTTGTAAAAAGGTATTTTTTCGGCTTAACCATACTGGTTTCTCAGTTCTTTCCTTCTTCCAGCCTTAAAAAGAACAATGTCATCACAACAGGCTGATAAAGTGCCTTAGCCATAAGTGCATGACTCTGCTGTGGCCAGAACTGCTGTCTCAAGCTATTGTCCTTTTTCCCTAACTCCTGCTGGTGTAGTCCCTACAGCAACCATGCATCAGAAGTTAGATGCATCCTCTTTGTTTGTCGGAGTGTCCTTGATGGACAAAGGGGAGTCAGTCTCATTGGTCCTTGGAGAAGGGACAGAGAATAACACCTTGCCTAGTCAGAATGTTATACCCATCCCTAGGGAAGTTTTCCTGGCAAAAGTGTGTTTGTGTCTTCAGAAAGTTCTGTTAAAAAGAAACAAAAGCATATACATATTTTTCTCCGGTCTCAGGTACTCTGGCCAGGAGTGATTTGTTGGGCTTAGCTCAGGGTTTAGTTCAGGCTCTTGACACTTCAAGTATTCAAGATTTTGAATCTCAAAATGATTTTGAAGGGACAGATTGTTTTGTCTTTCAAGGTTTCTGATTCAGATTCTTAAGAGAATGTGACTTCAGTCAGTCCTTTTGAAGGATTGTCTTTCTCTGAAACTATTTCCAGAATTTGTCAGTTGTTTTAGTAGAAAAAATCATGTTTCTCAGTCAGTAAGAAAGTATTATGATTTATTACAACTGTAATTTCCAGAGCCCATCCCAATTCCTCCTATTCTTTCAGCTCTGGAAGATGTTTTTTGTCTCAGCCTCTAACTTGCCTGACAGGCAGCCCCCCCCCCCCAAAGAAAACAGATTCTGTAAAGGTCCTCTGTCTTTTTACGTTTGTATATAATCATCCTAAATCTAACCAACAGCTGTTACTTTAGTAAACCCACCTGCTGCTAAACATTTGGTTAATGGTAGTCCCTCTTTTTCTGTTAAGAGTGGGAAGGCTTTTGATCCATTTAGGAAAAAAGTGTACTCTTCTACAATACTTGTGTGTAGGATCCCCAACTATCAATCACATATATTTATATTAACACTTATGCTTGCCTATTTTGAGAATATTTTGGCATCTATTTCCTCCTCTAAGGAGAAATCTGCTTTGTGTAATTTGGTTGCTTCCATGTCTGAAGTGGCTACCCATTGTTTTAAATGTACATATGATTCTGCTGATATCACTTTCAGGGTTGCAGCCAGTCTGTGTGTTGTGAAGAGGTTTGCCTGGTTGCATTCCCAAAATTGCCCAGATGTAAAAAATGAAATTATGAATTCTACTATGAATAATGACTTAGTTTTGTATCTTCTACTGCAGAGGTTGTTAAGTATGATGAGATGAGTAAGTTGATTTCAGGGCTCTCAGATTTTTCAGTCCTTCTCCTTCAAGTTTGCCAAGGGATTTAATGCTACATCTACAGCTGTCTTTAAAAAGCAAATAAGCACACCCAGCAAGCTGCTAGTAAGCAAACATTTAAAAAGCAATGATATGGAGGTACCAAAATGAAGCAGGAACACCTCCCCCCAGAGCAATGCATGGTCTAATATCTCCCCCTCCCACCATGTAGTCCCTTAATCTTTCAAGAAAGTCTGGACCTCTGTTTCTTTCTTTGGCAACAGATTAGTTTCAGACAGGTGGTTAGTGAACATCCCTCTCCAGCTAGGAACAAAGGCCCCTGAAAGGTATGTACATCCAGACAAAAGTGTACATCTAATCAGCGTAAAATTTGAATACCAAATAACACATAACTCTTCCTTCTTCTAGTAAGAATGTGGGATACTATTCAGAAACATGTTTAAATATTCAGAAACATGTTTAAATAACCATAAATGACAACAATGATGGAAAGAATAACCACATTATCAGGGAGGCTGTGTAAAATCTGTAGGGTTCATAGGTAGGTACTAGGCTATTGGCCCTAGGGCCCATACAAACCTAGCCAAAAAATGTACCCTGGCATTCGCCACCCAAGAAAATTATTTTCCTGTGCCCCTGTCGAGCAGAGCCACAGAAGTGATCCCCGGGGTGAATTTCCCATTTCCCATTTCCCATCCAATCAAGATTTTTCTTGAAGAGTGTTAATGAGGAGCTCTGTTTGACATAGATAGGTAGTCTGTTCCAGAGTATGGGAAGTCTCTGGGACAGGAATCTATCCCTCCAGCATGTTCTGTTTATTGTGCTGACAAGGTTTAGGTCCCTAGAGCGTGTAGCTCGGAGGGATTGGGATTTCTTTAAGTAGAGCATGTCCAACAGCTCTGGGTTTGACATAGCTTTGTATGTTAGGCAGAGATCGCCCCTGAGTAGGCGATATGCGATGGAGTAAAGCTGTAGGTTTTTGAGACGGTCTGCATAGGGCATCTGTTTGAGGCCAGTAATCCTCTTTGTGAGGTATTTCTGTGGTCTTTCCAGTTGTTGTAGATGTCTTGTGAGGTACATACCAAAAGGGGCATTGTACTCTATAATGGGTCTAATGAGTGATGATTAGAGGGGAACAATGGCCTTTTTTTTCTGGATGAGAATCCTTTTGTGATGAGATGAGCCACATAGAAGGATTTCCTGACCACTGTGGCGATGTGATTATCAAAGGAGAGACTACTGTCCACCTGTGTCCTAAGGTCTCATCACATTTTCAGCATTAAGTAGACTACCAGCTATGTGGTAGTTCATGGGTACAGAGTTTTTACCAAAGGGGATGACAATACACTTTTTGGCATTGAGCTTCAGGCCATGGCTTTGACACCAGGTGTCTGTCTCAGTGAGGCCCTTTTGTAGTTTGTCCACATTGTTAGGAGTTTCGATTATGACTCCTAGTTTGCAGTTATCTGCAAACTTTGTTAGCCAAAGACCTTCTGCGTTGGCCTGCACTTCAGAGAAGTAGATACCAAACAGGAGAGGACCCAGGACTGAACCCTGTGGTACTCCACTTGTCACTGGTCTGATATCTGATTTGGAATCCACTACTTTCACAGTGTGGGTTCTGTCCGTGAGCCAATTGGCAACCCATCTTGTGACACAGGGATTTATACCTAGTTTAGTGAGCTTATCTATAATTCCAGAGTGGGGGATGGTGTTGAAATCCTTGGCGAGATCTAGATAAGCTGTGTGAACCATTTTACCCTCATCTATGGCTTTGGTGACTGCTTCAAAGAAGTCAGTCAGGTTTAGGAGACATGATCTGCCTTTTACAAATCCAAACTGGGTAGGGTCCAGAGTTTGGAGATTACCAATGTCTTTGTTTATGAGTTCCACGATGATACGTTCCATGGCCTTGCAGAACAGGCTCATCAGGCTAATGGGGCAGTAGTTCCCAGGGTCTGTCGTGGCTCCCCCTTTGTGGAGTGGGATAACCGTTGCGGTGCGCCATTCAGTGGGTACAAAGCCTAAGGTGAGGCTATAATTGAACATGGTACTTAGGTAGGGTGCCAGTTCATTCTGTAGTTCATGTAGAATGCAGCCTGGGATATTGTTAGGTCCCATGGATGCTGTGTTCTTGGATTTGGAGAGTGTGATTTTTTTACCTGTGCAGCCGTGATTATAGGAACTTTGCATTCTTCCGGTATAGAGATGGGCCCTCTAGGAGGTGAGAGGGGGGTAAAGTTAGCACTGAACCTATCTGCTAGGATGTTGGCAATATCAGTTGGTTCTGTATATTTAGTGCCATTGTGCTGCAACTCAGAGCAGACCTGAGTGTTCCCATTTAGATTATTGACATAGCTATAGAATGCCTTGTGGTTGTCTTTAGAGTCAGTGGCAGTTTTGTTTTTGTAACTAGCTTTGGAGGATTTTATGAGGGATCTCAGCTTCTTACTGAAGTTGACCAGAGAGTTCCTCCAGTCATGGGATTTTACTCTTTTTGCAGCAGTTTCTTTCTTCTGTTGTAGAGTTTATGGCAGGGGACCACCAGATTGGCCTCCTTTTTTTGGAGGATAACATCTTGGTTCTATTAGGGATATCATGATCCATGCACTCGTGTAAGTGCTTATAAAGTGCATTTGTGTAGGATTCGACAGTCATACCTCTATTGTCCATCTGCATGGGTGTCATGATGTTTGCCACTTCTGTCTTAAGAAGTGTGAAGTTGGCTTTGGAGAAGTTTTTTACGATGGTTTCCCTAATTGGGGGTGGGATGTGGATGTCTAGGCTGATTAGCTTGTGGTCGGATCTGACCAACGAGGAATTGACCTCTGGTGTGGAACACCGGTTTCCCATGTTGGTAATGACCAGGTCTAGGATATTGCTGTCCCTGGTGGGGGTGTGAATAAGTTGATCCAAGGCATTGGAATTTATGAATTCTAGAAAACATTGAGCAAAAGAGTTGGTACATGAGTAGTTTTCCCAGTTAATGGTGGGGCAGTTGAAATCGCTCATTATTAGGGTGTTGGGTTGTACCCTAATACTTTCCAGTGTATCAAGAAATGAGGAGTGTGAATCCTGGGGCATGGTGGGGGGTCTGTAGCAAGCTACAGTTTGGATTGCGGTCTTGCCCAGAGTTAGTTGCACTTGGATAATCTCGGATGCATTATGCTGTGCAACTAGCCTGGAGGTGTGGATATCCTTAATGAATATGGACACGCCTCCACCTTAAGTGCTTCTTTCTGGGTTAGATGGCCGAAAGGTGTGGTATGAATTGAAGCCTGGTAATGCAGGGGTGCTCTCTGGAACTTTGAACCAGGTCTCTGTACACATGTCAATGTTCTTCATTTTAAGGAGTGCCTCGAGTGAGTGCATTTTGAGGTTTAGACTTCTAGCATTGAGTAGCATTACCCTCAGATTTTGCTTGCTTGTACCTGTTACGGTGGTGAATTTGTCATTTGAACCTTGCCTAAAAAAGGCACTATAGGGGTGGCAAGAGCCTTAGCCAGTATCCGGAATCCTAAGGGTGACAGGTGCAGGCCATCTCTGGCAAAGCATCGTGGACTGTCGATCATGTCTTCCCAGGCAGACAAAACCCCTTAGAATGACACCAGAAGCTTAGCCAATTGTTGAAGTCAATCATTTTGTCCTTGTACTGTGGTATCATTCTGGGTGATGGCAGGATGCTACTCAGGGTTAGGATCATACCTGCCTGGGATACAAGATCGGCGAGCACCTCCATGTCTCTTCATGTAGTCCAGGGAGGTACGTCTCAGGTCATTCACACCAACATGGACAATGACAGTGTCATATTTGTACTTATTGTGGAGTGACCTGAGTGCATGCATTATGTGGCGGATCCTGGCACTTGACAGGCAGCTGACAGTAACTTTCTCCTTGTTTAGTCTAGTGAGTGGAACATCAGTATGCCTGACTATAGAGTCACCTTTGACTAGAGTGTTGGGTACGTTATGCCTTATGGGCTGTGGTTGAGTGGCACACTGAGTTTGTGGGCTGTGTGTCATTTGGGTTGTGTTGGGGGGGTGGAGTTTGCTTGCGTTTATGCTTTGGATGTCCCTGATGCTTGGGCAGGTTTTTATTGAGGGCCTCCGTGAATGTAGGTGTGTGTTTTGTGTTTCTATGTGTGTGTTTTGGTGGTGTAGGTTTTGAGGGACTATGTGATGAGTGTGGTGTGGTGCAAGTGTTTACCTTCTCCTCTTGACTGTCTAGTCCAGTCTTGGTTGAAGAGAGCTTTATTCCAGTTTGGCTATATAAGTGCATCTCTCACAGGTTGTAGTGTTGGGTGGTAGGAGGAGAGGGTTGTCTGTGTACATGAGGCAATTGCTGCATTACCCCAAGATGCCCAGATTCATCAGGTAGACAGGAGAAATCACTGGGAGCTGACCTTTAGACATGCCTGGTTAAGTGCTTATTTATTAAGTACTAAAAACTATTTTCCACTAGACAAGTGAGGAAAGTTGAGTGCTGTAGTAATTTTAATGATTTAATTTTAATGAACTCTGTTGCAAAATTCTACCAAATAAGTTTTTTTGTTCTTTTTACTTCAGAAAAAAAAGATCTAAGATACATGTCCTCTTTCTTTAAATTGTTGCCACATGATGATAGGGGTTCAAAAATTATGTAAAGGGGCAAATCAAGCCTGAAAATAGGGACATTCTTTGCAGGGGTAAATCACACCTAAAAAATAGGAACCATTCCTCAAAAATAGGTACAGTTGAGAGGTATGGACTAGTGAGAGTAATCCATCAAAGTTGCAGATGTCTCCTTTCCAAGAGATTCCCGTTATCTGGTAGAACAACCTTCTTTTCCCTCCTGTCATTCAACATATGGTCTCCAAGGGAGTGATGGAAGCTATCCTTCTTCCTCAGGTAAGAGAAAGTTTTTTTTCGGGGATGTTTCTGGTGCCAAAGAAAGAAAGGAGATACTTAGAAACCTGCTCTGCATTTTTCTTTCCGAGCCTATATGTGATAGTTCCCAAGTTCAAAATGTTGTCATTTCACAATGTATCACCCCCTGTTCGCTATTTGAGTTTAGTAACCTTAGATGTTAGTGGCGAGTCTGCGGCTCATTCATTACTGCTTGCAGGGTTCGATCCCTTTTACCAAGGTCCAACAACCTTTTTTCCCATATTGCACTCCTTTTACCAAGATTGCAACCCCAGCTTTCCCCCATGAGTTGGTTTTTGCACCTCAGATCTTGTTTGCGGCTTTTTCGAGGTTCCAGTTCTTTGCCAGCTTTAGCTTCCCTATCTTATTCTTAGTGTTTTTTCTTTATCTCCCTTTTTTCCTTTTCTTTAGTGTTTAGTCTTTTAGAAAACCTTTAAAAATTTTTTTTATTAGTTTGTGTCTTTTTAAAGATTTAATTTTGTGTTTCTGTTGTTTGAGTGTGTGTCTGTGTTAATGTGTGTGTGTGTGTCAGTGTTTTTGTGTGTATTTATTACTGTCTTTTCTCATTGTCAACTATGTGACTCTTTCTAAAGATCTCAAGCTCTCTCTTAGAGTAAAGTCTGCTTCTGGATGGGTGTGACTGTAGGCGGTTCCACTTCTTGCATTACTGGGCTTTTACCATTGAGACACTCCGCTGCAGGACTCTAAGCCCAGCCAGCGAGTCCTGCAGGAACTCCTTTAGTTGTCCAAGCTGACTCCTTGCTAAACAAACTCCTTCTCCCTAAAAAGCTTCCTAAAGCCCCCTTCCAGCTCATCAGGGGACAGGCTCTAGCTTTCGATCAAGCCAGTGGCTCCGACCGACAATTGCCTTATGAGCCCGGGGGGAGATCTTTCTCCTTCTAAGCTATTTCTGGGTTCCGGTCGTCGCCTCGCGCTTGTGCCAATCTCGGGGCTGTCCGATCGATGACTTCCTCCGGAGCCAGATCTGCGGCCGGCGTCATCTCCAGTTTCCCATCTCGGGCCTTAGCTCCTCTCTGAGACCACTCGGTCCCGGCGTTTCCTCTTCCCTCCACGAATCTCTCCGGTGTCTCGCTTCGAATTGTCAGAGCCGAGGCCGATCTTTTAGGTAGGGTGGTCTTCTGGCCCGATCTTCCATAGGGTTAGCTCATAAGACCCCGGCTGGGCAGGGGCCAACGAGACTTCACTCCGTCTCAGCAGACTCTCCTCATGCCGCACCCCCTTGCTTTCTCCTTGACTCCTTCCCCACCCTTGAACGGACGCCTGCGGGAGAGCACAGACGGCTCCGATCTTCGCCGAGCCGGGGAGCCTCCTGGCTCTCTCGGTCCGGGCCAGACCCTCTCCTAGGAGGGATCTGAGGGGTCGTCTCCCTGGTGGCCTTGTCGGCTCCTGGAGGGGCCAGGCTGTCAGGCCCGACTCTCCTCGACCGCCTCTTTGTCCCCCTCGGCACCCCAGCGGGGCTCGGGAGCCTTCGGAACTCCTCGGAGCCTTCCTTCGAATGGAACCCGGAATGAGGTTATTCGGAATGGGGGAGGGAGCTCCTCCCCGAGAGGAGCCTTGAGTTGATGAGGAGTGTCCTGGCTCCCTGAGCCAGGTGGCACCTCTCCCTCTAGGTGCCTATGCTCACCCCTCTCCAGCCTCTTGCTGCCAGCCTCTTGCTCTTCCTCTGCAGGTTTTCCTCTGATTCCTCCTTTCTCCTGATCCCTCCCTTCCTCTCCAGTGTGTGCCATCCTGCGGGTAGAAACACACAGACTCCCTGGGTCTACTACATCACTTGACCGACTTAGACTATGAGTGAGGAGATTTCTGATCCCCCTCTGAGGATGTCTCCTTTTTCAGACATCCTTAGGCTCCTCAAACATCCTTCCATTCCTCAAACAGAGGATCCATTGGATGGAGTCGGATGGCTCCCGGATTTTGACCATATACCTCCTCCCCCCCCTCCACCCCCTGGGTGTCTGACCCACCCCCACTTATGCAGGTATAGAGCATGCATTTAACTCAGATTCTCCTGAACCCAGGAACCAGTCCCCAGGATTTATTACAGCCCCTCTGGGACAAAACAGTTTCTTTCTTTCAGAGGCGTTTCTGTGTGGGATGCTGTGGTGTGGTGGCGCCACTAGAAAGGAACTACGGATCCTTCATATGGATTTGCAGATGTTTTCTCACTTCCACCTTCAATACTTCTACCTCAAACCTTCACAGTCACTTCACCAGATCCCTTCTGCTGCTGGGGCTGAAGTGGTGCTTGGTCCTGCCTTCTGCTGCTGGGCAAGATTTTATCCAACTCTAATTCCTTGGCCCTTCCCATGCGTGGCGCTGCAGGCCGCCCCAGATGTGGGCGAGTGGAAGACGCTCTTGACAGGCCAAGCCTGGATGCTGCTGCGGTTTCTAATTGGGCGGATTTGTAAACCCTAGACCCCCTTCTACCCCTTGCGGGTTCAGCTGGACCTCAGGTGAAGGATACCTTGACCAGGTGTGAGCATGCAAAAAAACTCTCCGTCAGGAGTCCATTTTTCCACCCCTTCCACCACATCCCACCTAAGGGAGGAAGGGAGAAATAAGTGGGTTCAGGGAAAGGAGCTACACCGGACACCGTGGTCAGTTTACCCCCAGGCGTGAGAGGGAGGGAAAGTAACACACCCCCGACCCCAGGGGAAGGCGGGGGGGAACCAGGGGGGACAGGACAGGAGTCAGAAGCCCTTTTTTCTTCAGCACCCTGAGAAGCCTTTGTCACCACCCTGGTGAGTCGGGTCGGGGAAGGATTTTGGTACACAGTAGGAGCAGTCCCTTTCACTAAAGATATGTGTGTACATTTGATCATATCCGAGGGTTACAAAATCCCCTTCAAAAGGTATCCCGTACCTCAAACATCAATCCCTTCCAGACATCTCACCAAACAAAGGGTTCAGGCAGAACAGGAGGGTTGGAAAAGGGCTAGGAAAAAGATCCAGACAGACTGTTCCAGAGACCAAGTAGGATCCGAGGCTCTACTCGCAGTCCCTTTTCGGTCCCCAGGAGAGACGGGAGATTGAGACCAATATTAGAACAGATTTGTCAAGAACATTAAATTAAAGCAAAAGATTAGATGTGTCCGAGTAGTCCATTTGGTCCATTCTGCCTCTGGACACTCGGTAGACTAACTGTTCTCTATAGGTACTATCACATCACATAAAAATTCACAGAAGCAGGAATAAGTTTTCCAGCGTCGCGGCTTTCGGCTAGTCACCAAGAGCCCTGCCCCTGCCCTTTGGCCTCACTTCAGCCCCCAGAGTACCAAATGCATGGCAGTGGTCACAGCTCAAGCTCATCTGAGACGTCAAGTTTTTTGTTTCCATGACGACTGGCTCCTCTCCTCACCACCAGGTGTCAGTAGCCTCTTCAGACCAGAGACTAACTACACCTTGCAGAGCTGCAGTTGAATTTGAAAGTGAAAAAATCTCTTCTCTTCTGCCCTTGCTAATTATATATACCACCTAGGCAAGAATTAAACACTGGCCAAAAATTAGTAGACACTAACAGATCAAAAATTCTGGACATCCAAAAAAATTCAGGATTCTATTGCAGGGCAGCAAGGTCAAAGCCAATTTGATTGAAGGTTCTGAGGTTCTATGGCTCTTGACCATTGTTCTTCTTTCACTGGCCTGGCTTCCACATCATCTTTCAGTGATGTTATTCACTCACTCAGTAAGTAGTTTCACAGTCTTCCGATGAGGCCACGAAAATCTTAGTCACTGTCGTGCAGAACTCATCTGAACTGGTGGATATCCCCGGTTTCTGATGCAGGCCCATCGCTGGTCCAACCTCTTGGCGGCGGATGGCTAGGCCAGATCCATTCTCATGCTCCTGGAGTGGTCTCAATCAATCTGTAGTAGTGGATCATTTTTCTGAAGTGGGCACACCTTGTTGCGATCTCTTTTTGCTACAAATTTAAACAATGCATATCAATCTCATTCCTATAGATCCAAAATTCAGATGTCCGTTAAGGATTTCTGTATCTGGATCACATTATCAGTTGTCTGCATTACCTTTTGCTGTGTGTGTGTGTGTGTGTGTGTGTGTGTGTGTGTGTGTGTTCACAAAATGTCTAGCTCCTTTGATAGCCTTCTGCAGACAATAGAGTATTCAATTTTTTCCTTGTTTATGCAACTTATCTTTGCAGTTTTTTAAAGTGTCAGGAATCTGCAGACTAGAGGATATTCAATTTGTTTTCTTATTTAGATGAGTTCCTTATCTTTGCAAAGTGTTTTAATGTTAGGAATCTCTCATCTAGGCAATGGATATCCTGCAGAGACTGGGGTTCCAGGAGAGATTACAAATGTCTTGTCTGACTCTCACACAATATTGTTTTCCTGGGATGTTTCCTGGACACCTCACTTCAAAGAGCTTTCTTTCCTCATGAAAAAGTAAATCTCTGTCTAGATCTGTTGCTGAGTTTTTTCCACTCAGATTACAGACTCAGCTAGGGAGTTCCTCAGGATTCTAGGTTTCATGGCATCTATGGTTCTCATGATATCTGTTGCAAAACTCAACATGAGATAAATCCAGCAGCTTATCCGTGGGAGTGGTAAGCACTAGGTAGCCTATCTACCATAAGTGGAGTGGTTTCTGGCCCAGAAATTATAGCTTATTTGGTCGTTTGGGCAGTTTTTCCAGCTCTTTCAACTTTCTGGTTTAAAAGCTTGCATTTGCGCTTTTCCTGTAACTAGTGTAGTCCAGATACAAATTTGCTTTATCCAGGACTACATGTAAGCTTCTGAGCCCCCCCCCCACAAGCCTTTCTGTGGTGGAAGAAAGCATTCTAGCTTATCAGTGGGAGTGGTAAGCACTAGGTAGCCTATCTACCATAAGTGGAGTGGTTTCTGAACCAGAAATTGTAGCTTATTGACCGTTTGGGCAGTTTTTCCATCTCTTGAAACTTTCTGGTTTAAAAGCGAGCATTTGCGCTCATTTCCCACATTGCCTGTAACTAGTCTAGTCCAGATACAGATATGCTGTATCCAGGATTGTTTGTAAGCTTCTGAGAGGTGCCAAAGTCTGCTGTTCAATTTTTCCCTTAGATCTGCTTGTTCTCTCCTCTCCTGGATTTTTGCTAGCTTATTAGTTTAGCACTTTACCAGACTTCTTGTAGCAATTATTGTAGCACACAAAAGTGCTACCAGCACTAAACTAAACATTCTACAAGGAAACCGCTCCAGGACTTAATGCCCACTCCTCCAGGCATGTCTAAAGTCAGTTCCCTGTGCTTTCTCCTATTAACCTGGTGAACTTGGGCATAGTTGCATGACAGCCAAATCATACACCAGTGCACTGTATGAACACATACACAAATGCATGGATCTCGCCATACCCAATAAAACCAAGATGCTCTCCTCCAAAAAATGGAAACCAGTCTGGAGGTCCCGTGCCATAAACAAACTCTAACGGAAGGAGGAAACTGATATGGAATAAGGTGAAGTCCAAAGACTGGAAAAACTCCTTTATCAGCCTCAACAAAAAGTTGAGATCCCTCATCAAATCCTCTAAAGCTATCTATGAAAACAGAATTGCAGCATATAGTAAAGACAACCATAAGGCCTTCTGTAGTTAAGTAAAGAATCTCCACAACAATACCCAGATTTGCTCTGAGCTGCTGCACAATGGTACCTTATACCGAGCCAACAGATATTGCCAATATATTGGCCGACAGATTCAGTGCCAACTCCCCCCCCAAAGGACCAATAACAATACCAGTATATTGCCAGGCACCCAGTATTACTGCTGTACAGGTTAAAACAGCACTGTCCAAGGCCAAGAATACAGCTTCTGTGGGACCCGACAATATCTCAGGCTGTGTTCTACATGAACTACAGAGTGAACTGGCACTTCACCTGTGTGCCTTGTTCAATCACAGCCTCACCTCAGGCTTTGTCCCTACCAAATGGCGCACTGCTACAGTCATCCCTCTCCACAAAGGAGGAGTGACTACAGGCCCTGGGAACTATTGCCCCATTAGCCTGACGAGTCTGATATGCAAAGCTATGGAACGCATCGTCATGTACCTAATAAACAAGGATGTAGGTAATCTCCAAACTCTGGAACCTATACAGTTTGGTTTTGTGAAGGGTAGATTATGCCTGCTCAACTTGGTCGACTTCTTTGAGTCAGTCACTAGAGCTGTGGATGAAGGCAAGGTGGTTCATACAGCTAGGTGGTTCATACAACCAGGTGGTTCATACAACCTACCTTGATCTGGCCAAGGCCTTTGATACCATTCCCCACTCAGGAATCATAAAAAAACTCACTAAGCTAGGCATCAATCCCTATATCACTAGGTGGGTTGGAAACTGCCTCACAGATAGAACCCAGGGTGTGAAAGAGCTGACTTTTGGTCTTTGGGTCCTCTCCTGTTTGGTATCTACTTCTCTGAGGTCCAGGCCAACACAATGGGACTCTGGCTGACAAAGTCCGCAGATGATTGCAAGTTGGGAGCTATTATTAACTCCCCAAGTGATGTTGACATCCTACCAGAAAGGCTTCACTGAGACCAATGGCTGGTATCAGAACCATGGCCTTAAGCTCTGTGCCAAAAATGTGTTGTCATCCCTCTTGGGAAAAAGCCGGTTCCCTTGAATTACCACATTGATGGTAGTCCACTGAACACAGAAGACATTATAAGAGATCTGGGACCACAGGCTAACAGCAACCTCTGTTTTGACCACCACATTGCCACTGTGGTCAGAAAGTCCTTCTATGTGGCACATCTCATTACTAAGGGTTTTGCATCCAGGAAGAAAGAGGTCATTGGCCTAATGAGGGAAGAGTAGAGGGAGACAGTCATTGGCCTAATGAGGGAAGAGTAGAGGGAGACAGTCATTGAGTACAATGACCTATTTGACATGTACCTCACTAGACCCCTGCAACAACTGGAGAGGCCACAAAAGTACCTCACAAAGAGGATCCTAGGCCTTAAACACTTGTCCTATATGGACACTCAAAAAAACTCCAACTATTCTTTCTCTCATATCACCTACTTAGAGGCGCTCTCTGCTTGACTTACAAAGCAATGTCTGACCTAGCTCTGTTAGAAATACATGTAAAGAAATCCCAATCCCTCCATACCACATGCTCCAGAGACCTCAACCTCAAACATATCAAACAGGTACTACTTTACAAACTAATGACTCTTATAGAGTAAAATTAACTAAAATTGTATTACCCGACAGTGTATCACAAAGAACTTTTGGAAATATTTAACAGATGTGGGTTAGAAATTTTAAAAGCCATGGTTAAGACAATGATAGGCAGAAAAAAGTGATTAATAAGGACATTGATGCTTTGAATGAAGAAATTAAAAATGATTTAATTTTCACGATTCCTGACGAAACAGAAAAATATTTTGCCATAAGAAATGAGGTTGACTCTAAATGTGAAGATGTAATAAAGAGGAAAACAAAAAAATTAGAAAGGGACCTTTATGAATATCAACACAACACTAGTTACCCTAACCCCATAACAAATGACAGAACTGACTATGTTAGGAATTATGAATGAATGAGAATAATAATATGGATGAGAATGGTCAAGATGGAGTACAGATAGGTGAACAAGTTAATGAACTAGATGGTTTTAATGAAGGTGAACCTCTAAGAAGATCTGAAAGAATCAGAAAACAGAAGGGTAATTATTACCAACAACAACATTTTCAGAGAGGTGGAAGAAAGGGGAGGGGTGGTATTAGAATTGGTTAACATACCCCACCATGACTTAGATTAACATAATGACCCTATTAAGCAGGATGAAAATAATATGTATAAGTTTGCAAAGGATGGTTACTGCATTTACAATTTTAGTCAAATTGAACTAAAAGATGAACACTTCAGTCTGCTGGTAAAAGGTATGACATTTATTCCCCAGAGAAAAGGTGATTTAACTAAAACATTAATTGATGTGAAATTATTCACCAGAAAACTTAATTTGGGCTTAATGTTTGACCAAATGAACAACATTAACAGGCCCATTAGGAGAAAAAGTACCATCAACTCACTACATCCCCAGATCCGTAATTTTGAACGGATTTTAGAAACTGAAATCAGAAAAGCCATGCCAAAAGTTAAATATAAAAACAACACAAGTACAAATGAAAAAGTTATACTGGATGAGCTCAGACTGAATAATAACATAAGGGTGATGAAACCTGACAAAGGTGGGGGAATGGTACTAATGAGCACTAATATATGAAGGAAAGATGAACGAAATACTTATGGACACACAAGTATGAAAGTGTATCAAGAAATCAAGTAAATATTTCTTACAGTAGAATAGATGGAGTTCTTTCTGACCTTTCAATGGAAAGGTTAATAGACGTCAGTACCTACAACTATCTTAAAGTTGAGAAACCTAAGATCCCCACAATCTTTGGGATACCCAAAACTCATAAAAATGAAACTGACCCTCCACTGAAACCGATGGTCTCAGCTGAGGGGTTCAAAATGCTACCTTTAGCCAAATTGGTAGATTCTAAGTTACAAAATATTTGGTTAAAAAAGAAAAATATTTTAAAAGATTCCTGGGATCTACTTAGGAATATACATAACAGTTTGTTCAACAAAGATTTAACATTTATTACAAGTGACGTCATTGACTTCTTCACATGCATTCCCCACTCTGAAGGAATGCAGATGTTAGAAGAAATTGTATTTGAGGAAACAGAAATGTCACAGGCAGATAGGTTGGTGTGCCTTAACCTGATGGAATTAGTTTTAAAATACAATTTCATTTATTTCAAAGGAGAATTGTACCAACAGGTTAGAGGGGCATGCGCACCCACCTACGCTAATTTAATTTTAGCTAAATGGGAAGAAAAATATGTTCTGGACTCCATGTATAAAGATTGTTGGAGCCTCTACAAAAGGTTTCTGGATGACATCTGCATTTTTTGGGTGGACAATAAGAATAGAATTCAGGAATTTGTTGATTTTATACATACCACCACCCCATTTCTCAAATTCACCTTCAACGTTTCTGACGAAAAACTACAATACTTAGATATAGAAATATATACAGAAAGTAACAGGTTCAATTCAAAGGTGCATAGAAAAAACACCTTTACTAACTCGTATTTGCACTAGAACAGTGCTCATCCTTCTCATTACAAGAGAAATATAGTAAAAGGGCAGTACGTAAGGGCAAGTCGTATGACCTCTGACACCAAGGACTTTGTGAATGAGTGCAATTTTCTCAAGGAATTGTTTTCAGCAAGGGGCTATCCAAAAGAGTTTCTTGAAGACATTACAAAACAAGTACAGAAAGTTAGAAATGACGAATATAAACATATCCTTGGTCAGCCCTTAGTTGAGAACCATAGTACTGACTCCTCACAGCAGAACCAATTTAGTAAAGCAATGGTGCTAGAATACAATGCTAGCAGTGGATTAGTAAGGAAAATTATCAGTGATGAGTGGAAGAAATTCAAAAATCTCACTGATTTGGAACAAATAACAAAAACAGAGCTGAAATGTGTATATAAAAACTCACAAAGTGTGAAAAATGCCTTAGAACATGAAAAAAAAAAAAAAAAAAAAAAAGAGGCAAATGGAAGGAAGAAAGTTGGTACCTACAAATGTAGGTGATGTTCACAATGTAGGTTTATAATGAATAAGGAAGAAGTCATTTTAAACAGTAGAAATGTGGTTTTAAGTAGTAAAGGATATTTTAACTGTGACTCAAATGGCCTTATTTATTTAGCTCTGTGTGAGGTATGTCATTCTTTTTACATGGGTAAAACTGAATGTAAGCTAAAAAGGAGGACAAACATCTATATGATATGCAAAACAGGAAGGAAACAAATGCCCTTTTTAAACCTTCTTTAATATGTGTCAATGCTAATTATTCCTTCTTTGTGTTAGAAGGGGTCAAAAAGATGTTAGAGGGGGACAATGGGAAGAGATAGAGTATAAAGAGCTCAGGTGGCAACACTTCAAGCTACATCCCCTCCAGGTTTAAATGAGAATATCTCTCTTGTACCCCTGTTGAAACTAAGGGCAGCTAAATTATAGGATTATATAACAAGGTACTAGCTGCTCATGTGCATTTGATGCTTTTCTTTCACACTTTAATGCAATTTTAACTTTAACCACCACTGGGTGCTAAAAACATTTTAATTTTATTTTAATACAAATGTTTTTATTTAAGTTACTTAAGTTATCCAAGATATTTCAGCATTTTATGGTTTT
The DNA here is from genome assembly GCF_019279795.1 of Protopterus annectens. Classification (NCBI taxonomy): domain Eukaryota; kingdom Metazoa; phylum Chordata; order Ceratodontiformes; family Protopteridae; genus Protopterus; species Protopterus annectens. The sequence goes on along the minus strand of NC_056746.1, from coordinate 243,584,496 downwards.
ATAAATTCATGTGATGTATTTAAGTTTGTAAAATGTATACCATGTTTTTTAATATTTATGAACATTTTATACAAAGTTTTATGGTTAGTAGTGTTTTTTCTGTAAGCAAGGTTTTAACATGAATATTCATGAGGACTAATGATGTTTTAAATTGGATGTTTTTTATTGGATAATTAACCTCCTAGGGGATTATAAAAGGCAGTAATTGTTCTCTGATCCACATCTGACGAAGCGAGTCAAACGAAAATGCTGGTTTTAATGTGTGCGTTTATGTGCTTTTGTGCTTAAATTAAAGTTGGATTTTAAAAGAATTCTGGCTGATTCTTGGTCCTGTGGTGCCTTGGATTGTCTTACTAGTTTCTTTTGGTACCTGGTGGCTGTTTTTTCGAATTACCTCAACCTCATTACCATAATCAGAGCATGCTGGAGGGACAGGTTCATAACCCAGAGGCTGCCCATGCTATGGAATAGACTTTCCATACATGTCAAGCAAAGCACCTCACTGGCCCTCTTCAAGAGAAATCTTGATGAGTGGATGGGAAATAAAAAATTCACCCCAGTGATCACTCCAGTGGCTCTACTCAGAGGCACTGGGAACTAAGGTCAGGTGGCACGATGCCAGGGTAATCCTATGGGCTAGGCTTGTAAAGGCTCCACGGCCATTAGCCTAGTAAACACCTATGAACCTATAGTACCTGAAATCTGTATGGTCCCAACATCAACTTCCTCTGACATTTTAGATTCCAGTTTTGGGATCTGTGAAAAGGAAGATATTTAGAAAAGACACCAAATTTCTCAGAATCCATGTCTCTCATTCTCACTCTCAACTCCAACACAGTCAACTGCAAGAGATGCCTGAGACTTTGCTTGGGGAGCACCATCTATGGGGATAAAAGTCCTAAGTCTTTGGAACAGAAGACAGACCAAAACACAGAAATATAAGAGAGATGTTAGCACTCATAAATGCTTTTAACTCTGTCATCTGTGGTCTCCATGATCTCTGCAAGTGCTTACAGACAACACCACACTGATGGGGTACATAAACAAGCAAGGGGGAACCAGATCATACCCTTTGTGGAGAATAGCCATGGTAGCCTGGGATATAGAATTGAGCACAATCTTACTCTACTGGCATCTCATATACCATCAAAGTAAGATGGTCTTTATTAGAGGAGTCTAGGTCTCATGGCATCCTCCTAGTGCAGTCCTTGTCAGGGCTTTTAGCCTCCCTCGCTCTGTTGGTATAAAAGCACTGAAGGGCTTGGCACCCAAACCTGAATTTCTAGTCAGCTCAGCTCAAGCTGACTAATAGTTTGGGCATGTAGAAGGTGCCCTGGAATCTTTAGAAGTTGGTCACCTGTTGTATCCTTAACAGAAGATAAGTCATATAACTAAGGCTACTGCAGCAGTGATGATTTCAACATATACTGTTTGGTAAGTTTATTTACACAACTGTACTGTGTTTAAATATATACTTTACATTTTGAGAAAAAGCTGATTGTTCTTATTTCTGTAAGTAGGGACTACTCTAAGCCTGACCACTTTCATCCACGTGTATTACTTTCAGACCTGTGTAAGGTCTGAGAAAAACATACGTCATCCCAGTTACAGAACCACAGCTTAGACTGGACTTCTTTCAAACTCCCAGCATGGCATTACATGAGAGAACATCTTCAAAGCACTGATAAGATATTCCATTATTGGAATATGCTACATATCAATAGTTCCAGGTTATATTTCTTGCAAGGACATAAAAGCTGGCTGGTGGCACATATCAGTCTTGCCATACCCCACCCTCCAGTCATTATCATGAGTATTGACTGCTGTATCAATGGCTTAAAGTGTTTCTAATATGTGTAAAAGTTCTTGTGAAAGCTGAACCAGATGCATCAACCAGCCAGGATATCCTGTTTGTTGTTGCTAAAGCAATAGAAAGGAGATTAGACTCATCCCACTCCCCCATTAAGTAAATAAGCCACAATGTCTACAGTGTGCCTGTTCTTCAACATCCCAATACTGGTGATGTATAACTTCATGCAATAGTAAATGATTTTGTTAGCAAAATAAAAAATGGAGACTATACAAATCATCAGTCTCTAACAGCAGGACACTAACCAGGACCCACTATTTTTCAGCCAGGAGAAGTACTGAAGTATGTCCCATTGCAATGTTTACCAGTGTCATATCAGTGTGGGCATAGGCCTCCTCACAAAAATCATGTTTATTGAGCTCAGTAAAGCTTTTGTTACTGTTAAATATCATTTACCAGCTTAAAACTGTAGACTTTTTGCTAGATCAGAGTCTTACAGGGTGTCCAGTGGAACTTTTTCTTTGAATAAACCACGTACCCTTGAAGATACCCAAAATATTTGTCATTACATATAGGTCTCTGACCCTGTAATCTTCAAATGCATACTCCTTCCTGATTAATGTGAAGACGCATCTTCAGTGGGCATTTGATGCCATGTGTATTGTGTTATAACTGCTGACTTCAGCTGATTTTTTTCCAAAACCAAAGCAATGCACTTTAGGTCTTCTACCAAACTAGATAGTTAGGGAAGTACTTGCAGTCCATGGAATCTGTGGTTTCCTTTGTCATATTGTGTCAACTTTTTTGTATCTGGTAAGCTGGCTGGACTCCTGCCTCACTGTCTCCCATTTTGTTTATGAGCTCAGTGAAAAAATACTCACAGGTAGCCTTACTCAGTAAATCTTATACTTTGTAAGCTCAAAGGGCAAACTTCACTAAGTAAAAACTTGAGTGGTAGCCAAGATATAGTTAATTGATAACTGAACATAACTTATTGACTGTAAATTTCTGTAAAATCACATCTTCAAGAATATAAGCCTTTTTTAATGTTGTGACCTTGAAAATGATTAGAGTTCTAATGTGGTTCCTTCCTGAATGGCCTGCATGGAGATGCGGGGTCTGTACCTTGCTTAAGATTGTTTTTGGTTTTGCAAGTTCAAGTCTTGCTTCAGTACACTGTGTAATGCAAAAGTGCTATGACTGTGCATTTTATCTTTTAAAAATAAACCTACATTATTGCCTAACATAATTTTGGTTACTGTCTTATTTCCTTAGCCTAATTTAGTATACATCTGCATTGCAGGCAATACTAAGTATAATCTATGTTGGCTTTTACTCTTGGACCTGAGAAGAGACCTTCACTGAGATGCAAGAGAGAATGGCATGGATTTCCTTTAGAAAGTGGACAGATCTGGCCATATACCTACCTGCCTGTCTTGAGATTTAAAATGTACATACAAGCAAAGCAGCCTTTTTAAACTCCAAAAATAGTATAAACTATGAAAATGAACTTTAGAAATGTAAATGATTCCAAGGCTGAGGGGTATCAAACAGAACTTGCAAGCTCACTGATCTTAATACATTTTCTGATGATAAAAACATGTAGCAGTAGCAAGGTAATGTGGAATGTATTGTGTAGCCAGAAATTACCCCAAATAAGCTATTAGACTTTGCTAGATTCCTTTAACTTTTACAGATTCAGGTAGTAAATACAGGAGTATAAAACAGAAAGAAGTTATTAAAAGCAGACACAGTCAGTGAAGTAAGTAATGAATAGAAATCAGGAGAGGGACATAAAAGAAGAATGTGTAAATGACACAGAAAAATAAGTTTCAAAAGCCCTTGTAGATACTGAGGAGAGTGCTCTCATAAGGAGCAGTGCCAACCTCAGAGGAAGACTGTATAGAATGCAAAAGATATAATCACTTCGCAAGAGTAAGCTCAAGCAGAGAAAAAATGCAGGTCAAAAATATACAGACCAGAGAGGAAAGAAGAGCCAATAAAGTTAAAGAAAGCATCTATTTACAGACTATGTTGCATGACAATGATGGCAGAGCCAATAGTAATATGTGTTGTGAAAATGATACAAGTGTTTGTACCTTATTTATAGTATATAATGCAAAGAAATCAGAAGTCACAGAAAACAGTGAGACATGAGACAAAAGATAAATAATGCTTGTCGACAACAAATCCTTAGTAAACATAATATGTAGAAGATTGCTGTAGATTAAAGCAATATCCAGAACTAAAGAAGTCTGATACCAGGATATGTAGGCGATAGATACATAGATAGATCTATAGATATATGCTTGTTCATTTATTTATTCATACATTTTGTTAATCAGGTTGCCCAACTGGATTAAAGTTAATTTTCAGTGGAGGCCTGGAAGCACTGCCTCGTCAAGTGACTTGCTTAGTCATACAGTTGGCAGGTAGAGTCTGAAGGAATCAACAGTGTACTATAGGAATCGGCCTGTTAACAGCTTATAGCCTTAATTTTCTGTGTTAATTGCTAAGCAGTAGGCAGACATGTACACATGCAGGTGTAGGAATCTGTTCAGTTAAAGATTATCAAAGAACAAACAATGAAAAAGATGAGAAAAGCTGTTTTCATTGTATTAAAAGATAAAGGAACACATCTGCTAATATACTACACAGGCAAAGTGCTATGTGTGGTACAAATTCTATCACTGGATAATAGATTTGAACACCTATTTCAGTGTGTAACCCCTATGGTAGGACCTCAGAAGAATTTGTTTTTATGTAGTAAAGTTGAGGAAGAGTTAAAGAAACTGAAAAAGCCTGACAGACATATTACATAAAACACCTTGGAATTTTGACCCATAATGGCACAGCCTAGGCCTAAGCATCTAGGTGAAATCATGATATGTATAGGCATGAGAACAGCCATTAAAGCTATAAAAAGGGAAATGAACCTGATAACAGTAGTGAGTCATATAATAATGAAATCAGCGCTCCAGTTTGGGGCATCACTATTCTGGACTTCACTCTAGTAGGAGATATATTCCAATTTTCTCAAAATAGATGGGCTTCATGTTATAAAAAATAAAGGATATTCATGGAGAATACTGTTATTTTCAGAAAGTAATAAAAATACAAACAATAACTAAAAAGACCACTAGGGAAAATGAAATCACGGAAAGGAGCAGCTCAGACAAGGTCATGATAGATATGATCAAGATGTTGGATGAGAGATTACTCATATCAGAATGGAAAGAAAGGCATATCCCAGCTGACTGGAGAGTAAGCTAGAGCCTGTGTAGGAGATCAACAGGACATTCTCAGCCATGGGCAGTACAGAGCTATAAAGCTCTTCTCATACTCTATGAAAGTTCTGGAGATGGTGATTGATAAATGAATACGCAGAGGAGCAGAAAGTAGGATCGGAAATAAGCAGTTCAGACAGATCAGAATGCACTACAAACTGACTCAGTGTTTGCACTGAGACAGATAGTTGAAAAGAAACTAGAGAGGAGGAAAGAATCCAACTACACATTCATAGATTTGGAGAAAGCTTATGATAATGTCCCAAGAAAGTTAATTTGGGCAGTTCTGTAAGTCCCAGAAACATTGGTAAAATTAGTGCAGGTATGTACAAGGACCCAGTGAGTCAAGAACAAACAGTGTTTGGTCTCACAGAGGGTTTCCCAGTGTGAGTGGATGTGCATTAGGATTCATCTCTAAGCCCACTGCTATAAATACTTGTGTTGGACTACATTAGCAAGCAGACCAGAGGAAACATAACAAAGTTGCTGTATGCAGATGATGTGGCCATTACAGGCAGATTCTGAACAAGAACTTTAGCATAAGATAAGGGAATGTAATACAAAACTGATGTTATGCAGAATGAAACAGTACACATAAGACAGTTGTAATGGTGACAATTGGTGGAAATCAGAAGAAGCTGAGAATTTAAATAAAATGGAAAATAGTGGAACAGGTTAACAGCTTTAAGTATCTAGGAGGAGTGGTTGAAGGAAAGGAAAGTCTAAATGAGGTCAGAGTTTAAATCAGAGGGACTGCAGCCAACTGGCAGAGTGTCTTGGGTAGTATATATGGCAGAAGAATGACAAAGGGGCTGAAAAGTATGGTATACAAAACAGCGGTGTGATCAGTACTACTGCATGGTACAGAAATCTGGGCAGTGAAGGCTGTGGAGTTGAGGAAGCTAGAGGTGGTGCAGATGAAGTGCCTTAAATGGGTGGTAGAATGCACACTGTGGGACTGAAGAAGAAATAAAGACATCAGGGCAGAAGCCCAAGTAGCTCTAGTTAAGGTCAAAGAGAACAGATTATGGTAGTTCAGGCACATATGCAGAAAGCAGAAAATCTGGTGAAGATGATTTGCGAGAAGGTAAGAGGGAACATGGCTGTCCAGCAAAGAGATGGATGGCTTGCGTGAGAGGAGACTTCCAGCAGTCGAGCATGACTATCGAAGAAGATAGGAGAGTGGCACTGTATCAAGAGAGATGGCAGTGGTTGATGAACACCCTGACCCCCTGTAGAAAATGGGAAAATGAGTGTTACTGATGATAAAAAATAATCAAATTGACAATAGCTTTATTATTTATTTATTTTTTAGGTACATTTGTTGACTGGTGAAACCTGGCTGGGCCCAGGGAGCAAAGCTCCAGTACATGCAGTACAAACAAAATCTTTTAAGTTATACAATATCAACAATGTCAGGCAGAATACAATTAAAATAAATTTACAATGTCAAAATTCGAGTAACTAAACATGCAGTAGTAAGGCTTCTTATACTCATTTTGTTTATATCTCTAAGTTACAGTTGAATAACTATGCAGTAGGATAGATGTCACAGTACAGAGTACTGATTAATTTACAAAAGAAAACAATTGATTTAATGATGAGATATACAGAATGAGTGGTGAAATAGATACATAGGTAGAATGTGGGGTTGGTGAAGACACAGTGATAGTTGGTATAGTAGAAAAGGAAGAAGTAGCAAAGATGTACTTATCCTGGAGATGTACAGCTACAGAGTCAGGATGTTGAGAGGTGTTTTCCGAGATAGTGAGCCTTTTGGTTTTCAAGAAGCCTGAGAGCATGTAGGAGGGCATTACAGAGGCTAGCTACAGAGTGTGAATATAAGGAGGCTCCTGATGCATGTTGGGGTTTAGTGACAGAGAGGAGGAGTTTGTCTTAGAGTTGACAGCTTTGATAGGGTGGCAGTGCTGAAGCATCCCTTGTAGTGCTGGATAATCAGGGTAGTTAGAGTATGAGCTAGTAGTAGCTGACTATAGTGGAAGTGATGTGGGAGTTCAGTCCAGTTTAGTTGCTTAAGGGCAGAACAGTGATGAGTTCTAAAGGGTATTTTACAGCACAGTGAGCTATTTTGTTATAGCATTGTTCCTGTTTTATTTGTGTCGACATATGTAGGTTAGTAAAGAGTGGTGAGGCATACAGTAGGGTAGGTAGCAGGGTAGGCTTTAGTTATGGTTTCTCTAGTTAGTCTCTGCTAGATAGGGTTTTGTTCTATACAAGAGGTCGAGTGTTTGGTGTTTTTTGTAATAACAGTTTGGAAAAGTTTGGTGTTAGGGACCTGTTCAATCAGGATATTATTTGATGAGGTGATTTTGAAAAGAGTTTTGCTTTGGGAAAATGTTTTTGGGATGGAGGGCTAAGTAGGAGTTGTGAGTTGTCCTGTCAGGATTCTAAGAATGTAAAGGATACTTGAGTAATTTCTTGAGGTTTTTGTCCGTTAGAGGCTGTGCAGATGAGTTTGGAGTCATCTGCATATTGTACAAGGGTGGCATGCTTGGAAGCAGTGTGTAGATCATTTATAAATCTGTTAAACTGGTGGGTCCAAGTATGGAACCTTGTGGCACATACAGTAATAGGTAGAAATGAAGAGTATTCTTGCTACCATTTGACTGCTTGGAATCTGTTAGATAGAGGTTAAACCAGGAGAGAGAGGAGGGGTAGAGACCGAAGGAGGAGAGTTTTAGTAGTTTATGGTGAGAGACTGTGTTGAATGCTTTGGATGGGTCTAGGAATAAGGACGATACTGGACTTTTGGTGTTTGTTTTTATTAATGGCATCAGCAAAGTGAAGTAAGGCAGACTTGGTGCTATGGCTGGGGTGAAAACCATGTTTTGTGGAGGAGTGAAAATTGTTTATGGTAAGGTATTGAATTGGGAATGGATACACTTTTCAAATATTTGAGATAATGATGGCAGGAAGGCTATTGGTCTCAAGTTGAAGTAGTCAGTAGAGGGTTATCCTTTATGAAGAGAAAGTATGTATGCCTTCTTCCAAATGGCTAGGACATGAGAATCTAGAATGCATCTGTTTATTAGTATAGATATTGGATATGACAGAGCTTCAGCTTCAATTTTTAGGAATTCAAGATGAAGATTGTCTGTCATTATATGAGATATTTTATGGTGGAGGTAGGGACAGGTTTTGAGTGAGAAGTGCGCTTCCATGAGGTGTTGTTGATGGGGTTGTATTTGACAAGTGAGGCTACAGCTTGAAGGAAGTATTTGCTAAAGTTATTGGCAACTGTTAAAGAAGTGTCTTCTGAGAAAGAAGTAGGTTGTTGATTTTGGCCTGGATTTAGTAGATTTTGGACTGATGACCAACATTACATTTTTAGAATTATTTTGTTGTGCCTGCTAAAAGTAATGGATGTTTTGTTAATGTTATACTGTGTTTTGTTTTATCCCTTGTCTGCAGTGTAGACATTTTTCCTGGCATTTGTTGGTGTGCCATTCTTTCTGGGTGTTGTCTCTAAGCACTATTAGTTACCTACTGTTCTTAGATAGTCATGTTGCTAGCTTAAGTTTTACTGTTTTTCTCCTGATAAGATCATGTTCCTTCAGTATATTGGTAAATGTTTTGTTAAATTCAAGGGTGGCTTCATCTAAAAGATTTTTTTTAAATATTCCAATTGTATTGCTTGAGAGAGGAGATGAAACTATCTACATTAAAATTGGATAGGTTACGCAGATTCTTGTATCTGTGCTGTTTTACTGAATTGCATGCATGTCTGTTTGCAAAACTGGGCAGGTGGTCACTTAGGTCGTTAGTTGAAAAAATCCAGTCTAGAGTAGAGGCTTTAAAGGAGGGCTTGTTATATCTTCTTGGTGAATTGATGAGTTGAGAGAAACCATGCAGGTTAATACTGGTAGTGGAGATATCAGATACAATTTGGGCCCAGTCTGCGGTAAGTATATTAGTAATTATTACTAATATACAATAGTAATATAGTATATTAGTAATTTACAATATTACTAATATAGTATAACTATGTTAGTAATATTGTAATCTCTGGCAGGAATTTGAAAAGGCATGAAGACTTTCTGAGAAGAGTACTAAAAAGACAAAAAGAGTGGTCTTAAAATTAATTTTTAATAAAGAGAAATTTTGAAAATCATAAATTTGAGTTTTATGATTTCATCTTTTGAAGAGTGGCATGTCATCTTCCCAAAAGAAGGTAAAAGTACATGGAATGCTGTTTCCAGCTATTGTAAAGTAGATTAAAGGGCTAAGGAATAAGTGGTTGTAGTTTTGGCTTACAAAACACAGCCCATCTGAGCAGAAAAATAGCAATAGTCACTATAAAAATGATGAAGGGAAGAATGTGCCAACAGTCCTGCTATGTCAGAAGACTAGAGTAGGACTATAGAAGAGGAGGCAGCATGAGGCCTGCAAGCAGGATTGGGTAGGAAAAGTTAAGGAAGAAAAAGGCAGTGGGAATGAGATGATGGGCAGAAGTTGTCAGAGAACTACAGGTAAGTGGGGATGGTTCGGAGTAAGGTAATGGAAGAAAGTGTGCAATTCAACCATGAAAGGGGGGATAATGAGAATGAAACCAAGGTGAAAAGAATGGTACAAATAGTACTAGCAAGTGATAAGGGGAAGGTAGAGCTAAGGATGGCCAAACAGGAACTTACACTGCAAGATGAGCAAGAGACGTGGACATGGAGGGACATTCAGCAAGATGGAGGAGACGGAATGCTGAAGATGGGAAGGGTATATCATATGATGCTGGTTACAAATGAGAGGACAGCCTGTGTGGGAGAAGAGGAGAGAGGGGTTTGGAAATTAAAAACTTAGTCACAGAGGGAATTAGGAGTCCAAACAAGTGGGAAAGAGACCGGATCATACTAAAACTAGTTTCAGGGCTTAGGTGAAAAGGACATGGGAAGAGGTGAACAAATGATCATGTGGGGGTGCAGGTTATAGTAAGTGCAAGCACAAGTGACTTCTCAGAGGAGATGGCCAAGGTGGCAGAAGGATATGGGAGAAGGGGTCTGAGGCAGCATTTCTGGTGTTTCACATACCAATATCCAGCACACAAAGGAAAGAGAATTAAGAAATATAATGACTGGCTGCAGCAGTGGAAAGGGGAGAAGGATGCATGATTGGTAGGAAAATGAGAAGCCTAGTAGAGAGACCAGGTCTATACAAAGGACAGGATCCATCTTAGTTTAGATATGTCAACTGTGCTTCATGCTGGATTGTAGAGGTACATCTCAACAATAATGCCTTTTAATTGGGGAGGGTAACAGAAACAGAATATGGGTTAAGTACTCTGGTAGTAGTAGAACAAAGATAAAAAAAATTGCAGAACATAGTAAAGAAACAAATGGAGGTGACGGCCATGGCTGGTTAGTGTTACTCTGCATTACAAAGAGTATGTGTAGGAAGATGTGGGGCTGCAAGCAGTAATGCAGGAAGGAAGAACAGACATGGGTGGTGTCACAGCAACATGAGCCAGTAACAAGTGTGAGTGGGTATAGATTTTCATAAATGATAGGGAAGGGAGAGAGACAGGACAGACTAGCAATCTTTGTAAAGAGGACATCAGATGTAAGGTCCAAGAAGAGGCAGGATCCCAAAGCATGAATGACGCAAGATTATAGCAAGCACTAGGTGCTAGCTTCATTGTCCTGGTATTTAATGGTACTGGAATGGGAGGATGGAGCTCTATTTCATCCACCGCACACAAAATGAGAGAGGAACAAGAGGCCTAAATTGAGAATAAAGGAGTGGAGTGAGGAGAAGACGGTCTCGCCCTGGGCTCCAAATGGCCCAGCTACTCCTCTGTACCTGACAGAGATCTGCAATGGATCACAGGCTAGTACAGAAGTGCCAGAGGACTGGAGGACAACAAGAAAAAAACATCCAGGGGCTTACAGTTCTTTTACCATAACAGTAACCGGGAAAATCATGGAGAAAATCCTGAACAGAAGTTAGGAAGTATTTCTAGAGGACAGCACACTCCAGTATGGCAGCCAACAACCACTCATGTCTAGAAGCGGTCAATCAAATCAGGTCCAGCTTACAACTGAGTGAGAGGAAATCTTAAAAGGGTAATACCAATAAATGTAGTCTACCTGGGCTTCAGCAAGGCCTTTATCTCCATTCCACACTAAGTAGACAGGGGATAGAACAAAAATTGAAAAAGGAGATATCAGCATGACTGAATTGTATGTAGGGCACAGGGGGTTGTGGGAACAGGCCAAAGTTAGCAATTAAGGAAGTGGGTAGCGGAGTATCATGGGGGTCTGTCTTGGATCCCAGTTCTCTTCAGTGTGTTTATCTCAAACTTACTTGGAAAATACAGAACAGTATCTGCATTTGCTGATGACACAAATAAAGGTACAGCAGGAGGGGCTGAGAAAGAGGCTACCAAAGTAGAAATACTGAATAAATGGACAGAAAGGTGGCAACTGAAGTTCATTGCAAATGTATGCAAAATTCTGAACTTGTGGCATTACTGTTTTATGAGAAGTATCAGAAAAGTATCAGCTGAGAGGAGAAAAATCAATGACAACAGAGCAGGAAAAGGATCTGAGGGTGCTAATCAAATCTGAATTCAACTCCTGGGAGAAGAGTATTGGAGGCAGCAGCAGCAACAAGTAGAATGCTTAGTGTACATCAGGGATGGTTTGCACCTAAAAAAAGAGATATCACTTCTACTCTGCATGACCTTGGATAGATCATACCCTGAGTATTGCATGTAGTTCCGAGCCATATAAGGAAAAGATCATTAAGCTATTTGAAGGAATTCAGAAAAAAGCGGTCAGAAAATTTGTTAAATGGAAAGGGAGTAATCTTACCAGAGAACAGAGGATCTAAAGCTCTTCTCACTTGAAACCAAAAGTGACAAAGACATAATACTGGCACACAGATTCATGTCACGCTGAACAAGAAAGACAGAAGGGTAAGGGGGGTATGCAAGCAGCAGATTGAAGTGACAAGCTACTCCCAGATATTCCCAAATACTTTTTCACAAAGAGGGATGTGGACTCGGAATGGACTGCCAGAATGGGATGGCAAAGAGTGGGAGTTCACAGAAGCATTCAAGAGGGCATGTGACAGGTGGATAAGGGAGAAGATATGGATAGTGGTACACAGAATGCTGAAGCTGTTTAAGGGCAGACTAGATATACATAATGTCTTCTGCCACCAGGCAAATGTCATGTAATATAAATGTGTGTTCAAGCTCCTTAGGACTAGGTGTAGCATTAAAACAAATACATGGAGGATACCAGAAATTCACTGCATGTGCCAACATTTCTTTGCCTGATGTTAAAAAGAGATGAAGCGAGAGTGAGTAGGAGGCTTTATTTGATGAGCAGGTATGTGAACATTTTCATGTGTAGATCTTTGGTGAAGACTTCACGTTAACCACAGATAACAAAGCTCTGAATACTATAATCGTTAACCTCAAGTCTAGGCCCCCACTTTGAACTTTTTTATGACTATACCCATAACCCTTTGGAATAAAATATAAAAAGGAACAAGATCATGTTGCTAATTGCCAGGAAATGTTCAGTTTAACAGAAGAGACAGACATGCTAAATTATCTAAAGAGTATATGAGTGTGCTTGCAAAATAAAACAATGTTGAAAGACTAAGAAAGTAGTTGATATAAAAAGTAATATACCATTGCATTACTGACATCTGAGACAAGACAGAGTAATATTAAACATTTCAGATTGGTAAATGCTTATTAAATAATTACTTGGTTTCAATTTTGGCAACTTGCCAAAATCCCAGAGTCCAAGGTCATTCAACCGTATCCCTTATTTTGAATGTATTCCTAGAACTGATGCATACAAGTAATGGGGTTGGGGAGGAGCAGCCATCCACATGGGGATGCTGAGGTGGGTGTGATCCTAGTAAAACATTTTGTGAGCTTGGCAAAAATCTCAGTGACTATTTGACAAGTTGCTTTCAAAAGTATGACGTAAATTTTGAAAAGAACAAACTCATTATACCCTGATAATTCCAGAGAAAGTGAACGCAGATTTTGCAAAATCTGTAGTTAGGGAAACAATCTGGTTTCTCTGTCTGGATGAGACAGAAGTGTTGAGAGCCTCTGCAATGATAAACAAATAGACAACAGAGCAGTGCCCATAAAGAATTTGGATCTATGTAAAGTACCTTGTAATGGTTGTAGTATTATTGAGTTAACTGGGCCAATGTCTGACATATAGTAAATATTTTTATTGATGATTATTCAGAATTCCTAATGATAAAACATATTTTCCACATTGTTGCAAACAGTTCGCACAGCTCTTGATGTATTAGTGATGATTGATAATGGCCTACATTTTCAGTGCTATTTAGACTAGTTGAGTATTTTATGTAGAATCTTGGCAAAGCAGTAAGAATTACAAAGGATTTCATTGGAAACAGATGGCATGCTAACAGCTAACAGGGCATCAATTTATTCTACGTTTTGAGTTGTACCTATTAACCTGCCATTAAATACCACTTCAGAAATTCAATGACTTGCAGAACCAGCCCAGAAACAGAAATGAAGAGATGAGAGGAGTAGAGTAGATCCGAGCAGGAATGACAATACAAGTATACTGATGCTAGAAAAAGAGCCAAGGAGCATTCCAGTCATGAAGGACAGACTATGTATGACTCTAGCTAGCATATTAGTGATATGAAAGGGATGACGATTAGAGACAAATGGAAAATACAGTCACAAGGCACTGTGTTCTTTTCTCAGGCCATGGTACAGCACTGGGGTTGTGAGATAAATAGCTATGATTGTGAATCTAGTTTAGATGTTGAGCCATCCGTGAGATTACTTGTCAGATAAACCTTTACAATCAGACAGTCCCAGATAGATATAAATAAATTTAAATGTTTATGTGTATAACTCCATATAAAATGGTAATAGCTACATGTTACCTTTTACAGTTCATATGAAAGTAAATCATAAGCACAGATGGGTACAATAGTCTGCATTGCAGTGTTTGGTTATTCTGTTCATTCCCTGTCCGACTTGATTTCTTAGTAGATTTTACAAATCCACATTCCATTTATTTGCCATTTGTTCATAGATAGGGGACGAAGTTCTGAGTTGAAAAACAAAATCAAAGACTGTGAATTTGGTGAGTCACATAATTCATTAAAAGGCAGTATGGTTTGTTTTATAACACATTATGAAAGAAGGAGCAGGTTAAGAGAAACAGACTTGACCTTATCAAAATTGTAGTTGTATGCAGAGGAAATGGAATTCTAAGTACACAGAGAGAACAGATGTCTGCGAGATAAAATACGAGTCAAAAGACAGTAAAATGAGAATGGTTTGCCATGGTAATGAATATGAAAACTGAGCCACATGAAATGCATTGTAACACTAATGCAAAAAAGGAAAAACATGAATCAGAGGGAAAATTTGAAGTTGAAATTCAAGTCTTATGTACTAATTATATGTAACAAAAGTTGATACATTGAAGCCTTAAAATGCATCAAAGCTATCAAGACAAGTCCGCAAGTCAAATTGTTGACAATAAATGCTGAGAGTTAAGAAAATTGTTTAATTTAAACTAGACAGCTACGTAGAATTTAATAATTTTCTTGAAGATGCTTTTGAGGCATTGGGATTCAAAGGCACTGAAGACAAACTCCTGTGCATGTTAACTTATTCTTTCAAAGGAAACTGAACACAAAGTCCTGTGCATATTGTTAAATTATTCTTAATACCAAGTGGACACACTGAGCCAAATCTTCTGTCATGAATATAAAATAAGACATACAAGTTGCTTTTCAGCACTATAGTACTTTAATTAAGTTAATCTAGGAAGTTTGAATTGAAGAAATCCAGGAACAGTAAAACAAATTCATAGTGTGAAAACAAAATGTGCTTATATACAGCAGCAGTCAGAGAGATTTAATTCACTTTATTCGTTTATTAACTAAACAAGTTAAATCATTACCTCTGACCCTTTTCAGACATTAGTTAGGCCACAAGAACATGGATAGACATAATACATATATGGACAGCTTAGAGTAGTCAATCAACTTGCATGTTTTTGGGAAGGTGGAAGGAAAGCATAATAGCCAGAGAATATGTGCACAGGCACAGAATATACAAATGCTGCACTGTGACTGTAGGTTAGATTTGAACCCTGGAGTTGTGAAGTACTGAGCTGTCATGCTGGTGGCACTATGCACAGCCATAACAATGATGTGCTACATGACCATGTTGATTAGTTTACAGGCTTAGGAAGTTTGCCAAGAGAATATCATGTACAGATAAAAGTGGATGATAAGCCAATGGTACATGCTCTAAAGAAAATGCCTGTATGTCTCAGCAGTAAAACGGTTATAGGAACCTATTACTTGGAAGGCTTAGGTATGATTAAAAAGCAGAGCCATTGAGTGAGTAGTGTGGATACACTGTGGAGAAAGACAAGTTTCTCATTTATACTGATACACAAGATCTAAACAAAGTGGCTAGAGAACATTACACATTGTTTACATTGGAGGAATAGATCTCAGTAAAGCTGAATATTAAGCTGTTTTTCAGTACTACATACAACTATGGAATCTGGCAAATAAAGCTAGATGAAGAAGACTCAAATTATTTACATTTAGTATGTCATTTGGAAAATGCAACTTCTTTAGACTTTTTTGGCATTTTTTTTCACCTAATGCATTCCATAGAGTGGTTGCACAGGTAATTGAAGGCATGAAAGGTGCTGGAAAGATAATTGTGGTCAGGTACTACAAATGTTTGACTTATAAAGATAAAGATACTGACTACATTAGGCCAGTATAATTTCATTTTTTTGCAAGTAAACACCTTTATGAAACTATGTACAGAAATATCAAAGATAACCCGCATTATTATCAAGAGCATAATCTCAAATCAGTTATATTCATTTCACAAGCTATCAACAATTTAGCAATAATATAGAACATATGAAATATTATTAAAGATGAAAACTAATAAAACATTAACACTGTGAAAGCTATAACCTTTTATGGCAAACCTGTTTTGGTACCTATGCATAAAATAATAAAATACAAGCTGATAAACTTTCCCATATTTTTGGTTGTTCAAACCACTCCATTAAAGCTATGTGTATTTTCCATTTGTATACTTTGGGTGCAATTAAGGATTTTGCCATTTAACAAGAACACCAATTATGGTGAGTAAGGATAATAAGCCATTAACTACTCCCCACCATGTTCCTCTTACTGATCCTGGCCAATTAATGGATCCGTGGAAAGGAGAAAACATTCTTGAAATGCTTAAGCAACTAATTACAAATGCAGCAATGTCAAAATGCTGTGCTGTGAATAGTCTAGCTGTGTTATAAACAGAATGATATATGACCTGTGCTCTCACTAGAGAATAGACCAGTTCCCTCGGCGTCAAGTGCATTTACAAATACTTAAAACAGATATGTTCATATAGGAAAGGAATTGTTAGCAATAATGAACAATTATGAGAAATCCCATTAATACATCCGCAGTAAAGAAGGCTATTGAAAAAAAAAAAGACTACTAACCCCTGAAAAGCATATTGTCATTGTATTAAACAACTAGACTGCTGAGAATGTTACTTACCCTACACCAGAAACAGCAGAATATGAACTACATCCATGAATTACTCATGACAGATATGTTATGCAGAGCATATCACTGTCTGTTTATATTTATATAAACCATAAAGATTTGTTAGAAGAATAAGAGATTTTTGGGGGGTAATATAACTGGAAAAAATGTAAAGGAATACCCGAGATATGCTGACATTAACTTATGAATTTGTTGAACGATGCTACGAGAAGCCATTCTGATCAGAATGAAAGAGACTCAATCTTATTTTTTTTGAGGAAGTAATATATTCACTGCTTAATGTTCAAAGCTGACAAATAGTTCTCAACCAGATGATACATATGCTAGAAGGAGATATATGAATCACACCTGAAAATGAAGTAAGAAGTAACAGCAAGATATACATTAGCCATGAATGTCTAGTCAGCAGAACACTTAGCACAGTTGTGCCATATGGAGCACATAGCATAACAGTAATCCAAGGGAAGAGGTGCTAACTTTTAGTTGCAAGTTACCTGTGGAGCAGAATGATGCAGATGTGTTCAGCTCAAGGAAGGCATGTATCTTGTATGCATAGCGTGTTATAACAATTAAGTATAAAACTCATGCATAGCCTACATGAACAAACAAATCCAAAAAAGTCGCCAAGCAAAATCCACAAAATCAAGATTATTCACAATCATTTATTGTCCTAATATATGTTTCACAAAAAGGGAAATGTTTCTTCAAGAGAAATAGCAGTCATTAAAAAGTCATGTAAGTGCCATGATGATATCACATAAATTAAAAATCACTAGTGATTAAAATGAATTGCCTGGGCTTGAAAACAGGAATTAAAGAAAAATTCTTTCAAAGTAATTACAACTACTTTAGATTTTGGCAGTCAATAGCATTAAACTTATCAGGCTTTTTCATATCTAAAAATTTCAGATCCTCTGTCCCAGCTCAAAAAAAAATCCTTAGTTGCCAGCATTTGTTCCCCTAACATTTCTGACAAAATACTCAGTAAAGTATTTTTAAAATCTGGTAGCTTAAGTACAGTAGCAACTGAATGTGTAAAAAGTCTACTACTATTGAGATTTTTGAAACTATTAATGTATTAATAAGTTGACAACGATTGCAGTTACTGCACTTGAAATTCCTTTTTAACTTAGCTCCTCCCTGATCTTGGTTCTGCGGCAACTGTTTCAGGGTCATATCTTATGTATTACAAAAAAAAATAAAAAAAGGAAAAAAAAACATGCCTTATACCTCATCAGTTTTTTAGGTCTTGATTTCAGAGTAGGAACATCCTAATATTGTTGTAAAATATTAAATGCTAGAGTCACTGCAGTACTTAGTAATAAAGGCTAATTCACTGCAGTACTTAGTAATAAAGGCTAATTCATATTCCATTTTCCAAATGTCACTCCTGCTGACCTAATTTTCTCTAATATGCTTTAATTTGTAAATTATTTCATTTTCCACCTCATCACATTATTATTCTAGACAGTCAGGCTAGCATCTATTTTTAAAAACATTCCATCTGAGAGGTGTGAATATAAAGTTTGATATTTTTAAACTGTAACACCGTATAAATGGCTTCTTAGTACGCTTTTCTTAAAAAATATATTATATATGCCAAATTTCCCCTCGTAGTATAAATACCACCTCATTTCTCCCCGAAAATAAAATAAAAATATGACACCTGATTAACTTGTGATATATTTTAACATATAAAAAGTATATTACTAATGCTGTCACCTAAACAAATAAACCAAGCCTTCTTGATTACTTAAAGTACCCTGAAGTAAACTGACAGATGAGCAACTGCAAGTGTGATTTGTTTCTTTTCTTCAGATTGCAGAAGGTATCAGGCATGCTTGTTGCAGATCTGCTCTCCTGTGCAAAGAAGCATGCACAAAGAAATACAAGCAAATCCCCCAGCAGTACAGGATATGCATCACTTACCTGTCACTGTTTAGATCAGTGGTCCATGTACCAGCTTTGGAACAGTACTTTCCTTGATGCCTGTAGTTATCTTGGTGTGCTTGACATGGAAAAAGCATGACACTGATGTTGCACCTGTAATGTAGGGGCAGCTATCTTTATAGAAGGTTCAGTAGATGGGGGGCAAGTCAGGCAGTTTTACTGTATATATTCCCATGTGTCTGGAGGCACTGACAGTAATATCACCTTGAACATGTGATGACACCTGAGGAAAGATGCTGTTGTGCTATTGCTCGTCAGGTGTTAAGGAAATCATAAGCCAAACAGTTTATGTACATTTTAGTTACCTCTTTATTCTAGCACTGACAAGTCAGCTTGAAATCTGGATCTGCGCATGTATGCACACACTGACTGGGACTGCTAGCCTACATTGCTCTTCTCCGTCCCCAGCGCCTGATACCCCAGGGACTTTAAATATTTATATTCTCCTGCTTCTCCTACCTCGTTACTAAAAATAATATTCAACCAAGTCATCTTCAGTCATCACAAAGATATTAATTCACACTGTTACTAATTCTCCTGTGTTAGCACTTCTGTCAAACTATCAAATTGCAATGCAGTACAACTAACATTTGCTGGGCACTCTTAACTGCAAAACTCATGACTTCTATTCTCTCCATGTAACTACATGTCCACTATATTATGCACTCATTTTTATACGTCTGGCCTGCTGTTACTACCTCTAAACAAATGTCTGTGTAATCTTCTTGCCACAGCGGATCACCTTGTCCACACCTAGGGCCAATTTAGAGTGTCCAATCCACCTGCAGCATGTCTTTGGGACATGCAGACCAAGACAGAAGGCACCCCAGCCGAGGATCGAACTGGAGAACCTCTTGCTGTGAGGCGGCAATGCTAACCACTGCACCACCGTGGCCGCCCTAAACAAATGTCTGTGTAATAAAGAATTTTTTTCCTAGACAGACTGAATCAGCTTTTACTAATTACCCTCCAGCAATTTAACTTTTATTTAGTGGAGACTCATCCAATCCTGGGATCCACCCTATCCGCAGCTCTTCAGCAAGACGGACTGCACCATTCCAATACTTCTCTAACCATCTGCTCCCTTTCCTCACATGATCTAGAAGTGTCTGCAACAAAATCAGTTTTATGCATGGGTGACATTATAAATCCAGGTATCTTAATCACTGAAACATGGTTAAAATATACAGTAGTATGCAATTATATTTAACCACCAGGCTATAGCGTACATAATGATGATAGTCTAGAAATTAGAGTCAAACTAATACCGTTCTTCAACAATCTGAAGGTCAAACCCTATAATAAACTAATACTAGCATTTGGTTGACCTGCTTCTGGTTGTCTTCCAAATTAGCACACACCAAACAATCTCTCTCTCTTTCAGGCAATCATACCACAAAGAATATAGAGTATTTGGGGAATATTCTGTCCTGACCACTTCAAACATCAACAAAGATGCAGTTCTCTTAGGGGACATTAATAATGATTGTTTAAACTAAATCCTTCAACTACCCACAGTACAGCACTACAAGCCATTAACATTTATGGACTTATCAATATATAACTGAATCTACACTGACTGACAAAAACCACAGGCTGAAAAAGGACCGTATACTGGATGACCATAGCTGAAAAACATGTCTGATGTAGGCATACTCCCAGACTCAAGGAAGTGACCACCATCTGCCTGTCATAATCTTGAATCACTCAGACACTAAATACCACTGCATGTAGATGAGCAAGGTCCTTTAATGACTTCTTCAGTTCACTATGCCAACAATGTAACAGACTCCGCTAAACTTTACTTCTTGATGAAGTAGTTAACTGCTTTAATCAGACTTTTCTAAACATACTATACTCTGTAGCTCTCCCGCACAAAAAGAAAAAAAAAAGCAACTATAGAGCCATGGCTAACAAATGAAACTAAGAAAATCATGAATTAAGGAGATAGGGCATGGGAAACATGTAAACAGTAAACCATGAAAACTTTGCAATTATACAAAATGCATGGAAACAAAGTAAAAAATGATCTGTGTGTGTGTGTGGAGGGTTTCTACTTCTAACAGGTTGCATATCTCAGCTGTTTATAACCAAAAGCAATATTGGTACAACATTAATACCTTAATAAAACCTGGCAGAAACAAATCGATCTAACCCACTTCCATTAGACTCAAGCTACAAAGTAGCCTTTAAATGTACCACCTACTTCATTCAACCTGCACCTTCCTGTTGCCACATCAAAAATACTAACACTACTGCTCATAATGCACAATGACCTATGGTAACTTCTTCCTTCAATCTGTCCTCACAAGTGAAATGAGATCTGTAAAGAACTGAAACCGGGCAAATTAGCTATAAATAATACTCCTTCAGAATATCTTTGCAAAGCTGCAAACATTTAATTCTCTGCAAGAATTATCCATATAAACAGATTCATCAAATCACAATATGTACCCACTCTTTGGAAGCGGTCCTGCATAACACTTATTTATAAAAGTGGACAAGGCTCTCACTTCATCAGCCTCAGATCTACAGAAATCTTACCACCTGTCTCCAAAATCCTTGAGAAATACATAAATGACCAAATTCTAAATCTATTAAACAATCTATCGTCACCTGCTCAATATATATTTCATCCTGGCCAGAGTACTGACAGCACTCCAGGCATTACTGCTCACTGGCTTGATGAACTTCAGGCTGCCTGACCTTAAAAACTGTTGCATGATTCCACATTGTGCACAAGCACTCTTTGTGGCCTCTGTGAACTGTGCATCCTGTATACCTCACATATTATTTTGTTCTGCTTTAAATGGTGTAATATGCATGTTGAATCTCATTCGTGTGTTTTAGTCATCACAGACACTGCCTGGTAGATTCTGATGTCTTTGTTGAGTAATATTGCCATGTTCCCAGACTTGTGTGCTAGCTGTTACTGTACGCTTCTGTTGTGTATGGTGCTCACAATGTACACTGCCTGCGTCTGCCTTTGTTTCATTGCACTGGATTGAGTGGTATCTTTATAGTAATGCTTACTATTCCCATTGCATTGCTTATATGATTGTAGCCAAGTACTTTGTGGCTACCCCTGTTATACACTGCTGTATGCCCAGTTGCCCCTCAGTTACACTTACATGTTTACATAAGCATATATGCTGCTGTGCCTGTTACCTGTCACAGATGATTATTACTGTACAGTGTGCTCCATAATTGACTTTTATTGATTATCATGCTTTGTATATTGCCAATTACAGGTTAAAGTTCTCATTAGCTCTTTACCTTGTTGAGGTTTTTCAACTTTGTATATAAAACACTTAGCATTTACAGAACTTATATTTGTACAGGTTGTACTTTAACTTATCAAAGTGGCCAAGCCCACAACACATAATGTATTTTGTACTACTAATGCACACAGGCAGCTAGCTCCTAAATGGTATATTCCATGCATTGGTCCCTACAAATTATCTATGGTATGATCCCAGTTATTCACATTAGGGATTATATATATAGCTATCAATCATGGGATGGGTAAAGCCAATCTCTAACCAAACTGGACAGTTTAATTTGAGCACAAAAAAGGGAAAATAGCTTAGCTTAAATGGCTTGCAAGAAAAATTAGCCTAAAACTTAACTATGAAGCTCAGCTCATTTAATGTTCAGAGGTTTGACATTCTGTGCTTTTATTTAAAACTGAATTTAGGATTCTGTGATAAGAGTTCTGTTTTGATCTTCTCTGATTCAGTATAAAAACAAATCATTTTGTAAATGAACTGTATTACTTTTATTTGTACTACAATAAATATGTTTGACCTTTTTTCCTTCTACCCCACTGTAAATCAGCTTTTACTGAGATGGACTTGCCTGATTATTAAAACAAAGCAACACATAATAACATGCCTACCAGAAAAATTGCTTTGGAGAAATCTCAACAACATATGAAATCTCATTATAGAAAGGGGATCTGTTGTGAACTCTGATATAACAATAATTATAATGCAGTAAAAAACAAAACAATCTTTGCAACTGTAAAATATACAGTCTTGATTATAAATGTATTCATTTATTCTCATCTGTTGAGTAAAGCCCTTTTCAGGGAATGCACAGACAGAAAATATTTTTAAATATGGTGTATCATATGCATGCATATTTTTGTGTGTATATGCATGTAATGCGTGTGTATATATATATATATATATATATATATATATATATATATATATATATATATATATATATGTTTGTATTGAAAATAATTGAAAGACATAATGCATTGACAAAAAAGAAAAAAGAAAAAATGAAATATCTGTGAAAATAGTCTATATGTTATGTCCACATTGAGTGCAGAGACACAGAATTACGTTACGTTCAGTTTTTGCACTTCTGTGATTTCTGAGTGACTTCTGAGTAACAATAAAGTTTACTTTTAATGTGCCTTAAAGGAGGTTAAACACACTGTGGTTGTGAGGATGTGGGGTATCACTAAACAGCAGGGAATAACTGTTATCTTGTGCCTTAGCAGCACTTAAAATCTAATTTTGCTTGAAGTGGGTGAATGACTAGACACTCGGGATAACCCTAAATACTTTGATCAGGGACAGACGCTAGACAGCAGGGATACTTTAAAAAAAAAAAAAGCGTGCAAGGAACCACTAACACCAGGAATATACAAGTAGCATGACTTAAAGGGGTTCCAACCCTGTTCCCTCCCACTTACTACAGAGGATATTACTCCAAGGGTATACTGTAAAACAAAATAAGATTAAAATCAAATAAAATTATGTAAATTATAAAGGAGCAAGTAGGCTTTGAGCCCTGTACCCTTGCCACACAAAACCTCAGCATTAACCCACTGCGCTGAAAATTTAGTATGGCAGTTTTTTAACATATGTTGAGGATCTTGGGCATTATTCAATGCCTGCAACAGTTTGCTACTTATGATAGACAGGGACAGGTAACATTAGGCATACCTCTCACTTCATAGTGGAAGAAATCAAGGCAGGAGCAAAAATTAATGGAGACAAAATTCCTCCTATAAACTTAGAATATTGCTACTATGACAGCTGCTGCATCACAGGAATTTACTGAAGGATACGAAGCATGAAACTCTAATGTTTGGCATTAAAAACTGGCTGGTAATTATGCATAATTTACTAAGACAGGAAAACACTGTAGACATTCTTCACAACACGGAGTCAGGTCTGGGGTATGTGGCATGTGTGCCTGCACTTGAATGTATTGAGTGTGTGGGAGAGTAAATGGAGGAAGTGCCTCTACTAACCTAATGCACTCGCAGTAGCTGTTAGCTATATAGATAATGATGATTCAGAGGCATGTAAATAGCTGATAACGAGGTCTTTCCTCATTGTGGATAATGTGTCTCTAAATAAATTGCTGCATTGCAGAAAGAGGCCTTTTTACAGTAGCCCTTATCACAAGTGGTGGGATTCGTTCTGAATCTCCAGTGTTTACTAAATTTAACAGATGTTAAAGACACAAAGAACATTTGTAGATATACAGTTTCATACAGAATTAAACAATTATATATATATATATATATATATATATATATATATATATATATACAGAATTAAACAATTATAGATAGATAGATATACAGAATTAAACAATTTGATAGATAGATATACAGAATTAAACAATTTGATAGATAGATATACAGAATTAAACAATTTGATAGATAGATAGATATACAGAATTAAACAATTTGATAGATAGATAGATATACAGAATTAAACAATTTGATAGATAGATATATCCCCTGCAAGACTGGTTAAGACTGACTGGTGGCCTAAACTATTTCTTGTTGGGAACTAACTTTCTGGAAGGGGTAAACATAATGAATGCTTTATAAAGTCTCAGATTTCTAATGTATTTAATTAGAGTCGATTATAGTAGTGAATGTATGTGTGAAGAATTACGGACATAAGCTTTTGATAGGAGTGTGCATGGTTTGTTATGAATGGCATTTACAGTTCCAAGTTGTAGTTGTGTGTGTTTTTAATGGTGCACCACTGGGGCCATGGGATTTATCTTATTGTTGAAAGTGGGGATTTTCAAAGGTCAGCTGTGTATATAGTATTAAGGGCACCACTCTCCCTATTGCTGGCTTTGAATTTGTTTGCCAGGTTCAAGATTTGAACCTCATTTCTTTCTGAAGGCATACCAAGTAAAGAGAGGTTGTGTAGCTGTGTAGTTTGAGGAATATGATATTTTATACATCATGTTTAGTTGCAAAAGTATTTGGGTTTGATGGAGTTCAAGCCAGTTTTATTTTCTAAAGGCTTTGCATAGATGGGTTTTGTTGAGAACGTTGTTCGCAAATATAGGAGTTTTATTATACGCTGCCTAATGTAGAAAGTTGAGATCCATGAAGTTTACATAACACCGGAGGTATACAATGTTAGTGGAAAGTCTCATGCAGTAATTAATCTTGATTAATCTTAAATGATGTTAGTAAGGATTTGGCAGAGCATAGCAGACGTTTTGTTTGTTTTTTTAACTAAATTTTGAATGTTGAACCGAATTTGTAGTTTTTTGTCTATGCTGCATTGTAGTTTTGTGTTGTCAACTAATTCAATATGAAGGCTGTTTAGTGAGTGAGTGAATGAGGAGATCATTGCTAGCTGGTTTGTGAGAATTTTTTATTTTTGAGAGGATATTTAGAAATGGACCAAACATTCTTAGGTATTGCCCTATATTAAAGGAGAACCATAAAGTGGAGACTAATTTGTGCATGGAAATAGAGGAGACTGTTAGAGATGAGTCATTTACATGTATCAGCTTTGAAAGAGAGGTGGTTGTGACTTGTATGTCAGTTGTGAAGATGCTAAACAGAGGGAGCCCACAATATTTGAGAAACACCTAGTGTGATATCTTTTGGATGGAGAATACATCTGAGCAGCGGACTTGCTACAAAAGATCAGTGAGGTAGCTGGTGAACTGCTGTGAAGCTTGCTGAGTCTCTTGCTAAGCAGGTAATGTGATACTGTAAAATGCTTTCAGAGGCTGACAAAGAAGGAAGACAATAGGGGAATTCAGTAAAGCCTACATGGAGTGATTTTCCTCGTAGGCATAGTGGCATGGAGCTTACATGGAGGTAAGCAGCCATACGATCCAGTAAACAGAGCAGAGGGGCATGCACGAGCATGCGAACATGGAAGTGTCCATGGCATGTGAATCACCTCATAACTAGGTGAATTGCATGCAAATGGGGGTGCTGGAGTGATATAGCAAGCAGATAGGCAGTCGTGCAGACCCCATGCTGGTGTCCAAAGTGTACACGCAAAATGTCCACGTACATAGGTTCATAGGTTCATAGGTTCATACTAGGCTATCTGCCCGAGGGCATTTACAAGCCTAGCCCATAGTTTTGTGGCTTACGCCACCCCTTTAGTATGGGGAACTATACCCATTATTTTGCTGTGCCTCTGTTGAGCAGTGACACTGAGGTACAAGAAGGTAAAAATGGAACAGTGACTGTAACAGCCCATTTAGAAGGTCAGAAATTGCATAGTAGGCATAGGTATGTGCAAAACTATGCCCTAGGTGTCCAAAAAATAATGCAATAAATTAATTTAATACCCATATTACATTTCATGGTGCACAACAGCATGCAAATGTGCTGTTATGCAAAAAAAATATTAAAACGTTTAAAAAGTAAAAATAAGAAATATGTAAGAAAAATGCATTATAGGGCCCTGCATGGAGTATGTACAATGGTAGATTTCCATGATTGTTAAGGAGGCAGGCCCTGGAATAGTGAAGTATCCAGGTTGTGTGCACAGATCTGTATGCAAATGAGCTGGGGTTACTGACTAGCAAAAATGGATTAGTGTGTCCACAGATAAAATCAGTGTAGCCCCTGAAGCACATTGGTGCCCACTGAAGAGCTAGCTGACATCAAAAGGGGGTGTGTCACTCTGTTTAAGCAGATTGGAGTTCAGCAGCACCCATTTGCATGGTGTGCCACTAAGCTAAACAGGGGGTATGTCCAGTGCTGCTAAACTTTGTTTAGCTGCAGGGCATATGCCTTAGCTGGTTCAAACTCTGCTAAGCATACCTGTGGATGGGGGTGTGTCCAGACTACTGAGCAATGTTTACACCAGCACCATGAGTTTGCATGCAGTGCCACAGTGCTTAGCAGGGAAAGCAGTTTAAAAAAAAAAAAAAAAGGAAATTATCTGGGAAAGCCAATCATGTATAAATTACTCATAACCCCTGTTCCACTTACACTGGGCCATTCAAAACCCCCAGTGATGTACCTGACGGGTGGAATGCATCATAATTATCCAGTCACATGGGCTGCATCTGCAGCAGAAGTGTGCATGCATCCTGCAGTCAGATTTTCCCCCATACTCTGCACCATTAGAGTACATATTTGGGAATTTTAACTAACAGAATGCTAGGGGCTCCCGCTGCTCTGCTACATCTGTATCTGCTAGAGGCTGAGGTCAGTGCTGATGCTGCCACTGACAATAGGTCCAGACTGAGAAGGAGAAGAGTGTTCAGGCCCAGAGTAACCTTCCAGGAGCTACATGAGCTGGAGATTGTAGAGTGCTATGGGGTGGAGAGGGGACATACTACAAGAAGCTACTGAGCTCTGCCGCCCTCAACCAAGACTCAGAGCCAACAACGGGGATTCCATCCCAGTGGAAATGAAGGTGTGTAGCCCTTAGATACTAGCTACAGGTACTTTTCAAAGACCAGCTGGGGACATGATGGGGGTCTCACAAGCATCAGCATCTAAGGTACTCCAACAGTTCCTGGCTGCCATGCAAACACATGCCAGTGAGCACATAAATTTGCCACGCAACCCTGAGGAGAGGGCCAGCAGTATGCATCTCTTCTACCATGTAGCACACTATCCTGAGGTACTGGGTGCCATAGACTGCACTCATGTACACATCAAAGCACCATCTGGTGAGGAGGGTAGAGTCTATGTCAGCCGCAAGGGGTATCACTCCATCAACTGCCAGGTCATGTGCAATGCCCAGGGCATTATCATGAATGTGTGTAGGCAACCCTGGCAGTTATCACAACTCCCATATCTGGCATGCATCTCAGCTGTTCCAGATGTTTGCCAGGGAGGACATCCCATATGGCCATCTACTGAGGATGCTAGCTATGTACTGGAACCATGGATGATGACACCCATCAGAAATATACACACTTACTGAAGAACACCATAATGAGGCACATACAAACTAGGATCATAGAGCATGTGTTTGGGCTACTAAAGTCACGGCTCCAGTACCTAGATATATCTGGTGGAGCCTTGCAGTACTCTCCAGCCAGATGTGCACAGATGTTCACAGTATGTGCCATGCTACACAATATGATCCTGTGGAAACAGTTGCAGCAGAATCAGCACAGGGGAAGAGACACACAGCTCCCCATCAGTACCAAGGTCGTAGACGTAGGCATGTCCTGTATGCCCTGGCCTTGGCAAAGAGGCAACACACAGCGCATGCACTGACAACCTAGGGTTCTAGGGACTGACACCTTACTCCGACTCACATATAAAGTAAAAAGGATGCCAGCCACACCACACAACCTGTATCTTACCATGTATTGGCTGTGTACTGCATGCATCAGACAGAGTCAGCACTAAAACACAGGTATCCCAGTGGCTGCATTCACAAGGTAAGTCACTCTCCTTCACAACAAATGTATGGGGTACTAGACTATGGTAGCATATGTATGGACCTTTTGCAGGTATGCAAAGGAATAGAGTGGGCTACTTGCAGAAAACAAACAGCTATGTGGGACAACAGGTACTCTGTCCAATACTGGCTGCCCCATAATATGCATTAGGTCACAAGACAGAAAACCACACTGCAGTATGCAAGGGAAATGCCTAACAGTGGGGTTATAGGACAGATAGACAACTGTCAGTGCTATAGTCCTCTACTCCCAACACAGCAGTGTTAAATACAACTGCAGTAACAGTATGTTTGTAAGGATATAGCAGCAGACCACACAAGCCCAGGGTTATCCCAAACAACCTTACCTGACTACATGTTCTATTTCCTCAATATGCAGGGGTCAAAGTGTATGTCTGCTGTTGATATTGTGAGGAATTAAACCTCACTTTCTGGTGGCTGGTGTGGCTCAGTGGGCTAAGTACATTAGCATAGTTGATGGTGTTCATGTTTCGAAGCTGGCTGCACCTATAACTTTTGCATGTGAGGTACTCGCATGGTACGAGTCCCACAGACTGTCAGTATATTGCAATCCTTTACAGTAAGAAAGCTGGACAAAGCCAGAGACAATGGAGGGACAGAGGGCCCAACCTACAGACATTATGCATGCTCTGAGTGACCTAGAAGGTGGCTACTACAACAACAGGTTGTTAAACCATAAGCACTACTTACTCTTATACTCTCTACGATTACCCTGTCCTCTATTGGTCCGTCTTAAATTCAGTTTTCCTATTACTCTAGCATGTCCAAAGGTCAGTCAATGGTTTCCTCTCCAGTCCAGCTGGTGAATCTGGGAATTTTGAGGCAATGTTACAACTGTCTCATGTCCACGGACAACCCTCTCCTCCTCCAAGCAGGTTCAAATATATGTGAGAGATGCAACTATTTAGTCAAACTGGAGGCTGAGCTCTCTCATCTCAAAACTGGTGAAACCAGTCAGGAGGAGAAGGTAACCTCACACAACACAATTCCAGTATCACATAGTCCCACTACATCAGCGAACCAAACACATAAATACACAAAACATACTGAGGCTCTAAATAAAAATCTACCTAAGCAACAGAGACCTCCAAAGCAGACATCCAAGCAAATGCTACCTCAAAACAAAACACACACAACACATAACCCACAAAGTCAGTGTGCCAAGCAGCCACAGCCCTTAAGGCTGAATAACACACCTGATACTCTTGTTATAGGTGGCTCTATTGTCAGACACACTGACGTCCCGCTCACCAGGCTGAATAAAGAGAAGGTCACAGTGAGCTGCCTGTCGGGTGCTAGGATATGACAACGCAAGCACTCAGGTCACTCCAAAGCAAATACAAATATGACTCAGTCATTGTACATGCTGGTGTGAATGACCTGAGACATACCTCCCTGGACTACATGAAAAGAGAAATAGAGGAGCTCTATGATCATGTAGCCCAGGCTGGTATGACCCTGACCTTGAGCAGCATCTTACCCTCACCTAGAATGATGCCACAGTACAAAGACAAAATGATGGATTTTAACAATTGGCTAAAATTTTGGTGTCATTCAAAGGGGATCCAGTGTCTGTCAGCCTGGGATGACATGCTCGACAAGCCACGTTGCTTCACTAGGGACGGCTTGCACCTGTCACCACTGGGCTTTCGGATATTGGCAAAGGCTCTTGACACCCCCATAGTGCCTTTTTTAGGCAAGGCTCAAAAGTCAAACCCACCCCATAGACAGCACAAGGAACAAGAAACTATGGGTACTGCTGCTAAACGCCAGAAGTCTTAACCTCAAGATGCATGCACTCAAGCTCTCCTCAGTATGGAGAACATGATATCTGTGCAGTGACAGAAACCTGGTTCAAGGCTCCAGAGAGCACCCCAGCACTATCAGGCTATACCTCATATCATGCTTTTCGGCCCCAAAACCCAGACCGAACCACAAAAGGAGGGGGAGTTTCCATATTTATCAAGGATATCCACACCTCCAGGTTAGTGGCATTGCACAAAGTATCAGAGACCATCCATGTGCAACTAACAGTGGGCAAGACTGCTTTTCAGTTTATAGCATCCTACAGACCACCCTCTCAAAGTCAGGAATCCCATTCGGCTTTCCTGAAAACATTGGAGAACATGAAGATCTCTCTGAACACCATTATACTGGGCGACTTCAACTACCCAAACATTGACTGGAAGCACTACTCAAGCCCCAGCACCTTAGCCCACCTCATCATGAAGGGTTTCACATCTAGATCAAGAGAGGTAATTGTGCCCCTTTATTCATCCCTCATCAGGCCCATCATAGAATACAGTGCCCCTTTTGGGATGTACCTTACCCGACACCTGCAGCAATTAGAAAGACCCCAAAAGTATCTCACCAAGAGGATCAAGGGTCTCAAACAGATCCCATATGCTGCTCGGTTAAAAAAACTCCAGCTCTACTCAGTTGCATACCGCCTACTTCGAGGCGATCTATGCCTGACATACAAAGCTATCTCAAATCCAGAATTAATGGACATGCTCCACCTCAGTAAATCTAAATCCCTTAGAGCCACACGCCGAGGACTTGAACCTCAGCACAGAAATAAATAGAACTTGCTGGAGGGCCAGGTTCATAACCCATAGGCTCCCTTCGCTCTGGAATAGAATTCCAGTTCATGTGAGGCAGAGCACCTCACTGAATCTCTTCAAGAAGAATCTTGATAAGTGGATGGGGGATCGTAGGTTTGTCCCAGGGATTACTCCCGTGTCACTATTAGACAGAGGCACAGTAAACTAAACCTTAAAAAGGGCACAGTATACTCAAATCAAGGGGTGGCGTAAGCCATACAGAATCGGGCTAGGCTTATAATTGCCCCAGGGCAGATAGCCTAGTATGAACCTATGAACAAGTCAGAGTAGCAGCAGGATGTAAAGGCCATCACATAACTGTGTCTGCACTTACAACAATACAGTGAGCTCCATTTAGTAGTATATCATCAGAAAAACAACTGTCTGAGGAGCAGAGCAGACATATGGGGCAGAACGCAGGACATCCTGCAAAACATGTACAGTCAGATGTGTGAAGACTGTTACCCTGTGGGTGGTGTTACATCATGTACTCCAGTCACAGTATGCCTATAACTGCAGGAAATTTGGACAAAGCCATGAACAGTAGTGGGGCAAAGGCCCAAATAAAAGGAGAAGGATTAACTAGTGGCCAGACAAATGTGGAAAGTGCAGAGAATAACAGGTCATGTTGTAGCATGGGTTTCCTGGAGTTATTAACTGAAATGTCTGGCATCATTTCCTAACATCAGTCTATACTGATCTGCCACTGATGTACCAGAAAATCACAATGCTATGTAAAAACTACCATACATCTGATGTAAAGTGCTGTACAGCCCATTACAATCTGCATAGTTGATAGGTATGACTCATTATGTTCAGCACACAGTTGAACCTTGGACAAAATATCAGAGAGGTGCTGGACTGTTGAATCAGCTGTAGCAGCCAATTGGCTGTAGCATACAAAATCCCAGACTGGAGTACTGGTAG
Organism: Protopterus annectens; assembly: GCF_019279795.1. Classification (NCBI taxonomy): domain Eukaryota; kingdom Metazoa; phylum Chordata; order Ceratodontiformes; family Protopteridae; genus Protopterus; species Protopterus annectens. The sequence goes on along the minus strand of NC_056746.1, from coordinate 243,552,626 downwards.
TTCTGGCCTGGAGTCACCTTGTAAGCACTGACAGTCATACTGGGCATGCTTCTACACTTAGCTAATTTCAGTCCATGTCTGATGCTTCATCTGCCTAAAGAACTGATATGTGAAAATATCTGTGCGTACAGACAGCTATGTACACCCTCCACATATATCTGTATAATGCAGTTACATAACGCACACAAACCGCTACATCAAAGTTAACATGCCTGTGACACACACACATACATGTGTGTGGGGATTACACATAGAATGCTGGAGTTATCTGCACCAACACACACAACTGTTTGACAATAAAAGACCACAGCTACATAATGACATTATCCACCTAACCACAGAACAATGTGCCTGTGGAATGTCACCTTGTAGACAGACAATGGTGAGCAGGTGGTGTAATGCGCAATGGCTGCAATGCAGGACTTTGACAGGCCATACTGTCACTAGCCAATTGTCCAACTAGCAAACTGCAACCAGCCAGAAATGGCGATACTGTTAACTCTACGCACACAGCAGGGGGTATTAACAGGTACTCCACTGCTATGGCACTAGATACAATAGCATAAAGCAGGTGTATTCTGCAGGCCACATAGGCTGTGTAAGACAAAGCCACTGTGTAGCCCACAAGTACACCAGATGTAAGCAGTGGTGCGTGCAATTAGTACTGTGAGCTGTAGTGTGTAATAGGAGGTAGGGGTTCTAATTTCACATCAGCCAGTGTGTGTGTGTGTGTGTGTAGATATTCCCCTTACAGCAGTACAGACCTGCCCATCGTGCCCATGTCTATGTAATGGTCAATCATTTTATGGCCCTGTGACTAGCGTCCTCCTCAGCAGTGGCCTCTCTCATCCCCTGCTGATGTCATCAGATTTATCAGCACTGCCCGTCAATCTCACAACAGATAAGCTCCATGGCGCATGTGATAAGTGCTATACTGTATACTACTAGATAGGTAGGGGTTCTTATCTCAATAAGGACAACTCTGAGTGTGTGTGTGTAAATGTACCCCTTTTAGCAGTGTTCCTGTCTTGCCTTGTATGTCTCTTGTAATGTTTGAAGTGGTGTGTCATTTTTGGTAGGGCAAGCGATTTTTTTTCCCTTGGACAAAAATCGCTGATGTAGCCATTTGCTTCCATGGCAGTTTGCTTTTAGGGGTCAATGAAATGGCATTCGATGGATAGCCTTTTCAATAACATAATATAGCCCCAGGGGTTCTAATCTCAGTAAGAGCAACTCTGTGAGTGTGTGTGTGTGTGTGCAAATATATCCCCTTGCAGCATTGTAAGTGTCTCACCTATCAGTATGCAATGGTTATACATTTTAAGGCCCTGTGACTAGCTGCTGGCCCTAAATAGTGTACATCTACCTAGGCATAAATGCTATCCACCACCTACATTTGTAGGTACAGAACACCCAGGTGACGTATCAAGGATAGCATATCTTGTCATGGGGTATTCATGCAGAATTACACTGTATGCCCCCATTGTCCATGACAAACTGTTTTACACATACACACCTAGGTAACCATGCACATATACAGCCGTACATTACTAATGTCATCTTTCTGCTGTGCTGCCATGTCATCCTGAGCCTCTGTATTACCACCAAGTCTCCACAGTGTAGCCACTCAGACCACTGACACAGTGTGAGATAGTTCTGTGAGACACCTGCCAGTCTGAAACACTACTGCCAATCTAACATCATGCAGCAAAGTTACAAATACTTTGACGTGTACTCATGACACATGCCAGCATACAGCACATGTCATGGCATAACACTACTGCACTACAAAACATCATGTAATGTAATATAGTCACCCTGTGCATCAGACACATATTTGCATGTCTCTGCATCCATGGTATGGATGCAGGTATCACCACATGCACAGGGTGTGGTGTGGGGGTGCCAGAGGCCTAGGCTGTGCCAAACAGTTGACACTGTGTGCGTGAGTCAGGAAGGGGTGCTGGTCAGCTGCACCATGGAGAGATGCTTGTCTGCGTGTCTGTTGGTGACCTGCATGTGATAATGATGTTTGAGTGTATGCATGTACACAGTCAAGCCAGGTGCTAGCCCTGCACTTGGGTATGTTGGGCAGCTGTGGATCATACATGCCAGAGTGGATAGCTCACCATCACCGGCCACAAGCATGGGAACTAGCTGTGCCAAGAGTGGTTGTGGCACCATCATGCCCAGGGTCAGATGCGATGCTACTCACTGATGGTAACTGGTGTCTGCTGGGCTCCTGTCCCTCACGGAACCACCCAGGACCATGTGCATATGGCCTGCCATGTCATGGTGTGGACAGCACATTCCCTTCTGTAGTGCTGGAGGTAGTGCCACTAAAGGAGTGTGAGTGTGTATGGCCAAGTGGATTCTCAGCAGATATTGTTGCTGACCTACGTCCAAGTGTCCAACACCCTACTCCCACCAGATGTTCCATGACAATGTGCGGTCAAGGACTGCCAATGTCTCACCCCACCATCTGTCCACTATATCAGTGAAACAATCCATGGCATCACCAATATGGTTGAGGGAGTCATGGATGTTAGACTGTGCTGCATCCATGATACTGAGCACCCATCTGTTGCATTTGGAACATGCCTGTGCTTCCATGATGGACCGAAATGTGCAAATGACCCATGATGCGACACCTGTGACAGGTGGTGGATGGGCAGCAGTTCTTCCAGCACCCCTGTCAATCTGCCTCTGTGGGACCTTCCAGCTCTCTGGCTATGGCTAGTGTCTACACTCACTGTTGCCACACTCTCCTGTTTGATGCCACCACACTAACTGTCAGATATCTGTGGCCGTAGGGGACTGGATATGTGTGGGCATACTGACTGTGTGCAGGGACAATGGTGGGCAAAGTGGGATGTTAACCCATGGGACAGATTCAGCCCCTAATTACCCCCCCTGTGCCAGACTATGTCCACAATCAGAGTCTGATGAGACACTGACATCAGGTTGTGAGGGGGACACACTCCAACCCCCACGATCACCTGTGAGGAGGAAGACAACATAAGTACATTAACATCTGCACTGTTATGTATGGTGATACACACACAATTTTTATTACATAGAATTCTTCTAGAGATTTGCTAATGCCTTTTGACGCTAGCTAAATTGACTCAGTAGGCAGATAAAGGTATTCTGGTAGGAGGTTATTGGCTCAAGACAATGCAGCTACCTGGTCACCAGAGAGCAATGTTGACAGTGATAGCATTTAGTATTGTTAGTTTATCTAAATATTTACTTATTTTATTTATTTATTTATTTATTTATTTATATTTGTTGACCGGGAGTGTCCGACTGGACATAGGTCCATTTTCAGCGGAGGCCCGGGGAGAAAAGCTACACAGTTAAAATAAACAGACAGTAGTTACATTGGATTACATAGCGATTAACAATTTACATAGCAATTACTTACAACATATTTACAGATGAAGAACATAGTACATCAGTAGACAACTAGAATCTTTATCTGTGAAGTACATAACAGACATTAACAATTTATTTATTTATTTATTTATTGCAGTTGGTTTACCAGGATAGTCCATTGGGCCATAAAGAACCCGTTTTCAATGGAGTCCTGGGGAGAAAAGCTCCACAAAGAAAATGTACATTCAACATTTGACAGAAAAAATGTAGGTACAGAGAGTTAATACAATGTAGACAGGATACAAGTGAAAACTTATCAAATATACAGTAGCAGTCATAACAGTTAATACATTGAGAAGAAAAATACTAGTAATCGAACAAATGTTAAACATTATACAGATTAGAGAACAAACATAGTAGCTATATAAAGTAGGATGAGATATTGGAGGACTATGAGTAGAGTTAGTTATGTAGGGTGGGAGCATGAGCATTCCCACTGTGATGCTAGATGTGAAAAAAGAGACTTTGAAGGTCGAGTGGTTGGAGGTGGTGCGGATGAGTGGGGTAGGGAGTTCCAGAGGCAGCGAGGCTGAAGGACAGAAGGCTTTTGCCTGGGGATGAGTAGGTTTGTGCACTTCTAGTAGATTTTGATTATTTGACCTTAGAACTCTGTTAGGTAGGTGCATTTTAAAGGCAGAGGAAAGGGAGGACAGAGGAAGGGGTTTTGAATAAGTTTATGGGCTAGGGTTAGTTGAGTATAAGATAGTTGGTTGGGAAGTTCTAGCCATTTTAGTTTATGGAGGGATAAACAGTGGTGTGTGGAGTTATGGCTGGTGGCTAATTTTGCAATTTTATTATAGCAGGAGGTAAGCTGTTTTTAACAAGGACTGAAGATTAGTTAGTAGTGGGGCACCATAGAGTAGGGAGGGATAAGAAAGGAAGTAGAGAGAGTGATTTTAGTGGCAGATGTGAGGTAGGCATTCTGTCTATAAAGCATGCCAAGTTTTTGATGTGTTTTTTGATGTTTATTTGCAGGTGAGAATTAAATTTGAGTTGGTTGTCGATTTGGACCCCAAGTAGTTTGGTCTCTGACACTATTTCAAGAGGTGAGTTGTTTTGACTAGTAATTAAGAATGTATTCAGGTCGGGAGGAGTGACTCTAGAAGGAGTAAATAACATTAGTTTGGTCTTGCTAGCATTGAGGGCTAGATGATTACTTAGCATCCATTGCTCTGTGGAAGAGAAGGCATCTTGAGTAAGTTTTTGTAGTGTAGTGATAGAAGAGGCAGAACAGATGATAGTTGAATCATCTGCATATTGGATGATGCTAGAGTATGGGATTGATTTGTGGAAGTCGTTAATAAAAATATTGAAGAGAAGAGGACCGAGTATGGAGCCTTGTGGCACTCCTGTAGGGTACTAAGGAAAGTGGAGGTGGCTTTTTTCCATTTTACAGCTTGGTTTCTGTTAGATAGATAACTAGAGAACCAGTTCAAAGAGGTGGAAGTTAGGTAAGATTGGAAAGTTTAGTTAAGAGCAGGCTGTGTGAGATAGTATCAAGGCTTTGGAGAGGTCAAGTAAGGTGGAAACAATTTGTCCAGAGTCACGGGCTTTATTTACAATTTCAAGGAAGGAGAGGAGGGCAGTCATAGTGCTGTGGTTAGGTCTGAAACCGTGCTGTGGGAGTTATAAGATGGTTGTCTAGGAGGTGAGGAAGGAGTTGAAGATGGACACATTTTTCTAGGAGTTTTGAAATGGGGACAGGATGGCTATGGGATGGAAATTAGTAATGTTGTTATTGTTGCCACCTTTGTGTAGAGGTATAATAAAGGCTTGTTTCCAGATTTGGGGAACTGTACATTCTTGTAGCGGTTAATTAAGATGCTAATAGGGTAGGCAAGAGTTTCAGCTGCTATACTGAGAAAGTAAGAAGGGATATTGTCAGAGCATTGGTACATGGTTTCAATTTCTGAAGTAGTTTCTTTATAGTAGATGTAGGTATGGGATTTAGTGAGAAGAGGGTGCAGCCAGGAGGGGGAAATTATGGGTGGTGTAGATGAGGATAGAGTTTATGTGAGAAGAGGGGTAGAGGAGTTAGTGGGTGGGAGTAGGGTATAGAAGTAGAGAGAGGGGGGGGGGTGAGGGAGTATGGGATAGCAGGGAGGTGTTGGAGAATGAGGAGGCCAATTTGGAAATAGAGTCAATAAAGAAAGAATTAAATTGGGTCGCTAAATCAAGTAGTGGAGCATTTGGATCTGGAGAAGGAGTATCTGGTTTGCTAGGGTGGAGGAGAGTAGAGATCCCTTTCCAGAATTTTTGAGGGTTGTTTTATTATGGTTTTGGAGTATAGAGAAGTAGTTTTGGCGATCAGAAGTAATGAGTTTTTTACTTTATTTCGGAGCATTTTATATTCAAGTATGAGTGGTGCTGTCTTGTGTTTTTGGTAGCGTGCCCAGACTTTGTCTCTCTGTCTCATGGTAGCAAGAGTACTTTTTGGAGAGCCATGGGGCTGATTTAGTTTTTATTCTTTTGTCCGTAAGGGAGCTTGGGAGTCTAGTAATTTTAAAATGTTGAGTTAAAGTGTGAGACAGCATTGTCTAGGGTAGTGTTTTTAAACAATTCCAGTTAATTGCTTGTAATGAGCTTGAAAAGGTTATTGGGTTGAAGTTTTTTTGGTCACGGATAGTAATGTAGTTGTGGGTTCGTTGGAGGATAGTGGGAAGTCGGTGGGTAAAGGTGGGTATGTGGTCACCAAGTGGGTCGGGAAGAGTGCCACTGTTGGTGAAATAGTGAGGATGGGAGACTAGAATCCAATCCAATATACTCCCATTGGAGGAGTTTTTGGCAGGGTGAGTTATTGAAGTGATCAGTTGTGAGAAATTGTAGAGGTTGATGTTAATAGGATTTGTAGGAGTCTGGATAAGGGACCAGTTAATATTTACATCTCCTAGGATTATGGTTTCATTACTAATGTTAGTGGATAGCCAGGAAAGGATAAGTTCGAGTGTGGAGATATTATCACCTGGGGATATAAAGGAAGCTATACATATGTGTTTATGCTTATTGATTTGTAGTAGGGTGAGGAGAAGTTCGGCGTTGTTAAAGTGTGGAATAGGTTTGTTGTAGGGAGTAACTACTAGGGAGGAAGTAAATAGGAGGGCTCCTCCACCTCTTTTATGAGGTCTGTCTTTTCTTATGATGGAGTAGTTTGGAGGAACAATTTCAGAGTCTTTAATGTGTGGTTTTAGCCAGGTTTCTGAAATAGTCAGGATGTCAGGTTTATGTGTGCTAAGCCAAGCATGAAGGTTTGGGACTTTGTTTACTATGCTTTGGGAGTTAAAGGAAGTGAGTAATAGGATTTATTTGTAGCGGTTATAGTGGTGGGGCCTGGATTTGGATGGATGTCTCCAGATGTGAGAGTGCTAATCAGGTGTAATATGGAGTTGTTTAGGTGAGTAACTAGCAAGGAGATGAGATTGGGTTCTTTTGTGAAATGAAGGGCTTTGCTAGTAATTGTGGAGATAGGGTAAGTATGGCAGGAGATAACTTTGTGTCGGAAAAGAAGGAGGTTTTCTGAGGGGTATAAATTGGGGGAAATAAGAGAGTATGAGTGTGAGAAAGGTGAGTTGTGGGGATTAGTTATGTGAAAGGGTTGGAAGTGGATGGAAATTGTGGGCTGAGAAAGATGGTAGAAAGAAGATAAGGTGAAGAGTAGTAATAGTGAAAGGAAGAGGAAGGAGTGTTTAGAGAGCATGATGGGAAAGAGTTAATAGAGTGGTAGTATTAAAATAGGGAAGTATGGTATATAGGTGATAGCATGTATATAGGAACTTGATGTTATCTAGGTAGTAGTTAGTGTATGGAGAATGCAAAAGATTGGAGAGGGTGTGGTTTGGGAGTGGGAATATAATGCAGTTGGTTATGCAGGATAATGATGTGAAGTTGAATAGAAATTGGTTTTGGCGGAAAAAGAGGGTGTGGCTTTGGAAGTGGATACTGATTGGAGTAGTGTGGCAGGGTGTGGTGTATGGAGGGATAAATGTAGATGTACTGGGGTGGGTGGGATTTGGGGGTAGGGGGAGGGAGTGAGCAGTGAGGCTTAACGGAGCGGTAGAGCCAAAGGAGAAGAATGTGAGGAAGACAATCAGTAGAAGTGGTAGTCAAAGATAAGCTTGCAGTGAATTGTGAGAGGAAGGAAACTGAGGGAGAAAGGAGTGGAGGGTGGATATATGGATGAAGGCAAGTAGGAGAAGGTGAGAGGTTTTATAAGGGGTAGAGGGGGTGTTTAAGGAGGAGTGAGGACAGATGGATGGACCTGGGAGAGAAGCACCACTCTGGTGGTAAGGACCCAGAAAGAGAGATATCAGGTAGAAGGAAAAAGGCAGATATCATGGACCAAGATAGATGGAGAAATATAAAAAGGTAGAAAGGGGTATAGTTACCCAGTGTGGGAGAGAGGGGTTGTGGCTGCTGGCTAGCCTGGCAGGTGTTTACTGCGACCTGGTGTAAAATGTTTATTATTACTACAAGGTATTAAGCAGTACACATACTTTACTAAAGTCTTGTTAGGAGTTGTGCTCAGGGAGCAGTATGACCTCTTAGTTGGTTTTGCAAGAGTCCTTTTTATGGGTTCTTGGCAAGAGCCTCTGGGAGGGCACTGTTGGTGGGTTAGAATAGGATAGGCAGGAGCCTAAGCTAGAAGAAGCAATGGAGTTCCTGCTGTATAATAAGTATTGGCTTATGAGCATCTCAGCTTGCTATAATCAAGGTAGTTAGTGGAGTGGAAAGAAAGGTAGTGGTTGGATGGGGAGGGTGATATTAGAGTGGGAGTTGCAAGGGCATAGCCAGCATGTTTTTAGGTGCACTTTTAGTAAAGTTTTGAAGTGGGTGCATGATGGTATGGAGGTAATTATGGGTGGGAGGGAGTTCCATAATTTGGCTATGGTGCAAGAGAATAGTGCTTCACCAGCAGAAGCACCGGCATCCCTGCGCATTTCGCCAGCAGAGTTATTGGCTTTAGTAATCTGAAAGTGATTTTTGTTGCTGGGTCTTAGTGGTCTGGTGGTGCGATAGGTTTGGAGTAGATTCTGGAGGGATGGGACATTTAGTAGATGATTTACTAGTTTGTGGGCAAGTGAGAGTTGATACAATTGAAGGAGGTGAGGGAGTTCAAGCCAGCCCAGTTCAGCAAGTGAGAGACAGTGGTGACTACGGTAAGATGCCCCTGTGGCGAATTTGGCGATTTTGTTGTAGCAGGTCTCTAGCTTGTTTAAATCGCATTGCCTTAGGTTGGTATATATTGGACAGGCATAAATTAGGGTGGAGATAAGGTGGGAATTTGCTATTGAAATCTTTGCTGCTTTGGTGAGAAGTTGCTTATTTCTGTATAGCACTCCTAGTTTATTGTGGACTTTTTTTATGGTCAAGGATATGTGAATGTCAAATTTTAGGTTATTGTCTATTTCCACTCCTAGCAGTTTGGTGTGTTCAGTTGGGTATATAGTGGTGTTGTCTTTTGCTGTGATGTTAAAGTGAGAGTTGTTTTGAGTATGTTTGGTGGGTTGGAAGATGAGTAGTTTAGTTTGGTTTGGGTTGAGTATTAATTGGGCATCGGATAACCAAGTTTCAGAGGAAAATGCTTCCTGTGTGACTTTTTGCAGTTTGGGTAGGGACTGGGCTGAGCAGATGATGGTTGAGTCATCTGCGTATTGTATGAGTGTGCCATGTGTGGTGGCAGAGGCTAGATTATTGGTGAAAACAGAGAAGAGTAGGGGTCCAAGGATGGATCCTTGGGGAACCCCTATGGAGACAGGTAGTTGGGGAGCTATGTCATTCTGCCATACAACGGATTGTTGGTGGTCAGACAGGTTAACTCTGAAATCAGTTGGTGACTGATTGTGAGAAGGATAGGTTATTGAGGAAAGAGATAAGTTGTTTGTGTGGGACCATGTCAAATGCTTTAGATAGGTCTAGGAAAGTAGCAGAGGAGAGATAGCCATTGTTTTTATGCTGAAAGATAGTGTTAGTAAAGGAGAGTAAGGCAGTGGTTTTATGCTGAAGGATAGTGTTAGTAAAGGAGAGTAAGGCAGTGGTGGTGCTATGGTTTGGTTGGAAACCATGCTGAGTATTGGAAAGGAGGTTGTTAGTAAGGAGGTAGTCTGAGACCTGAGAGTGTATGCATCTCTCTAGTATTTTGGAGTGGAGAGAGAATAGCTATGGGGTGGTAATTGGTTAGTTCTGTGGGGGGTCCGCCTTTGTGGAGGGGAATTATATGTGATACTTTCCACAGTGTACTTTGACAGAGATCGGTTAATCAAGATGGATACTGGGTAGGCCAGAGCATCAGCTGCGATTTGTAGGTATTCACTTGGGAGGTTGTCTGCTGCTAATCTGGAGGGCTTAAGTTTAGTTAAGAGTTTTTTTATGTTGGAGGTAGGTACAGGAGAAAAAGAGAAGGCAGTGGGGAGATTACTAGTTGAAGGTGTGGGTTGGAGGGGAGGGGGGTTGTGTTGTTTAGCTAGTGATAGTATGGTTTGTGTGAAGTGTGTGTTGAATGAGGTAGCAATATTTTCTGAGGAGTGAGGGATGTTAGGAGGAGGGGTACTGACTTTACCTGGGTGGAGGATGGAGTTTATGGAGGACCAGAATTGTTTGGGGCTGTGTTGAGAGGAGTCTAGGGCAGACTGGTAGTATTGGAATTTGTCCTGTTTTATTAGCTTTTGACTATTGCATAGTTCTAGGAATTTGTCTAGTTGAGGAGGTTTTGCGCCAGTGCTCCCAGGCTTTATCCCTTGTTTTTCATTTCTGACTTAGGGATTTTCTGTAGCCATGGGGAGGGCTGTGCTTTGATTCTGGAAAGTCTTATGGGGGCATGGTAATTATGGATGCTCAGGAAGGTAGTATTAAAAAATTCAACTGTCATCAAGGCTGAAGTACTTTAGAGGATGCCAGTTACATTCTTTGAGGGATGAGATGAATGTGAGTGAATGAATCAGAGTTGGAATCAATATTTTATATACATGTTTATCAGCTGTACAATCTTGTAGTTCTTTTTGGACAGTATAAATCTGTAAAACTGAGAGCTTAAGTCAGCAGTTTTACCAGGATTCAGTTAAAGTATTAATATTTAAAAACAGACAAGTAATTTTATTCCTGTCATTTGTTCTGTTAGTACTTATTTGCTAAACAGGAGTTAGAAAACTTCTAGATGAGCTAAGAAAGACCATATTTTATAATTTCACTATTTGTGAAAAATATGAATTGACTACTTCACAAAAAAAAAAAAAAGAAAGCTCATACATACATGAGAACAGTGGCTACATTTGGATATTGGACAAAGAGTATTAGAGAGAAACCAAGTTAAACCAGCTGTGTGATGCTGAGACATACAGGTGAAGAGCCACAACTGCATTACATATACCACATCTTATTTCTGATCCCATGCACAACACACAAGCAGACTACAATGCACAGACAGGAAAGGCCCTTTATAACATGCACTGCAGCTATGTCTGCTTCATGTTGCCACTACTATACAGCTATGTGATAAGCAATCTGTCGGTGTATGTGATAGACCTACACCTAAAACACAGTGTACTTGTCTTGTGCATAGTATTGCCTCCTGTATAGCAGACTGCATAGAGCTTCTCAAAAATAAGTAAAAATGTGTTACTGCTCCTGCAAATACACAACTGGGATTACCGAGTCAATGCACTTCAGTTAACCCCTCCGAAACTGACTCTGGCTAAGCATATCCATTGTGTCTACAGCAAAATGGCAGCCCTTAACATTCTTAGGGTATATATGATCCATACAACAACAGTATCACAAGCACAGGGTACAGGACCTTGGACTCCATTGACACCTGATGTACCTATGGAAATGTGAGGGAGAGGTACTGTCAGCAATACCAAATGTGGCATTGTTACAGGATAATATGTGCGTATATCAACATGTACAGTAGTTAATGTGATACTGCCTACATTGCTGACATTCTAAGTATGTGTGCACACCTGTGTGTTAAAACAACCCCCCAATGCAGATAGACCTGACACCCGTGTACTGTATGCAGGGGCTGCCACAGTGACTGATACAGTATTACAGTGATGAACACAGGAGGTTTACCTGGATGTTCCACTGCTGTGGATGCTGTGGCACCCTCCTCCACAATGTATGGGGTGATGGATGCTTGGAAGCTTGTGGCTGATCCCAGGTTCACCAGGAATTCCTCTGTGGCCAGTAGTGGTAGTTCTGCAACAGGCCCTCCACTGGTGGCAGCATGGTCCCTGGCAACAGCAGCAGCCCTTTGCCATGCAGCATTGACCTTATCTGTTGCCCGGTGTCAGACCTGCTCGTACATTCTGTCCTGTAGCCCTACTTGGTTGACTGCTGTGACGAGGTCAACCCACAGTTCTGCACATTGTTCACAATGCTGGTGACTCCTGGACAGCAGAATGTTGTGATGCAGTCTGAGGCCATCCAGGATAACATTACTTTCAACAGCTGAAAACGGCAGGTGCCTCCGTCTATACATCCTTTCTGAAAGACAAGAGGGGAACACATCACAGGACCAGATACATCACTATCCACTATGTACAGATCCTGCACATCCACATTGGCCTGCACTATTCACTGCTACCTCCCACATCATACCTCGCAGTCTATCAACACACTATGTATGTAGCTATCAGCAGCATAGTAGCAGTATCAGTTATGTCCCTGTCTGCCATGCCAGAGTGTGCTGTATGTCTCCACACCCATCAATGCCATCTACTTTGGTGTCCCCTATGGGCAACATTCCAGTACCATGTCATACAGCCACTCTCAGACAAATAGGTGTGTATTATTACAAGTATATAGGGACAGTTCAGCAACATCAGTGTGCCACAATGAAAGATAGCAATGCAAACATGCTATAAGGTCTCTTTCCTGTAGGCATCCTACTTATCCAGTACACAGATATTTGCGGATTGTGTATGTGTGCCTGATATATGTGGTCCTTTTGCCTCAAACATGTGGATGTCAGCAAATGGTTGGACAATAATTGATGTTTGTTCTCAGAATGTAGAGAATCGGCTGTCACACACCAGAACCCTCAGACAACAGTTATGCTACAGTAATATCTGTTACAGTATTCATACCCTTACTTTGTATGACCAATATGTACACACTGTCGCTGAGGTTGGGCCAGTGTCCACCTACTAATAATGGCTGTGACCTGAATTCCTGCTGTAGGGGGTTGCCAGATATGAGAGCCATAGCTCTCAAGTGATGAGGTGCAAATGTTGACAAAACAGATATATCAGACACAGTCAGGGACACCTTCACAATGTCTGAACTATTCCTGTATGACATTCACAGAGAGAGAGGAGCTGAATGACAGTACCTCATGTAATATGACAGCTGTGTCCACCCTTACTGTCAATATCTCTAATACATACTCGTACAGGAGCAGACCATTGTAGGGGGGTGTGAGAGGGCCACAGCTGCGATTTAAGTCACAGCAGGCACAGTTGAGAGGCATGCCTGTAGCTGCTGGAGAGCAGAATATCACCAATATGTCATTCCCAGAGATGTACTACAGGCCTACTGTTGTAATCCTGGGTCTATATCATAACAAAAGCGGATATGTGCGACTACATAAAAGTCGACACATAATACGGGAAATCTGTAAATAGCGAATGGCCACAAGGTCGAATTTTCTCCTAGTGAAAAATTTCACATGACAGTTTGGAAAAAATTAAAATTAAAAACCATTATCAGGTGGGGTGCTTCACTCCCCACGCCCCCCTAACTAAATATACCAACTCCGAGACTTCACTATAGTGAAGGAAAGGGCAACTCTGTAGTTGGCCAACTACCTCCTTGCCCTGTAACATATTCATCATATCACTTAAATGCAGTTCGATGAATGTGTCACTCTTTACGTGTTCACACAAAAGCACTTTCATGCTTCTAATATAGAGCCATAATCCCTATTAGCTCTAACTGCATCCTCCCATCTGTGTCCTATTATATGGGGACTTGTATTACATACCCGATAGAGTGATGTAATCCTTTTGTGAACAGATCCTCCTGAAAAATGCTGCCTAAATCACAGTCTGTCTTGGTAAAGCAAGTTACAGACCTGTTTTCCATAGTCAGGTGCTTGCCTTTTGTAGGTAATGCTCATTAACAGGTAATTGCCTGTGCATCAATCTGTGGCTCAAACTTGCTAATTGCATCCAGAACAGCTGGGTTGCACTTTCATTAGCCAATGGAATGGCACCACAGTGCTATATTTAAAGCCTTCATGTAGGCCTTGGCCCCTTTCTAAGTCTGTGAGATAGGCATTAGTGAGGTGTGGGAGACTACAGCATCGCAGATGTTAGGTAGAAATACTGTCCTCTCTTGAGATTTATGAGGTATGTCCACAGTTTTGTATGCTATGTTTGGCCATTGTCAAATAACTTTATAATTATCTGGCAGTTAAATGTGAAACAGTGTTGGATCAGGTCAGTAAGGGGGAAGAGACATGTGAGTGTCAGACGTTATATCTGTCAGAATATGCATGCTGCTGCAGTAGCTGCTGGTCTGTCAGCTCTGTATGTTTGTAGGGGGTAGACTATGACACACGTCCCTGTCACTTGACCTTTGCCCCCACCCCTTTATGTATGGCTGTTGTGTGGATCCCTTGTTCCAGGAGGTTGTGAGGTATGGTAGGTCCGTAGCATGTAGCTTAACATACATACATACATATGTTGCAGGCTGCAGTTGCTAGTTTTGCCTAGGACTCATAGTGGGGAATGTGAACACATTGGAGGACAGCATGCTTTATGTGTCACTGAGGGAGCAGTGTCAGCTCTGTTATTACAGTAGAGCCGGGGTGAGGGTACCCATAACAGTCCAGTCGAGGCATGTGCTTAAGGTATATCTGTTATGTAGCAGCGCCAATCAGAGAGTAGTTGGTGACATAGGTAGGTTTTATGAATATGTGCAGTGTGTCCCTACTTACTGGCCCTTGACTTGCAAGCATGAGTAGCAGTTAATTCAGTAGCAGCAACCTGTTTTAGTTAAAATTGCATGATTCAGTCATTATGTGCTGTATTCACAAGAATGTAATTGAAGTTCAACACACTGGATTCTGACCCAGGACTGTGAGTGGCAAAATGTACTGCATGCGTGGCATGTAACAGACTGAGCTACTGAGCCAGTGCTGCAGCAGGTGTATTTGCAAGATATATGTGCATGCATACAGTCTGTGACACAAGAATTGCATAAGCATGTGTTTTCTGATGGGTATGAGGTGGGACACTCAAATGTCTGTCATGATTTTCAAACCTCAATCTTTAATAACTTGCCAGTACTTTAGCAGACAGATATGTTTTTTTGATACTGTGACAAATCCAGGGGACACAACTGTGGATATTCTGCAAAAGTCTGTACAGTTGACAGCTATACCTACTATCCCAGGCCTCACGTAAATCCATTATTATTTGACTGTCCTGGTGTAGTGTCTGGATCACAGTCCCAAGTACACTGCCAATTACCCATTATATGTACTTGCGGTGTGTCAGTGGCAATCAGAATATGTTGGTGGAAATACCTGTTTTAATTTCAAGCAAAGTGACCTAGTGGGCTGATGCCCTGTACTGTAGCTGACAGGGGCCCAGGTTTGAGATGTAGCAGTGGTCATTATTTTGCAGATGTGTCTAACACTGCTAGAAACACTTAAGATGATTAAGGCACTTTTAAGCAGTTTTAAGCGAGTTTGCACATTGCAGCACATCGCTTAGCACCACTTAAACCCGGACTAAAAAGAAAAAGAAAAAAGGGGTGATAGAAAAGTGGTGAAATTGGGGCAAGCAGGGGGAAAATAAACTGCAAGGCAGGTAGAGATGTGCAGGATGGGTGTAGGAAAGGACCATAGCTATTTGTACAGCAATAGCTGTGCAGGTTTTACAGAATTTGTAATTTGGAGCCTCACACCACAGAGAGGAGTGAAGGCAACATAACTGTGCTCATTAATGTAATAATTACTTGTGTCCAGTGGATACATGTGAAATGGAGAGCTATGTATGGGGCAATTTTTGTTTTGTGGGACGGGGTCCTTTATTTTAAGGAGAGAGTGGAATGTTGGGGAAGGGATATAGGTACGTATGAGGTGGTATGTTGGGTAGGAGAGATTGCATTTGCAGACAGACAAGACAGCATACAGGTGCCATGTGTGACACATGAGGGTTAAACACCTTGGACGGGGAGGGTGTTGTGGAGTCAGAGGTCCCTGTGCCCCCAGACAGCAGCAGTGTGACTGAGTTCCCCCATGGGCAGTCAATATTGCTCCTTCAGTGCCCCAAAGGTGGCTGTTCTGGAGGCTGGGCTCCAGAGCTGCCAGGCCCCTCCAGGTTGGTGAGTCTGCCCTCACTTTTATAAGAATTATACTTGTTGCCTTTATTTGATGACATCTTATCACATTCCTGCTCAATGCTGTTAACACTCTGTTACATCTGAACACACAGATTAACCCATACTAAGGGCCACAGCACCCATTTACCTATAATTCCTGTGGGGAGAATATCTGTTAACAGTGCATAACTGACTCAGTAACATTTACTAGTACCTGTCACTAGATTCGTACTCTGGTCTGTGTGTGACAAAATGTACATCACACACAGCATTTAACAGACTAAACTACTTGTGCCACTGCTGACTATTGACTGACTAATATTTGCCTAGAGCTCACCTGGAAACAAAATATGACCTGGTATTAGTACAGTTTTATACAATACAGCAGTGACAGTTGAACACACATGCATGACGGAGATACTAGGTAAACTGTACATTAATACATAGAATGCAGGTGTACACAATGAACTCAGTGGGTGGAAATATCAGTGACATGTAGAAACCATATTGGAGTATTGGGTTGACTACCTGACCTCCCAATACAGTTCCAGATAGTATATTTGCAGTCTACAGCTGTTACAGTTTCATACTTGCCTGCAGCACACAGCACACTTCAGAACAGGAATGCATATAGCTGAAATGCAATGGTTAACACAAGACTATCATGATATACATAATCTACCTTGGGTGTTCCTGGTATTGATTCAGATGTTAGTACAGAACAAATGTCATTATGCATATATCTTGTAGTACAGCTGTAAATCTACAGTTAAGCATAACAGTCTTTCTTAGCTAACCTTGTATTGTACAACAGTTTATAGAATGCAGGTGTTGCAATACAGCTGTAATTCCACAATCATTGCAATAGAAACTCTCATTATCAGGTTTTATGCTTTAAACTTTATTGCAGTATACATATTCATTGGAATACACAAAGCTATACTGTATGTACCTACTGGCAGTGAACGTATTACTCTGTCGTGTATTTAACTATAGACTACAAATGAATCTGTACTTGCCATGCAACCAGGCCAGGCTTCCTGCATGGGCCTCTAGGTTGTGAGCTCTCTCCTCTGCAGCTGTAACGAGAGAAGCACACCATTATGTGTACCTGTCTGTCACACATTCAGGTTAGGTATTGGTAAAACAATGCTAACAGTACTTACAAATGTGGGGCATTCCCATCCCGAGCATCCTGGACCCAGGTGTCCAGGACTCCTCTTCCACCACTTCAGATTGTCATAATGGTGATAGACCTGCTCACCTGTGTGGGGGATACCTGTGGCACTGGTGAGATCATGTACCAGCCAGTCCCAGTCCTCTGACTTGTACTCCAATCCCTGGAGCTGGCCCTGCAGCAGCCAGTGTTCATGGTCTTTAACAAGGAGTCCAACGATGACCCTGGACTCCAGGATGCCCCACCACTGTGTTTGGAAGTGCTTGCCAACTCCAACACCTGACATATTTCCTGCACAGTTCAAACTCCAACAGAATATACTGTATTCCCACCTAGTGAGCTTAATATAGCCGGTTTTCCCACCCTTACACACTATTAAGCCATTTTTTTAAATGGTGGCACATCGGTTAGCACCACACAAACCAGCTTAGCTGAGTTGAGCACTGCTTAAGCTGGCAATGCTTAGCAATGCTTAGCAGTGCGCAAACCAACTAAGTGCAGCCAAGCATCCTTATACAGAAATTATTTTAGCACTGCTTATGTTGGTGTAGCACAGCTTAGCAGAGCTTAACTGAGCACAGCACATAAGGATTTAAAAATAATTGGCATAATTTATATTTAGAAAATGATCGCTTAATTTCCCTTCTCTGTATTCAAACTCCACACCTACTGCACATAAGGCTGTGACTCTAACTACTTGGCTACGTGGATATGGGGAATGCTGCTATACTACCTCTGTGCCATGTTTAAGCACTGCTAAGTGCTGCACAGACCTGCTAAGCTATAATTAAACTTGACCTTTGAGTCATAAATTGAATGCATCTGGTTTCTGTTTTTAGATGTCTGGCACATGTCAGTCGTTGCGCGCCACCCTGTGCAAACATAAAAAAAAACAATTATTACATTTGCATTTATTGCCATCAGGCACTTGGACAGTGCAGGGGGTGTGTTACTCATCTACGGACAGTGATAGACTCCCTACACTGATTCAGTGCTGCCTCCCCCTGCTCTCCATCAGTAATGCGCCTTCATTGATATGCATGGCACTGTACCGAGGGGGATCCACATACACGGCCATGGTACCTTCCATGTAGGCTCTGTATTATGCCCACACAGATTTTATTAAATCTGCGGGATTATTTTATTATCTGGTTTAGCTCAAGTTAAGTTGGTAAAAATAAGTGATACTATGGTGAGGAATATGAAAAAGATTTTGGTCTTGTATGTATAACAGAAGCTACGTTTGAATGCATTGTTGCAGCAAAAGGGTATGCGTGCTATAGGATTGCAACTAGATAATTCAGTTGATGTTCCACCTTTGTGTAGTGGTACTCAGACACACACATATATGCACACACACACAGACAGACACCCGCCCACGGTCACAGATATAAATATACATACACACAATTTTGTGTACATAGAATTCTTCTAGAGATTTGTTATTGCCTTTTGACACTAGCTAAATTATTGACTCAGTAGGCAGATGAAGGTACTCTGTAAGGAGGTTATTGGCTCAAGACAAGACAATGCAGCTACCTGGTCACCAGAGAGCAATGTTGACAGTGATAATAATGTTTAGTATTGTTAGTTTATCTAAATATTTACTTATCAGAGTTGGAATCAATATTTTATGTACATGTTTATCAGATTTACCATCTTGTTCTTTTTGGACAGTATAAATCTGTAAAACTGAGAGCTTAACTTAGCAGTTTTACCAGGATACAGTTAAAGTATTAATATTTAAAAACAGACAACTGTATTCCTGTCATTTGTTCTGTTAGTACTTATTTGCCAAGTAGGAGTTAGAAAACTTCTAGATGAACCAAGAAAGTCCATATTTTATAAGGAGTATTAGAGAGAAACTAAGTTAAATCAGATGTGTGATGCTGAGACATAATCACACCTTTCTTAATGATAGACTAGGAGAAGCATCTAAAAAGTATTGTTTTTGTACAGGACATATTGGCTGAAGGATGTTTAACACTTAAGTTTGCCACTTATTTTTAAAATGAATAGACACAGTTCCCTGTAATATTTGGCAGAGCAAAGATCCAAAAACTACTGTTGAAATGCATTTTTGTAGTAAAGGATGGTGGTACAGACACACAGACACACACTCCCCAGAGCAATACCTGTCAAAGCATACATCAAAAAACATTGACTACATTAATATTTGAAATAGTAACTTTCCAAAACATGTATTATCACACATTTAAATAAACACTGAATATGTTACTGATCCCTCAACAGCTACTTAAAGACTATATTCAGCTCTACCTTTGCAATAAAAGCACTGCTAGCATTTTACAAAACTGTCACTAATTCTAACTATACTTTGTTTTAAAATAAGCAAATATGTAGGACTGCTTCTGTCAACTAAAAATAAGCAAATATGTAGCACACATTACCAGCCACGAAACACCTAGGATAAGAACACATTGTATTCCTACTGAGTTACTGTGATAGCGCTGTGCTTATTTTGTTAGTTATTGGTATCTTTCTGATATTTACTTTGGTTTAACTCTGTCGAATATAGAGAAAGAATGCAGCCATTTTAGGCCTCTGCTGTAAAACTTTGAAAAGTGTCATTTTGCTTTTGGCCAGTGTGCTCCTTTGAATATTTACAGCTTTTTTCAGCTTTCTAGTGAAGTTATAAATAGCTCGTGTTTATGAGACATATATCTTCATGCAGCCACATTTAACCATGCACTGTATAGACACACAGCCTCTTAAGAGCTTTACTTTCTCTATATAACCTACTCTGCACATTCCTAGCATACTTAATAGTCATTTGTTGAGTGAAGAGGACCTGGTTTATGGAAAAGGCTCGCTGCCCCTCAGGTGTAGACTTGGGAGTGTGTGTTTAAAATGAGTGAAGAGGACCTGGTTTATGGAAAAGGCTCACTGCCCCTCAGGTGTAGACTTGGGAGTGTTTAAGACAAATAGCATTTCAGTAAAACAGTAAACCCCATAGGTGCTACTCCTCTGTCACATTAATATGCATCTGGAACCATGGATTTGCACTTTCAACTGCACTGAAACAGGCATCATGATGCAACTTAGTAATTGTCTTATGTTTACTAGCAACCACCTACTACTTAAACTGAGAGTTTGTCAGAGATATAGTTTTACAATGCTATTTGAGGCAAAGCAAACAGTACTACAGATAAGAAGCAGCACACTAAAGCAATCACACACAGCTCAGACCACACATCAATAATTACATATATGCTGAGCCTCTTAAAACTAATTTACCTAAACCACAAAGCCCTCCTAAATGTAACCAAATAAACAAGTAACCTCATCAACCTTACAAACACACAACACAGGCAGCACCTTCCATGAAACATACATCTAAGATTCACAATGCCTAAGTTTAAAAGCCCATAAAGCAAAACTCCACATAATCCAGTATCCTGGTCATAGGTAACTTCATACTGGGAGACGCAGTTACACCACTCATCGGGCTGTGCAAGAAAAGGTCATGGCCAGTTGCCTCACAGGTGCAAGGTCCACCACGTTGCAGTTACTCTCAAGTCATCTCACCACAAATACACATTTGACACATTCATACTGCACCTGGGTAAAAAGACTCAAAAAGCACCTCCCTGGTTTATATGAAGAGAGACATGATGGAGCTCTCATAATATGGATCTGAGGCAAGCATGAACCTAGCCTTGAGTGGCATTCTGTCATCACTAAGATTGCTGCTGCAATACAAGCAAAAGATTATGGACTTCAAACTAGCTTGTAGTGTCATTCAAAGGAGGTACAATATATATCAGCCTAGGAGGAAATGGTAGACAGTCTAAACTGCTTTCCCAGGGATGGCCTGCACCCCCCCCCCCCAAGGCTTTCATGTATTGGCAAAGATCTTTTCCACCCCCATAGTGCCTTTAAGCAATGTCAGTCTGCTAAAGCCACCAACATAACAAAACAAAATTCTGATAACAAAGATATTGCTGCTTAATGCTAGAAGCCTTGATGCACAAAAAACACTCCCTAAATGCATTCTGGAATGCAATTTATCAATATATCCACCATGAAGACCTGATTCAAGTCCTTTGAAAGCATTCCATCTGTGTTTCAACTCCTGCCACATATTTAGGCCCACTGCACTACACAAAATACACTAAATGTTGTGGTGTCTCCATATTCTTAAAAATCACTTCACCTTCAAGATCATTGGAGAAGATAATGACCTGGAACTCCTCCTTGTCCCAACTTGCTTTCAATAACATGCCTTCTCATACCATAGCTAACTATAGAACCACCTCTATGTCTCCCTCAGCCCATATTTCCTTCCTAACTAGTATGGAATCCCTGTGTATTAAGCCAGACACCATTCTCCTAAGAGTCTTCAGCTACTTTTCTGTCAAGTGGGAAACATATCCTCATGTATGCCCAGAAATTTCTGGTTTTCATCAATTTTGTACTTGGTTTTTACTAATATGGGACAGCTTTGCCCCTCACCAATAGTAATTTCCTACCTGGTCAAATCAGACCACAAATGTGCCACATTCACCATAAGACTGAAACTAGAAGCATCTCCCAATACCTTGGTATTCAGAGATTACACTAAGGCTAACCTACTAAATTTGAGTAATGACTGGACTAAATTCATAATGTCCTTCCAAACTGATGACCCCATTGCTTATGCGGAATCCTTTACCACCAAATTCTATGCACTTGTAAATAGGTTCTATCCCCGTTTGAAGACAATGCAATGACAAATATAAAAATAATCCCCTGTTGTAGAACTCAGATATGAACATGCTTTACAATAAATGGAAAAAAAGAAAGAAAAAACACATTGATCACAAAAATAAGTTTAACTCTCAAGATGCCAAAAATGCTCCTGCTAAAAACACAGGGAACTCCAGACCATGATCAAATCAACCAAAGCCAGATATGAGGTAAAAATAGCCACCCAACTGAAAGATCACCACAAAGCCTTATTTTAACTATGTTAGAAATCTCAGAACCAATGCCCAGCTCAACACTACACTGAGCTATTTGTAAATCATATCACGTACTTGGACCAAGATGACATAACCTATCTACTAGCAGACACATTTAGCTTAAACTTTGCCCCCACTACCCTCTTAGATTTCCAGATCATGTGCCCGCATGTACCCCTCCCCTATGGTATTATCTAATGCCATGAACACTACCTCTATGAATCCACTCAGCATAGCAGAGTGCCTACTAACCAACCTGAATCAGGTCTTGTCAGAACCCCTAAAGAGTGTCAAAACAGGCATTATGGCAGATAAATTGAGGACAGCAAGTCATGCTCTTACACAAAGGTGGGCTGTCTACAGACCCAGGTAATTATAGACCCATAAGCCTGATCAACCTTATCTGTAAGGCTATGGAAAAGATTATGGAATTGATAAATAGGGATGTAGGAAAACTACAATGCCTTGACCCAAGCCAGTATGGATTCACTAAGGGCAGACTCTACCAAATCAACCTGGTCAACTTTTTGACAAGGTTATTGAAGCAATGAAACTGTTCAACACCTTCAAACGCTCAGGTGTCATACAGCTAAAGGTAAATCCCTATGTAACTCAATGGATAGCAAACTGACTCACAAATAGAACCCAAGAAGCTAGGATTGGTGGTTTTACCTCCTCCAAAATATCTGTCATTAGTGGTATATTTATTTTATTTTATTTATTTAACGTTTGCTTACCAGGAAAGTCCAACTTGGAGCAAAGCCAATTTTCAGCAGGGGGCTGGAGAGAAATGTTCCAGACATATGTCTTTGTAACATGGGAGGAAACTGGAGTACCCGGAGAAAAACTCACACGAATGCAGAGAGGACATGCAGGCCCTGCACAGAAGGCACTCCAGCCAAGAATCAAACCAGAGAACCTCTTGCTGTGAGGCAACAACAGTACCTCTGCACAACTGCACCATTCATATCCCAGGTATATCCCAGGGTTCACTTCTTCAGCCTGTCCTCTTTGGCATTTACTTTTTGGGTGTCAAAGCAAATGTTAAAGGTTTATGATTGACCAAGTTCTCAGATGACTATAAAGTTCACACCATCATAAACTCCATAAAGGACACCAAAATCCTCCAAGAAGTCCTTTCCTCAGAAAAATACGGTTTCAAAACCATTGGCTAAAACTAAATGCCAAGAAATGTGTAATAGTATCCTTCAGCAAGCATGACTTTCGTTATAACTTTATCATTAACAACACACTTCTGAAATATGATCCCATACTTACAGCTCTGGGAACCTAAGTAGACAATAAACTGTTCTTTAATCATCATGTATCTGCTATTGTAACAAAGTCTGATTTCATCATGCAGCTTATTTCTAAAGTTATGGTGTCCTGGCACATGAATGTAATCATTCCACTGTACACAGACCTCATTAGGTTGAGCATTAAATATAATGCCCCTTCCTGTATGTACTTGTCCAAATACTCATTGCAACTGGAATAACTACAGTGCTTTCTCACTAAAAAACTCAAGGGCCTAAATCATAAAAGCATGTTGGAGGGACAGATGTGTATGAAACCATTTTTCAATCCACATAAGCAAAGCACTTTCCTTACTGTAAAAAGTTATTTGGATGAGTGGATGGGAAACTGCAAATTCATCCTGGTTTAGCACCCATGTCCCTCATGGATAGGGGCAATACGTAAATGTTCCAACGTATCCTCATTCTGCCCACATGAGTTATTCGTACATGAAATAAGGGCTAAAATAAACTAACTACTAACTTCTTAAGACCTGGTGGTGCTGCGGTAGTGTCGTCTCAGTTAGACGTTGCCCGTTCGATTCTCAGTTAGAGCGTCTTCTGTGTAGCGACATGCGTGAATGGGCGTTCCTTCGTTGAAGGTTGTGCATTAGGCCTGGCAAGCCAGCACGTTAAAATCTACTGCCAATCATTAGCGGACCGCAGTTCCGCTGTGGCGACCCCTAACCGGGAAAAGCCGAAAGAAACAAAAACTAACTTCTTAAGACCCTTACAGATCAGTAGCCTAGAAAGTACCTATGAATCTATGAACATCCCAAAAAATCTATTGACATGATAGACTGTGCCTCCACACAAAATCCTCAGCATGGCAGTGTCCCTTCCACAGCCCTTACTATTGTATGCTAACTCCATAGTCATACATCCGTGACCAAAGCAAAAACATGACCTCAGAGGTGTAGTTGACCAGATGTGAGTTGAGTATAATAAATAATCAATTTACTGTGCCATGCATGTTGACAATTTGAGAATGTAATCTACTGTACATATATATATATATATATATATATATATATATATATATATATATATTTTTTTTTTTTTGTGTGTGTATATTTTTGTGTGTATATGTAATATATATATATATATATATATATATATATATATATATATATATATATATATGTTACATTATACACACACACACACACACACACACACACACACACACACACACACACACACACATATTTTTTGCGCATATGGTTGCTGCTCAGAATGTGGATACTTCTGAATGATGACATTCAGAAAGGCATTATCAGATGCTGACAGGTCAAAATGTAGACAGTTCAGAATGTAGACTGAGGTAAGTTGGTTGGTGCTAGGCAGGGCTGGTGCTAGCATTTTGGGGGTACCCAGCAAGTTTCAAGTTGGGAGCCCTACGCAGGAGAATATGAAATGTGACCACATTGCCATCACACCGTCTTCCCTGTTAAACTCATCCAGCACCATTTAACGATCACTGTAGTGTTACTACATTCAGTCCATTAAGAACTGAAGTGCCAGAGTACACACTGACTGGTATTTAGTTCCAATGATACTGTACATTATGACAAGCCCCTGTACCACAGCAAGGTAGCCACTCAGAGGTACACAAACACTTCTCAACAGTCCAGATTTTTCACAGAATGTACAGATTTCACTCATGTTTGGTTTGCTACTCAAAATTTGTAGTTTTCTGGATTTCTGTGTCAAATTAGTGAGGATTGAATTCACTAAATGATGACAGACATTTGGGTTTCAGATTTTGTATACTTCAGAAAATATATGGTAACTCAAAACCTTTTATTCTAGCAACGTTTTAAGTTTATAAGAGCAATATTTAAAACTTGTTCTAATTTTTGAGGCTGTCCCTCCATTATCGTTAGCTTTGACCACATTTTCTGTGCTACGAGGTTGAGAGCTATGGCTGACTGGCATTTTGCAGCAATGTTGTTACATTACGGCAAGCCTTTGTACCATATCAAGGTAGCCAGTCCCACAGACATACACAAAGACACCCACACTGACTCACATACAGGACAGACAAAAGACAAAGACAGAAATACAGCAAGGCTGAACAGAGACACCCACACAGATTCCCTCACACAAGAGAGAGGAACACAAGACAGACAGCTACAAGACTCTTGCACACAGGACAGACATCCTTACATGATAAAGACAGCACTACAGCAAGAATGAACACCCACACAGACTTCCATGCACAGGACAGAGACACACAAGACCAGGACAAAACTACTGCAAGACTGAACAGAAACCCACACAAGATGAAGGCAGCACTACCGCAGGACAGAAATGAGACACCACACACAGACTCTCAAACACAAGATGATGACAGCACTATTGCAAGACTGAAACACACAAGCAGCATTAAACTGACCCCACACACAAGACAGACAGTTACTGACATGCAGAACAGTCACATTGCAGAGGCACACAAGATAGTTATGGAACAGACATAGAAAAGACTACAGACACACAAGAGATGCAAGGGAAAGCCATGGAGATGACTGATCCTGATGGAGAGACTCAAACCCAAAGAGAAACAGGTGAAGTCAAAACCACCAGGGTGTCATTTGTTTTCAATGTGCAGTTAGCTCCTCAGCTTTTCTGATTACTGCCACTTTTAGTGCCATGAGCAATTTGTTCTTCCTGTGCTTCTGTCCTGGTTTCACAAAGAGTCCTGCCACTCCTAGCTGCATTGAACTCAACAAATCCTGCTAGTTTCATCCTCCTTGTATTACTTGATCTTACCTGCTGGAGAAAGCGAAGATGAGGGAATACACAGCAAACTATACTAGCCAGGCTAAGGTGCTACTTGCCTTACAAAACATTACTGGAAAGGAAATATCAGCACATACCTAGAATTTTACTCAGATCTTACAAATTTTCTTCTGGAGAAAGTCTTCAGTAAGGCTGCTGTGGGATAAAACTCGTCCAACGTCATGCTCAGTTGAGAGCAGAGCTAAGCCTGAAAGTCTCTCCTGACTCATTGCACGTAGTTATGTCTTTATGAGTTTCAGTCTAGAAAAAGCTGTGTTTTGCAGTAGCCAGTGTAACAGGTGCAGTCAAGTGGTTGTGAATGAGGAAATTTAATACAGTCATTGGTGATAATTCATTATCAGTCATTTGATAAAGGCTTTTCAGTTTCAGTTCATTTCCAAGGTCAGAGTCATCAATATCACAGTGGCCACTTATCCTGACAGTCAGTTGTTTTCAAAACCTTGCACTGTTGGATCAGTGTGTCTTCCACAACTTCACTCAAGGTTTTAATATTTGATAAAAATCCATAGGCCTTATCAGACTGAACGCTACTCATACCAGTCAGTAAATGACTGTATTGTTGAGTCCAGCAGCACAATGAAGAACTCTACATGTAGTTTTACAATTGGATCCTGTATAGTCATCCTTTCCTTCATAGTCAAAGAAGCACTTTACTTTCCTCTGCCTCTTTTCCTGAAATGTGGTGCCAACATTTCCTGAAATGTGGTGCCAACATCCAGTTCTTCTGCTATCTTGGAGGCTTCACCCATGGCAACTTGAAATCCTGTCTCTGTAATTTTTCAGCAGGTCCATAGTTGATGCCAGCACTTGTAGAAATATCAACCAATAGACTTTACAGAACTTTGTTTGCACGCTTTACCTCTGTCAGCACATCATACCAAAGCACTAAACATACAATGAATTGAAATGACCTAAGTTGTAAGCACAGTCCCTTTGCTTGTTGTTATGTTGCAGCATTGCTTGCATGTAAACCTTCACCTATCTCCTGCAATGCTTCCACGACTCCCATTAACTGAAATTGTACTGCCTTGACAGAGTCTATCCTGCATTCCCAGTATCAGACAGTGGCTTCACAGTGACATTTATGTGTCATTTCAAAATCTGCCATCAGCTCGTTGATGCTGAACAGAGTACATAAATGTTCTGTAGACATCCAAAGAAAGTCACTGCCTGTGCTGATGAATGTGTTCCATCACTAATCATAAGATTTAAATTATGCCAGGCCCATGGCACATAAAAAGCCCTTGAATTCATCTGTTTTATCTGGGCCTGCACTCCAGCTCATTTCCCCTTTATGCTGCTGCCATTGACGTATCCTTGTCGTCGACAGTCATTAATGTCCAGCTGATGATTTTTCAAAGTCTGAAGAAGTGCTTCTGGTAAGTCCTGCTCCGTTTGTATCATTCACAGACACAGACCCAGAAAGTGTTCAATTGTGGATGCATTCCTTGAAATGTCCACATAGCTTACTACTACAGTCATTTGCTCTTGATTGCTGATATCTGTCATGCAGTCAAGAATCATGGAAAAATATCTAGCATTCTTCACCTTTCCTGCAATGGTCCTTAAAGGTGCATTTGCAATCAGCTGGATAATTTCACTCTGTATGTTCTTCCCAAGATAATGATTCTTTACTTCTTTAGTCCTCATACGACGTAAACATTCAGTCATGAAGGAATCAAACTGTGACAAAAGCTGCACTTGGCCTAAGAAATTGCCATCGCTATAGGTCTACAAGGCATCACGTGTACCATGGAATGCCATGTTCCATTCCACCAGGTGTTGGGCAATAGCTATAATGCGCTCTAACACACCACGCCAGTGAGTTCTCTTTTTCAACCACTGCTTGTCTCCTACCATCCATTGTCTGCCTACTCTTTAATCTATTGTCCAGTTCCTTCCACTTCAGCATGGATGCTGCATGCTCTGGTGCTCAGTCATGGCTGTTTAAAGCTTTGGGCATCTCTCTCCATGCTCTGTAACCACCTGACTTGAGAATATGGTTAGAATGTCTAAATAATTTGCATGCAAAGCAAAACAGTGCATCTTTTGAGAATGAATTTGTCAACCAAGTATATCTTGCTCTCTCCCCATTAGGCAGCATATGGAAGAAGTTTCCAATGTAAATCTTCCTTTCTGTTCATTGACTTGGAACTGTGGCAGCACTACTTGCACAGGTCCATGCTGAATGGCAGCTACCCTAAACTCATCTCTTATCAAGTCTGAAAAGTTCCTAGATCCTCAAATGGTACACCTGACATTCCCCTGAAATCACAGGCCACATCTGCTGACACTACAGAAGTATGGGCTCCTTCTGTATCAAACTCTGGTGATCCAGGCAGCATTTCTAAAGTGGAATCCACATTTGTTGACATAATTTCTCCCATGGTAATGGCTGTAGATTCACAGGAGGTAGCCTGTGGTGCAGCCACAACAGAGTGGGTGCTTTCTATGCTAAGCTCACAGTGGGTAGGTTGTAATGCAGAACCACTGTGTCGTCCTGAAGGCAGACTGTTTGCTGAATCTTCTCTGCTGATGAAGCTTTATTTTTGTTTCTCCTGACAAATATGTATGCTTCATCTCTAACTGGGTATGAAACTAAAGCAGAATTACTACACATGAAGACATTGGGTCCTTTTGTCATAACTTTAGTAAAAAGTATTACACTTCAGGTACATGTTATACCATTTTCTTTGAGCTACCTGGGACTGCATAATGTCAACTGAAATTTGACAAACGTTAGCATGCTGAACACATTCTAAGGATGGTAGTTTCCAGATTACACAGAAGCAGCTCCCATGACAATAGTGGAATGTTACCCATCAGATTTACTTGAATGGACCCACTGAGGCAAACCCTCAGCTCTGAGGTGCCCATTGCCACAAGATGTGAAATACAAACTCCAAACTAGCCAACCAGTGTAAGTGATGTGTCAACTTTAAGAGCAAGCTACAAACCTACAATCTTTCCCTTAACACACTGACACTTGCCTCCTCTGCTTACAAGATATAATTACTGACTAAGCCAAGCCTGGAGACCCAACATTTCCACAACAACCCTCCCCGGCCCCTTAGCACAAGAACTCTGGACAAAAGCATAAAGCCAAGGAATGTACCATGCATTATGCGGAGGATATGAAATATGAAGTCCATTTTTCTAGTAGCTTCAGCCCTCAACATTGTGCTACATAATCATTTTGTAAACAAGGAACAGACCACATCATAAGTGATAATTTAATAAAGATGTAAAAAAAAAAAAATTATATATATATATATATATATATATATATATATATATATATATATATATATATATATATATACACACACACACACACACACACACACACACACACACACACACACACACACACCATTCTCCCAGTCCCCCCCCGACCTCTCATCATCACAATAATTCTAGTAGACAGAGCCAAAAATAATTGCAGAACAAATGCGCAACATCAAGGACAGTTTAAAACATTGCTAATATAAACTTAGAAAGATACAAGAATAGCAGGGTCTGCATTACTATGCATTAAAACAATACATTCTGCAGAATTCTCACAACCCCCCCCTCCATGTCCAGCAAAATAATTCTAGACAAAGTAAACAAACTAAAAAAATGAGACAAAGGCATAACATTAGGGATTTAAAACAATGTATTTATGAACTAAAAGATTTCAGAACCGATTTTGCAAGAGTATGCATTGCATAAACCCACATTTTTGATGAGGAACAGACTAAAATTACCAGGCAAACATCTAAATATTTTGTAATATTTTATCATTCTAGCATTCTAGCAGCCCTAGCCCTCTCCTAACCTATCAACTTAACAGTTCTAGACAAAGCCACAAATAACTGCAGAACAAAGGTGTAACCCAAGGGCTAGTTTTAAAAATTGCTATAATAAATCTGGATGAAGCAAAACCACCACAAGTCAAAGGCATCACATTAGGGGTTTAAAATACTGGGTTTATAAACTAATAATGATAAGATTTTGCAGTAGCATGTGTTGTATGATCCCACATTTTTGTGGAAGAACAGACCAAAAATAATAAACATCTGGACATAGTGCAGCACTCTAGGCCCTACCAACCTCCTAACCTCTCAGCATAATTCCAGACACAGCCAGAAATAACTGCAGAACAAAGGCATAACATCAGGGACAGTTTAAAACATTGCTATGATAAACTTAGATAGCAGAACAGTATTTGCATTAGCACACATTAAGATATCAGTGCATGCTGCAGAATTCTCACACACACCCATTGTCTCAGCACAATAATTCTGGATGAAGTGAAACAATAAAAAGACATAACATTAACAAAACAAAAATAAATTAATGGACATTTTTGTGCAAGACTAACTAAAAAGAGTACATCACATCTGGACATTAATTATTACAGAGAAGCCTCCCTTTCTCAATCCCATAGCAGAATAAGTCTAGACAAAAGTAAAATAAGACTGTTACAAACACATCCCCTCACCCCCCCCAATCCTCTTAGTACAAGAACTCTGCATAAAAAAGTACTGCACTCATCTCTCTAGGTTTCCTCACACATCCCAGCAAAAATAAAGTTAAAAATAAACCCCAAACTTCCCTTTTATGCAGTTGATAGAAGGCTGCTACTAATCACCTGCTCCCTCTTCTTAATTAATCGAAAACTGTTTTTCAGATCTTTTACAAATTGTCCTTACAAGGGCAGTTGAAAATACCATGGCTTGTTCCATGATTGATCCTAGAAAGCTTGAATCTGCAGTCCATCCTCTGTCCTCATGTCCAAAGCCCCAATCTGATGCCAATAAAAGGCAAAGCAAAGTCCTCTCCCTTGAAAAACAAGAAAATAAATCAGGCTTGCTACACATACTTTAAAGGCAATTGACACAGGAGGTGCTTTGCAAGGACCAATCAGGTCCTTGCTTCATCACATCCATCTAAAAAAAAAAAAAAAAAAAAAAAAAAAAAGACAACAACTTACTTCCCTGGCTGCTGCAGTTAGTCATGTCCCTTGCTTCACTGAAGTGTACCTGATTCAGTGCAGTTTACAGTCAAGTAAAAAAAAAAAAACAGAAATAAGTTTGCGACTGTGCGGTGACATCATACAGCCATGCGGACATCCACGAGATGCTGAGTTACAAATGGAGGAGACAGAAAAACCCTCAGCTGCTGCACTGGGGGCCCTTGTTCTGAGAGAGATAATCGGGGGCACCCATTAGCCGGTGGTTCCATGGGTGCCTAACAGCGGCTATGGTGCTAGGGCTGGGAATGTGCGTTTGTGCAAATGTTTGTGATTTAGGATTAGATTAAGAGTTAGGTAAGGGGATAGCTTTAATACTGTGCATGTGCTTGTTGGTGCATATGCCTGTGTCAGAGCCTGTCTTGTGTAGTGACAGTTGTACAGAAAAGGTTTTTCCAAAGGTAAAGTGCAGGTTAGGGTTAGCTTGTATTAGTAAGGTGGTGTAGGAGGTCTTATACCACCTTACTAATGTATACTAACCATAACCTTGCCTCAACACAAACCCTGCACCTTAACTTAGAAGAACATGTTCTGTAACACTACCATTATTCAGACAAACCCTGTCTACTGTATTCATAGGATTTAGTTTTGTTTTTTTCATTTTAGTGCAGTATTAGTGTAAATTGATCAAAGACATAGAGTGTTGGCCTGTTTTTGGCTATTATTTAATGTGGGTTGGGTAATTTTTTTTCTGTATTTTAATTTGTCTACATTTTGAACTTAGTAGTTTGTTGTCAGTATTCTGAATGTCTACATTTGGATGTGTCTACATTTTTAAATATAATCATATATAAATAAATATATATTATATATATGTATGTGCAATGAATTTAAGCAAAACACTCAAATATTGATGTTCACAAAGTCGACCACAAGACATTGACTTTAAAAATGTTGACACACTACTATGCATGCACTGAGCAACATTCCTGGCATGTAAAAAATTCCATTTTAAAAAATATAATAAATCTTCATGATCCCCTGCACCCCTCACACCTCCTACTAATTACATACACTAACTCCACGATTCCACAATGTCAGGGAAAGGGCATATTTCCTAACCTCGAGAATTGTGCGATCTCACACACCTGTCAACCATCTGTGAATCTGACTAAATTTTGTTGACTAAACAGATCTCGACCAACTACAGAGCCAACAAATTTCAGTGGATCCATATCTCTCTCTCTCTCTCTATATATATATATATATATGTATATATACACACACACACACACATATATCTATATTTATACCTACACCTCTATCTATATATATATATATATATATATATATATATATAGGCATAGGTATATATATATATATATATATATATATATATATATATAGATTTATAGGTTTACCATCAAGACAGAAAATCACAGGTGCTCAAGTCCACCAGCTTGATGTCCAACATCCCAAATGATGGAATATGAAGCACCAACATTACCAAATGACCAATCTCACCCCCTTCTGGACCCATGTTAACTCCTGTTCCTAGGTCCATTGCAGTAGGGAGTTTCGAGGTTCAATGTTTATGTCAGGCATATTGGAATTTGGTATTCTGACTTTTCACAGAAGTACGTTGCACATAGGATTACTTGAGCTCCTGTGATTCTGGATAATGGAGGTAAACCTACACACACACACACACACACACACACACACACATCTATATATATATATATAATTAAAAATATATATATATATATATATATATATATATATATATATATATATATATATATATATATATATATATATATATATGTTTGTTTGTGTCTTTTGGCTTTTTCCGGTTAGGGGTCACCACAGCGGAACTCCGGTCCGCTAATGATTGGCAGTTGATTTTTACATACCGGCTTGCCAGGCCTGACGCACAACCTTCAACGAAGGTACGCCCATTCACGCATGTCTACACGCAGAAGACGCTCTAGCTGAGAATCAAACCAGACAGCGTCTTACTGTGAGGCAACAACACTACCGCAGCACCACCACCGCGGATATAATAAATAATAACTATACATACACATACACACTTACACACACACACACACACACACACACACACACACACACACATCTATATTTATACCTGCACCTCTATCTATATATATATATATATATATATATATATATATATATATATATATCTATAGGTTTATAGGTTTACCATCAATACAGAAAATCACAGGTGCTCAAGTCCACCAGCTTGATGTCCAACATCCCAAATGATGGAATACGAAACACCAACATTACCAAATGACCAATCTCACCCCCTTCTGGACCCATGTTAACTCCTGTTCCTAGGTCCATTGCAGTAGAGAGTTTCGAGGTTCAGTCTTTATGTCAGGCATATTGGAATTTGGTATTCTGACTTTTCACAGAAGTACGTTGCACATAGGATTACTTGAGCTCCTGTGATTCTGGATAATGGAGGTAAACCTACACACACACACACACACATCTATATATATATATATATATATATATATATATATATATATATATATATATAAATATATATATATATATATATATATATATATATATATGTTTGTTTGTGTCTTTTGGCTTTTCCCGGTTAGGGGTCACCACAGCGGAACTCCGGTCCGCTAATGATTGGCAGTTGATTTTTACATACCGGCTTGCCAGGCCTGACGCACAACCTTCAACGAAGGTATGCCCATTCACGCATGTCTACACGCAGAAAACGCTCTAGCTGAGAATCAAACCAGACAGCGTCTTACTGTGAGGCAACAACACTACCGCAGCACCACCACCACGGATATAATAAATAGTAACTATACATACACATACACACTTACACACACACACACACACACACACACACACACACACACACACACACACACACACACACACACACACACACACACACACACACACACACACACACACACATCTATATTTATACCTGCACCTCTATCTATCTATATATATATATATATATACATATATATATATATATATATATATATATATATCTATAGGTTTATAGGTTTACCATCAATACAGAAAATCACAGGTGCTCAAGTCCACCAGCTTGATGTCCAACATCCCAAATGATGGAATACGAAACACCAACATTACCAAATGACCAATCTCACCCCCTTCTGGACCCATGTTAACTCCTGTTCCTAGGTCCATTGCAGTAGAGAGTTTCGAGGTTCAGTCTTTATGTCAGGCATATTGGAATTTGGTATTCTGACTTTTCACAGAAGTACGTTGCACATAGGATTACTTGAGCTCATGTGATTCTGGATAATGGAGGTAAACCTACACACACACACACACACACACACACACACACACACACACACACACATCTATATAGATATATATATATATATATATATATGTTTGTTTGTGTCTTTCGGCTTTTTCCGGTTAGGGGTCGCCACAGCGGAACTCCGGTCCGCTAATGATTGGCAGTTGATTTTTACGTACCGGCTTGCCAGGCGTGATACACAACCTTCAACGAAGGTACGCCCATTTCACGCATGTCTCCACGCAGAAGACGCTCTAGCTGAGAATCGAACCAGACAGTGTCTTACTGTGAGGCGACAACGCTACCGCAGCACCACCACCGCGGATATAATAAATAAAAAATATACATACACATACATACACACACACACACACACACACACACATATATATATATATATATATATATATATATATATATATATATATATATATATATATATGAATTCACTTTATATCCTTGAAATATCGAAATTCAGTATTTTGAAGCTATAAAGTCGAATTTTTGAAATTGCGAAATTCAAAATCTCGCATACCGGAGATTTTGAATTTTGCGCTTCTACTGCACACACACACACACACACACACACACACACACACACACACACACACACACACACACACACCATCCTCCCCCCACACAAACACAGGCTCTCTACTACATAAAAGTCAGGGGGCAAGCCCCCCTACACCCCCAAGTGAGGGTGCTGCACCCCCATACTCCCCTACTTAAATATTCTCACTCCGAGGTCACACTGCACACAAAGACACACAAAACACCACCACACAAACTACATTCTCCCCGCATACACACATCACAGCAACAAAACACACTGACACACACCACAGCCCATACCCAAAACCCTTAACACATACACACACTTACCTGAATCCATAACCACAGTGAAACCTCAGAAGCACAAAATAGAAAACCGCCGGTATTCGAGGTTTTGAATTTTGCGCTTCTGAGCTTTCATATGTAAGCCTAGCCAGAATGTGCTGGCTTTCACCACCCCCTTAGATTAGTTCCCTGTGCCTCTGTCCTCAGATTTATATTATTCTGTTTTGTGGTTCTTTTTAGATAAAAATAATTATTGTTTAGTGCAGATCTTGTAATTCAGAAAGGCATATTTTGTAGTTCATCTAATTTTAAAGGGCATGTCTATTCACTGAAAGGAAACAATTGTACTTTTCACTGATACTTCCAGGTTTTTAATATTGTATTGAGTATTCTATACATTTTGAACAAGACACCTGAAATAACTTAAAAAGGTGTAGCAATTATTTACTGGAAAACTCAACATGTTGGAAAACTTGAATTATTTGGAAAGATTTCAGGAATCATTATGTTCTTCTACAGGTTGCTTAGATATGGCCTCTACTTGTTCTATACGGTAATGTCTGATCACGTTCATCTTGAAAGATTAGGCCTGAAATGCACTGATATGGAAGTTTACTTCATATCCAGATACAAAATGTTATACAATCAGTAGCAGAGAAAAAAAAACCTGCTGATGCACAACACAGTGCCTTCCATGCTCATGGAATATGTTCTACCTTAAAATCAGTTTCTGTTCAAAAACATTTTATTACTTTATCGCTTTTATTTACTGGGAAAGTCTGACTGGGTTGGATGCACATTTTCCACAAAATGATAAGCTATACTTACATGATTTACAAATAAAAACTGATACAGTTAATACACTGAAAAATAAGGAATTAATCATGTCAGGCATTTAAGTAGACAGGTGTTATATGGTACATGTTTTCTAGACATTAGGGAAGACATCCTCAAGGTTCTAAGACATTTTAGCACACATATTGTGAATGTATAAGACATTTAGGATGACATTTTAAGTAATGACAGTAGCAGAATCAGTTCTAATAGTCAGAGAACAGTTAGAATGTATAATATGCTGTAAAGGAGTAGTTATACATCATTTGCTCAGAATTGTGTAAAGGAATATCATCTACTCTATTTGTAAAATGTACAAAATAGCTTTAGATGAGACATGTTTCTACAGAAAAGCATCTACACTGATGGTAACACATAAATTGTAGCTTACAAATGAAAATGTTTCCATAGAAGGAATAATTATGCAAAATGGAAGTGAAAAGGTATTTTGCTGTTATGTGAGGGTGGAAAAGAGAAGGGACACTGAAGGTAAAGTAAGGTGGTCTCGACGGAAAAAAGTAATTGTGCAGCATGGATGTGAAAGGGTATTCTGTTGTTATGAAAGGTGAGGAAAGAAGGGAGAAAAACAGAAAGGAAAGGACTAGTGATAATTTGGGGAAGAAAAATGATGCAGATATGTCATGAGACAGATGGAAATAAGAGTAGATAGTGAGACACTTAAGGTGGCACTCGTAGTTGGGCAGTGGTAATGTTGTGGTAAAGTTGACAGAAATAAACTTATTAAAACAAACAGACTTGTAGATGGCAGGAACTAGTGACATTTTTAATAAAGAATATTGTTGTTGTTTGTCTTTTCGGCTTTTCCCGGTTAGGGGTCGCCACAGCGGAATGTCTTTTGGAGGCCACTCGACCGTGGGGAGGACATGCAGACTCCACACAGAAGGCACTCCAGCCAAGAATCGAATGGGAGAACCCCTTGTTGTGAGGCAACAACGCTGTACCACCTAGAATAATCACTTTTATTCACTGCTTTCACCCACTCATTAGTATTCATTACAAATAATCACTCATTGTTGCACTGTCTCAGAAAGCGCTCATTTGCCCAATGAATTCCAGTAAAAGGACTGAACTACATTGAACCGTCTCCAGGCTCCTTCTTAATGAAGTTTAACCTGCTAATATATATTCTGGCCAGGATCTTTGTTTCCTTTTAGCTGATTGTGAAGTTACAATTTATTTACCACCAACATGAACCTTGCATCAGGAACCAGAATAGCTCAAAAAGCATAGGACAGAGTGACTTCTATCCCAGATGAAACCAAGATGCGACTGGCTCCCATGGCACTAGAAGGTAACTGTAGAATTTTCCTTTATCATGTTCACAGTTTGTGTAAGACTATCTTGCTTGCTAGCTAAGAATTGTATTTTACCATATAAAACAAATTTCAGAATATGTTTGTTCCATTTATTGTTTTCTGTATTGCACATTTATTTTTAATATGCTGTTATTACCTTATTTGGCAGGATTACAAAGAATTACTGTCATCTACTATTTCTGTGTATTATAATTTGTTTGTGATTAAATTAAAATGAGCAAATATTCCTCAGATATCTAAAATTTACAATTTGTGTGTGCTTTTTTTTTTTTTTTTTTTTTTTTGGTTTACTTGACCCCCCCCCCCCTTGTCACTGTCTTCCATGTCTTTATTCATACTAAAACATCTGGCATCAACATTAGACAGCAGTAATAATCAAACAAACAAAAAGACCCAGGTGAAAGAGACCCCAAAGATAACCTCTAATACTCAAGAGAATATCTAAAAGTAAACAAGCCGTCAAAACCAAATATCTCATGAAACAGCTCAATGAACACTTGACAGTAATGCATAAGGGAATTTTCATACCAAGGCAGCACTAGTTTTCACTGAGTACACAGCAAATGAGGAGGAAGCGGGCTGTTTCCACAAAGATCATGTTATTCTAGTGCCATAATGACAAGATACAGCACTGACTTGTTCTCTCTTACTGAATTATTAGCTTAAACAATTTCCTGTATTTTTAAAATAATTTGCTAGAAATGTGGACTTCTGAATGTCATCGTATTAACTTTGGCCACTCTTGTTCAGTATGCAATTGTAATAAATAGCTGTGCAGAGGTGCCTCTTAACTCTTATATTAAGCAGTAGGACTTTCAGGAGAAGATACATGCCATTCAGAATATGGGAACATGGCAGGCATTAACAACAGGCATTTAAATGTGCTTGCAAATACCCCAACTTCCAGCATAATATAATACACATTAATTCTGAACACTGAACACTGAATAGGCAACCAATTAGTGAGGAAGAAGTCCGAGATAATCAATTAACAACACAATCTAGGTAAACTGAATTACAGAATATTTATCATAAAGACTCCTTGCATTTGCATGTTGATATGTGCCATATTGAATTCATGGTGGTGCAGTTCATGCCAAGAAATAAGTGGAAAACAAAGCCCATAAACAAAATTGTACATTTTAAGTCATTTGTCAAGAAATGCAAATTCTTTCAAATCAGAAGGCACCCTAGAAATGAATAACTTATGGTAAAACTGAGAATACCCGGACCTGCCTGTGAAAGAGAAGTTTTACCAGTAACTGCTTTAATTCTGAATTCTGTTGGGCATTTTTGAAGGTGAACAAGACAGATGAGGAATGTGTTCAGATGCATACCATTCTATAGATTTGAGATTATAGGTCACCATTACTTAATACACAACTGTTTTTGCATGTGTTGTTTTTGCTTGCTTGTTTATTTTTATATTTTTGGTAATAACATCTAAATGCAGTACTAAATAAAAGTTAGTGATCACGCTGCTACCTTTCACTTTCAAAGTATTTCAGTATAATCTTTCTCCATGACTTTCTTTTATGATGACTGATTCAGGCATTATCCCTCATCATGGAAACAGACAGACAAACAGACAAACTTCTGCAGTATAGCCTTTGTTAACAATATGTAGGACACAGAATGATCTGTTTTTGTCACTGCCTGGTTTTAATCATCTTTTCATCCAGCAAAATTATGGAACAGTGTTTTTAAGGTTTCTTCATTATTAAGTTAGTCGTGAAATTTACTCATAATGACAACCAGCGAGACAGACTTAGAGTATTGCTCATCAACCTGAGAGTTGTTATACAGGATGTAACAGTGTGGTGGTGCTGCCCTCCCGAGACACACAATGGGTAGGCGTTTGTTGTCAGATGACTGCTCATGCAGTAATTATACATCTGGACTTGTAAATGCCTCTGTTTCTCAAAGTTATTCATCTGTCAACAGGACAATACTTATGCTTATCATTTTTAGGAATATTCATAATTCCTTCACCGTTCTTTAACTGGGACCATAGTGTAGGTAGGCTAAGTAGCATCTGTTTACAAGAATGTCTCAAGCCTTTGGTCTTTTACTCCTAGCTCATCAATATTGTCCAGAAAACATTATAATTTGAAGGTTTATTTGTATGTATATATTTTCTAGGTATTTTAATGATTTAAAAATAAATAATAGTACATGCATTAGAAGCCACAACTAAGGAACAATTGTTATAATTTCAGAATTCTTTTGCATTTATATTAACAGATTTTTTTTCATTGTTTTGTGTTCCATCCTTTTATTTATCCTCATTAAATCATATTACGCAGTTTCTCCATTGGAAACACAGAGACAGTATAGTTGTGTAAATAAACCACCCATAATAAATGTTCAAATTATAACTGTTGCAGTAGCCTTAGCTATATGAGTTATATCCTGCCAATGATATAACAGCTGACCAAGCTTCTAAAATTTCAGGGTACCTTCCTTGTACCCAAGCTGTCAGGCAGCTCAAGCTGAAATGACTAAAAGGCAAATTTGTATGCTAAGCCCTTCAGAGCTTTTATGCCAGTAGGCAGAGGAATGCTGAGCCCTGAAAGGACAACACTAGTAAGAGCAAAAAATAAACAACCACAGCCTGGCATAAACAACACACCAAAAAGTAAGTGGGATGGAGGGAGCGGCTACTGCAGCAGTGATCATTTAAACATCTGCTGTTATGGTAAGTTTACTTACACCTGTACTATTTTCATAATTTGATCAGTGGTGCAGTAGCCTTAGCTATATGGATAGCTTGGCCTAGCTTACTGCATTTGGGAGGTGGAAAGAGAAGATTCCAAGAGCCCCTGAAGACTGGTCCTTGCAAAGTCTGATCTAGATCAAGAGAAGGAATCAAGCTTATCGTACATTGTAAAAGTATATACAGAGGACCAAGCTGAAGCCTCTAGAATACATCTAGAATTAGAGGATCAAGCTGCAGCCTCTAGAATACTTCTAGAATCTAGCCCTTTTCAAAAAGCCATAGATGAAGCCAAAGGTCCTTGTAGATTGGACATTAATCCTGCCTGGAAAAAAAAATGTGGTGAGTATAAAAAATGTAATAGTCTTAGCCAGCCATTTGGAAATAGTCTAACTTGACACAGGTTGTTCCTTTTTCCTACTTTCACAAGAAAAGAACAGCAGATCTGAATATCTGAAAGATTTAGTTTTGCCAGTATAGTACCAGAGTTGACAGTGGACATCCAAGGTATGAAGTATCCTTTCCTCTTTATTTTTAAGATCAGTAAAGAAATGGGGGAATGGATAGCTTGGCTTAATGTAAACTTGGATACCACTTTAGGCATAAAAGAGAGATTAGATTTCACAGAAACCCATTCTCTGTGGAAAATGAGATAGGGATGACGTACCATAACAGCTTGCAACTCAGATGCTCTTCTTGCAGAGGTCAGTGCAATCAGTAAAACTGTTTTCCATGCCAAGAACCTCAGGTCAGCTGGATTAGCTGTTCAAATGGAACTTATGCTAGCTTCTTTACACAAAATTAAGATTCT
Source organism: Protopterus annectens (assembly GCF_019279795.1). Taxonomy (NCBI): domain Eukaryota; kingdom Metazoa; phylum Chordata; order Ceratodontiformes; family Protopteridae; genus Protopterus; species Protopterus annectens. The sequence goes on along the minus strand of NC_056746.1, from coordinate 243,511,782 downwards.
AAGAAGGTACCACTTTTTTGGGGGGGTGGCCTCTTAAGTATAGTCCTTTTCAAAAATATTTTGTTATTAGAAATCCTTGAAAGAGGAGGCTCCATGGGCAGACAAACTGCAATTCCAATAAATGAACCTAGGTGAAGGAGTAAGAAAGGCCATAGAGAAGTAATTTACACAAATATTTTAAAATCAGAGAACAACTAGTCTTGAATGGGTGCTGGTTATTTAATTTTTGCACCAAGTAGAAAACCTTTTCCATTTGCTAATATATGACTTCCTAGTAGCAGCCTTTCTTGCCTGCATTAGTACCTACTGCATGTCCTCTGTAAATAGGCACCTAAAGGAAAATAAGACTCTGTCATCCAGGTAGTCAGTTGAAGTTGACTGAGGCAGGGGTGTATCAAATACCTCTGATCTTATGTGAGTAGTTCCATTCTGTGAGGAAGATTGTGGTAATTGCACCTGGCCATTTCCAAAATAAGGGACAACCACTGTTGCCTGGGTCAAAAAGAGAGTCACCACAAAGATTTTTGGCAGATTCCTTTTGAATCTTAAGGCGTATACCCTGGATATCACTGAAAAGAGTGGAAACACGTACAAGAACATGCCTGTCAAAGAAAAAGGCATCTGTCTTCCAGGTCTTCTAGCGTGGAATCCTGTAGCAGAAAATTACCAACTGATTATTTAGAGAGGAGGCAAATGTGTCTCCTAGAGGAACTCGCAGCAGATGGATCAAATCTTGTAAGATCTCCTGATCTAGTTTGCATACATGAAAATCTGCCTGTCCTGTTCAGCTTGTCTGACACACAGTTTTGCTCTGGCAGAATGAAAGATGCCTGTAGAGTGAGACTGTGCACTAAAGCTGTATCAGAAGCTAACATGGCTAGTCTACAAAGGGGGTGCAGCCTTGCTCTGCCATGCTTGAATATGTACCACATGATTGTGGCATTGTCTGAAACAACTTGAAGAGGTCCTGGGAACCAACGATGATTCAGAGAGCTGAGTGCCTTGACCAGGGAAAGTATCTTTCATATTTGGGTGCTTGTATCTCTCCTAGGTGACCCACATACTTTGCACTATTATCCTTCCTGAAACTGCTCCCTAAGCAAAGTCCGAGACATCTGTAATGACTTACTGCTTTGAAACAGGGACGGATAAAGGGAGCAACAAATTTAGGGATATTTGCTGTCTCCACCAAGTAATTTCTCTATTGACAAACTCCAACACTGAGATTTGAAAAGGCAAGGGATGTTGATGCTGGGACTAAAGAGAATTCAGATACCATTGTATCCTTTCATGTGGAGTCTTGCCAGGGTTATCATGAGAATCATAGATGCCATGAGATCCAAAATCCTGTGATATTCCCATACAGTGACTGAAGCCTGACTGGAAAACCTTAGAAGTAGATCTAGATATAGATCTATTTTTTTCCTGTGGAAGAAAAGCTCTTTGAACTGAGGTGCTCAGTTGACAGCCCACGAATGCAAACCTGCATGAAAGAGTCAAAACTAACTTTTGAATGTTCTCTTGGAATCCCATCTTGTGTAAGAGATTTCTCACTCAAGTGAGAGATTCCTGACACTTTGAATAAGACTGTGCAACAACATGCAAGTCATCTAATTATTGAGAAAAGAAAATGGATACCCTGTAGCCTGCAATGATCTATGACTGGAGCTAGCCACTTAATGAATCCTCTTGGTACAGTGGATAGTCCAAAGGGTAAAGTGGAGAACTGATAAAGTGATCCAGAATACAAAACTTAAGAAATGCCTGAAGTCTGGATGAAAAGGAAAGAGATGATAAACATCTTTTGAATGTAGAGTTACCAGGAAATTTAAATGAGGAGGAAGAGGTAGCAGATTGTGAAGAGACATCATTTTGAAGTTAGGCACTATCAAACAGGTCTAAGAAGAAAGATCCAGAACTGGGGTCCAAGCGCCTATTTTCTTTAGCACTAAAAACATCCTTAAACAAAAACCTTTTCCAGCTTGAGAAGGAAGTAATGGTTCTGTCACTCCCTGAAACAGCATGCAATGAAGGACAGGTAGAAATAAAAGACTCTGGTCTGGTGGATGAGGACTAACCTCCTGGCAAGGAGGAATATCCTCTCACTGCTATCTATAACCTTGATGAATGATCTTCAGAGCCCATTGTTTGAAACTATCGTTAAACGCAAAAATGGAGATTTAGACTTTCTGGAATTTGCCAGGGTGGGTAGGGGGAACAAATAGTCCCTTAAATAGTCAGACTGAGTAGTTGGACTATCCTTGGTTTTGGGGGTTACTGAATTATTTTTGGAACACCCTTGCCATTATTAAAAAATTGGATGAGGGGTCAGAGAATTTCTTAGAAAATTAAAAAAAGGTAGAGCAGGAAATCTTAAAGAGATTCTCTGATTTAACTTAGACCTTTCATCACACTTTTTTATCACCTCTGCAGCAAGGGAACCCAAAAGTGAATCTCTGCCTAAAAGGGAAAATAAAATATCATCATTCACATCTTCTTGAGAAGTTCTGAGAATGCAGCCAGACAGACCTCCTCAGAACGGTACGAAAGGCCATAGCCCTGGAAAAATTATCAACTGAGTCATACACACAATGTAAACAAAGAGCAGTGACTAGCACAATAGAAAAAAAATTAAAGCATATGTTTACTCACAAGAAGAAACTGTAAACCCAACATTCTTCATCCTTTCACAATTAGTTAAAATAAACATTAACATGTGAACCTGACAGTTCAAAATTCTGGAAATCAGTGTTGCAGAAGCATGCAGTATTTCTTGTACCCATCAATAATCTTCCCATCCTTATCAGATAGAGTAAGATAGGGATTAACTGCTTAGCATGAGAAGATAAAACTAAAGCAAAAGCTGCTGGGTCAGATTTAAGAGGCATGTATAAAAACTTAAAAAGACTGTGAAACTTTATACATTCTACCTGCCTTTTTAGGGGCAGTGGGCTGGGTTTTTAGGAAAATACAGGCAGAGAGATGCACATCCTTCAAAGCTGAACAAAAACAGAACTGGAAGAAATGGTGAAAGTTCAGAAAATTCCTTTTGTAACAGCTCATAATTTTTTTAAGGGACTGAGAAACTTCAGTGGACTCCCACTGAAAACACTGATACATTCTGGAAATAGTCTGAAAAAGAGAGAGGAAGCCCAAAGGGAGAATTAGAAACTGAGCTCTCCTCTGAGTCTGAATCAGAAAGCTAAGGAGAAAACCTATATCTCCCTGTCCATATTCAGAATCTTAAATCTTTTTAGGAAAGGAAGTATTCTTCTTTCTTTTATTAGAAAGCAATAAATAAGAAGGATCAAAAGCCTGAATAAAACAATGAGCCAGACCCAGTAAATTAGTCCTATCTATAGACATATGAGAAGTAGTAAATAATATTTAGATTTTTGTTTCTTTTTAACAGAAAAAAATGAGTCAGTATCATAAATGGCAGCAGTAGCTTCCCATAGATGGGCACAACACTCTTAACAAAACAGGAAAGCCTTCTCTGTTGCTGCTTCCAAACCCAACAAGAGTGCCTCTACCTTGCCCACTGAGTGGACCGGGATAAAAGGTGAGTGGTCTGAGGAACAAGCAATGGCCACAGCAGAGTCACCCACCTGCAACTGAGGCAAATTGCTAGCCTGCTGTAGTGGCAAACTCTGTTTGCTTAACTTCTTTTTTTTTTACATCTGGAAGAAGGACAGGTCTTATGACTGACTGTTTTTCCATGGTTAAGCTGAAAATGGTGCCCTTTTCCAGGGGAAGGCAAGCAGCAATAGCCATTAAAAATGTAAAGTCTTTAAAAGTATTTTTTTCAAACAAAGACACATTAAAAATCACTTTAAAATACTTTCCAGCCCCAAAAGTAACAATTTCTCCACAGAAAAATAGTTTTTTTAATACTATAAGCAACTTTTAAACTGAATGGAAAAAAGAACACTCTAATTTAAAAGTACAATATGATCTCATGACAGTCAATTAAAGCACAAACCTCTAGCTTTAAAATAACTTTCTTGAAGAGGAAAGTATTAATAATGAACAGAAGTAATTAATTGCAAGTTTTTTTTCCCCAATGGGAATTTATTTGCCCTGCAAAGGAAGAGCAGAAGCCAACTGTCAATCCTCAAAATCCTCAGAGGAGTGTACTCTTTGGTCTCAGTAAAGCTTTGAAGGGCTTGCCACCCAAACTTGTCTTGTAGTCAGCTCAGCTTGAGCTGCCTGACACTTTGAATGCATGGAAGGTGCCCTGAAGCATTGAAAGCTGACCAGTTGCTATATCCTTGGAAGGATATAACTCATACAGCTAAAGCTACTGCAGCAGTGATCACTATGATAAATATTGCCAGTAGCTAAGCAACTACTTCCAAACATCCCTAAATTTTACATTGTGAAACACACCTTATTTATAATATTACTGAGCATACATATGACTTTTTTTTCTGTTTGATCCCTACTATCCTTTTTTACATTTGCACAGCCATACACCTTAAATGATCAAAACATAGTGAGAGAATCTGCAGATATACTTATAATGATTCTAAAGCACAACCCTGTATATCCAGGTCACTGACATCCCTAATTTATTAAATGGATTATTTATTGTTTTTTTCTTTCTTTTGACTACACTGAATGGAAAGGAACTTGGCTTCAGAGTTAACAACATGATTCATTTCCAGTGCCCTTTTTCTTCTCTAGCACATTTCAGTGCATCTCCAAGATGTGTACTATTATACCCCATTTGTAAGAACAGTTCCTCTAACAATAACATTTCTATTTTAAATGGATAATCTTTAATAATAAGTCTAGAGACACGAATCCCTTGATTTTTCAACACATTTGTTTTAACATACTAGGGGTGACAGACGGTGTTATGGAAATTAATATTAGTAAACGTGGACTTCTGAAACATTTTGGAATTAAAACACTTAACTGTGACATCCATGACAAATATTACATCCCAACACTCAGGTAACTCACTGGTGGCTGAAGACTGAATTCATGAGCTTTAGCTGCCTGAGGCTTAACCTGTCAGTGAGTGGATTTCCTCCACTGGAAATCACAGTCAGTGAGTTATGCTAACAGTGATACCCTTCTTGGGGAAATTTCCCACTTCCTCAAGTTGATGTGACTATGGAATTAATATATGTAAGTTCAGGGTGTTTTACTGGAGGATTTTTTTGTTGTTAGTAAATGCAGTTTGGGGATTCCAGTTCTCTGTTCATCTGTGCATTTTTTTTTCATCCACTCATAGTGGAAGTCAAAACATCTAACTTCATGGTAGATCATTTTCATGTGATTTTCAGAAAACTGAAAAATATTATTTACTATCTAAAACTCATCTAGCTGTTGAATAGAATCTGACTGCATGATAACATTTTTATTTCTAAAACAACTGTAAACAAAATAATCAGTGGGAGCCAACAAACAGCAGAAATTGTCTTTGTTAGGTCCACTTGTGACAGTGAGAGTAGAAAAAATAAGTATGTCCTGATTTTAGAAAATGAGGGCAAAGAAGAAGCTGATACTAAACACAGTGACATGCAGTGAAAATCAGCCACGTCTCTGACTAAGCATGGATGCTATAGCTGAGAACTAAATTATTTGTAAAATCTGGAAAATGTTGCAAGGAAATTTTTAATTATTTTAGATTATAGGTGAAAGACTATTTTGTGTGATAAAAGAGGCCATAATTTAAAGAACATATTTGAAAAGAGCAGGCATTTAGTGGCTTTGAGCCACCAACATCAAGAGCTGCTGGACTTTAAGATGGCTGCACACTGATCAACAGCTTAACTTCAGGTCTCACTATGTGAAAAGAGAAACTGAGATGTAAGGGCTATTAATTTCAACAGTTTTAGTAAAATTCAGTTACTGGCTAGTAAGTACACTGCCTGGATGCCATGGTGTAAAGATAAAACTTAGGCTGAAAAAAATCAAAAAGGTGAAAAGGAAACACTGACTGGGAAGAATCCTGCAGCTGTTCAGCACAAAGCAGTTCAAGATCCAGGGTTGGTACAAAAATGACACCCAGTAATTTAGGAAAAATAAATCAAATGTGCTCAGAACTGATTAAAATAAATAAAACATTGAAGGAGTATATCAGCTCCAGTAAGAAAAAAGCTAGAAAAACTGAAGAAGCTTTAAACAGCTATTCGGATGAACTGAAAAAAACTGCAAAAATCAGAGGTCAAAATAAAGAAAAGACTGGTTGAGTATGAGACTGCTGGAGAAGAACTGTTTCAAAAATAGCAGTGATTAGGGGACAGAGCATGCCAGAAAAACGTGAGATTTTCTGCTTCACCAGAGAAACTGGAATGAACAGACTGTATTAATAACAGGAAAGCACAAATAAGTATTTAGACTGGTATTCCACAGCAGGAATTGTTAACTGAAATAGTGAAATTGTGTGTATGATCCAAACCTAGTCATGAGAAAGCAGCAAAGACCTGTATTGCTAAAGATGAAATCATACCAGCAGACAGAGTTTATCCTCACAAAACTGTGACAGAAGCACAAAGTATTAAAAATTGGAGACAGTAGAATATTTGTGGAAAATGATTATTCACTGTACACCAAGCAGAAGAGAGACAAATTTATTCTGGTAATCAGAGAATGTTAAGAGGCAAGTGTGACATTCAAGCTGCTATATCCATCTGCCATCAGAATATTTTTTCTTGGAGGATCAAAGTAATTTTTTGTTAAGGAAGAGGCTAAAGAGGCAACACAAACATCTGTCCAAAAAAGTGAGCCATAAAATAGAAGGGAGCTCTGCTTCTCATTCTTCTGGTAATAAGGCCCAGTTAGAGACTTTGTCAGCGAATCATTTTCCTGTGTTTCAAAGGAAAATGCTTGAGAGACAGAAAAAAAACAGGAGTTGACTAGAAGACCCAAAAGTACCTTGGACTTGAGCCAGATACTGGGGTTGGGAGATGGATGAAATTAGTGAAAAAAAATGTGAGACTATAAAGCATCAATCCAATTTGTGAAGTATGGCTTTATAAGAAAAAGTAGCTGACAAAGATTGGACTTTTGCTGAATCTGTTAAACTTGTGGGTGAGGGACTGAAAAGCATATACCCCACTTCATGTCATTAATGGTTGGAAGAATGCTAACAGGAAAAGAGAAAGGAAAAAACAAAAAAAAAGATTAATTGTACATAAACATAAAGCATCTTCAAGTTAATATTCTGTAAACTTGGTCTTTTGGGATGGGGTGGGTGTAACAGTGCACTAATTATAATCTCTGCAGAGTTGAGATGTTTTCTCTTACTTTTACATAGGTGAATGTCTGGATTAATGCCCTTTACTTAATCTAGTAATAAGTTTCTTGTGTAAGCATATGTGCTATAAAAATGAGAGAACACTGGAAATGTAATGAAAAGCTTTCTTTTAGCAAATAAATGTTCAATGTGAATTGAGAAGTCTGTAGCTAGGGGCAGCTGCATGTTCTGTTTTTATGTTTCCATGGAGACAAGCTGATTACAGATCCAGGCAATAAATCTTGAGAGCTCTGGACATTCATTGCCAATAAAAACATAAAATTAAAAGACAAAAGGGAAAACAGCTTAGTAAGAATAAAGTTTGCAATTATTGGAAGTGAAAAAAAGAGATAGTGGTTTTCCTGGTACCTAAATAGCTCATTACATTAACTTCGGCAGTGTATAATTTAGTTTTATTTAAAGGTAGCCAGTGCACTTTTTAAGGCTAAAAGTTAATGTTTTCTGAAAGCATGCAAGCTGTTTTTCACATCTGGGAGGGAGATAAAGATAAGGCAAGAAGAGATAGGAATTAGTGTAACTAGAAACACAGGGTGTAATACGCAATTTAGAATGGATAACCTTAAATGGATCTACTTCAAATAATCGAACTACCACAATGTCAAATTGTAGAACTTCGAGACAACTTTGTTAAAGGTTCACAATATCGAACTTACAGAACATTGAACCCTAGAACATCAAATACAGGCTACTGATGTGTAATCAGTAGCAGCAAGGTTAACGTACCTGTAAACCTGCCCTTTACTTCATGGTAGTGTGATCTTGGAGTTGGTATATTTAATTTATGGGGAGCTGGGGTGGAGCCCCCATATGGGGGTTGCAGGGGGACTTGCCCCCTGCAAATACAGAGAATTTATTTATTATTTTAGTTTGATTATTTTTAGGAGTTGTGTTACTTTAAGGTAGTGCAGCATTACGGGTGCAGGAAATACTGGATTTTGAAAATGCATTGTAGGGTGAGTTATTTATTTATGTTGTTAACTGGGAGGTTTCTGCTGATGTTTTGTGATAGGTTTTCAGTGTTAGATTAATGAGGGAGATTGATTCCGGGGTTCGATGTTCTGTGAGTTCGATATCGTGAACTTTTGGCAAATTTGTCTCGATATATTATGATTCGACATTGTGGTATTTCAATTATTTCAAGTAGACCCCTTTAATTTTAGGTTATGAAATGCCTATGGGTCAGCTGTCGATTTGAGACAATTGTTTCTATCATAAGGGTTAAACTTTATTATTTGAAGCTGTGTATAGTTTTGTGATTGTTTTAAGTTAACAAGTTATGGGGGGTTCTGTTTTTTTTTTTTTTTTGAGAGTTACCATTAAAACAAAAAGTCTTGTAAAATGTGACATAGGTTCAAATGGAGATGACAAGAAACAACAGTATAAATGATCAACCTGCCAAACATTAGTGGGAACATGTAACATAAAAGCTGCAAATAGACATTTAAAAAAGCTGATATATATATATATATATATATATATATATATATATACTAGGTGGATATAATGACTTCTTATTATAATGGCTACACTATCCATATTATTTTGGAAAATGAGTAATCTAACAGGTATAGACAAAAAGGTAAGAGTACTGAATTATATTAAGAAATGCAGAGTGCAAATAACAATGCTACAGGAAAAACATTTGGAAAGAAGTGTGCATATGAATTTGAAAAAGGAATGATTTCAGGATGGATATTCAGCAGAATATCAGGGATGATAAAAACTAGGAGTAGTTATGCTAATTGCTACTGCAACTTCAATAGTGATAGAAGGGGGGAAAAGGTAATTGCCTAGACACTGTATGGCCTTGCTGAGTCTAATTACAGTGGTTGCCAAAAATGCAATTACTAGAAAATTAAAATCAAATGCTTGCAACTAAGATTATGTCAACATGGTTTGTTTGCATTTATATAAATGTATGATTGCTTGTATCATAAGTGATAATTTAATAAAAGATAGTTCTTGCTTAAAAAAGAAGAGGGGAAAGATAACAATGGTAGATTTGTGGTAGTAAGGTACTACTGGCAAGGGAACATGATTATGTTGGCATATATTTATATTCCACCCAAAACTGCTGTTATTGAAGTTAAAATATTTTTGGGAGAAATAATCATCTTTCAGCAGGGACTATTATAGGTTGGAATGGAACTTGATATGCAACAGTGAAAATGTATCTGGGGAACCTAAAAGGGACAATATAACAAAGGAGGGTAGATTTCTGAAGAAATTTCTGAAAATATTTGGTATGCAAGATGTGAATTCAGTAGTAGGAACTCAGACAGAATTTACATATCATTCCCCAAGGTACAATAACTGGGCCAGATTAGACAGAAAATATATTTCACAGGAACACGTACATTTAATTAAAAGCTTTGACACACATCCAGTAAGTATTTCAGATTTTGCACTAATAACAACTAAGATAAAAATACAGGGTGATGAAGTAAAAATAACGCACCAGCACTTCCTCATCTATCTGTTAAACATAGAGGAATCTAAGGAATGGATAGTGGACATTATTCAAGAGTTATTAGGAAAGATAGAATTTTTTTCAGAAGTAATAACTAATGAATGGATAAAATGAAAGTGGAGTTTAAAAACAAGGTAGAAATAAAAAAGAGATATGATTAAGAAGTAATAAGAATTATTTAGAGGGACTGACAAAGGTTAACGTATTTTAGAAGAAAGGGAATCTCACAGAATAAGAAGAGGTGGAACTGCAGACTGCTAAAGAGAAAATAAGGAAGTATTTACATGATATGCATACATTTAGAAAGATTGCTCTTAAGCAACTGTATTTTGATAATAACTCCAGAGCAAAACAACTTTTAACATAACTTTTAACTAATAACCCCAGATCACAAAACTTTTACCACAATGACATGAGCAACAGAAAGTAGAAAAGATTGTTGTCAACTAAGAGAGCCTTTAACCAAATAAAAAACAGAGATCCTATACAGGTATTAGAGATGTTTCAGAAAGTTTATGAATATTTGTTTAAAGCAGAGAAATGTGGAAATCAAGGAAGCGCACAAAAGGAAATATTTAAAGTATGCTAAGTTTAGCATAAAATGAGGCTTAACAATTGACAGTTAAGAAAGGAGGAAATGAGATATAATCAATCTGCAGAAAATTCAAAAGGAATAGTTAGAATTCCTGTGGAAGTTTGGTAGCTAGGAATCTAGAAAGTTTTGTTTAACAGTATTTTAAAGGAGGGGAAGCACTGACATCCTGGAAGAAAGCTGTAGTGGTTATAAAAGAGGGTAAAGACCCATCAGACCCAACTTCATATAAGCCTGTTTCAATTTTAAACCATGATTATAAAGTCTTTATGTCTTTTAATGGTTAAAATAAGGACAAAGGTGTTGCCAAAATTGATAGATGAGAATCTGTGTGGTTTTGTGAAGGGGAGGCAAACATATGACATTAATAGAACAATGATGATCCAGAGGTAAGCAGAATGTAAGAAAATACCACTGTTGAGGTCTATATCAGAAGATCAAAGTTTCAAAACTTCGAATCTGATATGGTCGACACCATATAATCGAAGTCTTGAAACTATGAATCTTTTAACGGAGATCTCCATAGAGCATGGAAAGGGAAGATTTCTCTTTTCTGCACTGAAGTGTGATCTCGGGAGTTGGTATATTTAAGTATGGGGAGTGCAGCCCCCCCACATGGGGGGTGCCTGCTTAGAGCATTGAAGTGGTTTGTTTTTGTTGGTTGTTGTGTTTTATTACAATTTCGATGCTTCAAGAATTCAATTTAAATGGTGTCGATCATATCAGATTCGAAGTTTTGAAATTTCGATAATGTAATATAGACCACATTTGACAGAGTAAGCTGGGATTTTATGAGTAGGGGAATGGAAGAATTTATATTCCCTGATACAATAACAAAGTTAATTAGGAGGCTATATGAGGGATTGAAGGCAAAAATTTAAGTGGGAGGTTTCCTCTCTGATAAGCTGTATCTGAACAGAAGAACCAGTCAAGGGTGTCCTCTTTCCTTTTTGTTATTTGATTTATATTTATAGCCATTGGAAAATAAAATAAGGGACTCAGGAATTCAGGGATATAATTGGTATTGTAATCAAGAAAAAATAGCTTTATTTGCAGACAATATTATTTTGTACCTGATAAAGTCAGAAAAATATCACAGTTTTGTGGAATATTTTGGCACAGTTTTGAGTCTTACCAGGATATAAAATTATGAATATAAAATATAGGCTATTAGCTGTAAACTATGTACCCGCACATGAGTTGGTTCAGCAATGCTCATATTTATGGGGACTTGATAAAATGAAATATTTAGGAGTACAGATTAGAAAGGATTCTGTTATGGCAACTAAGCATATGTAAGAAGAGACTAAACAAAAGGTAATACAATAAATGAGAAACTGGAAATTTTTATTTTTGGATATGGATAGCTAGATACAAGCAGAGAATTTTTTTAGTTCCTTTAGTTTTATATACAGGTCAGGCATATATTTATCAACAAAAGGAGAAGTTGTGGACAGCAATTAGTAAAGAGTTGAACGATTTTATCTGGGATGGGAGAAAGGCAAGAGTCAAGTGAGATAAGTTTCAATTGAGAAAGATTATTTAGGATTACCTGATTTGAAGGGATTTTCAAAGTGAAACATCTGCCAAGGAAGAGGTGGACCATGGTCAAATGGGGCCCTAGGTAAGGTAATGGAATCCCCCCCATTGCAGCAGCCATTGCAGTATCCCAGTACTTAGCTATTTCTCCATAGTTTACCATAAATACTGTACAAACCTGTCAGTGTCCATACTATTTTCTTCTTTAGTTCTACAATGATTACAGATATTTTGATTTACTTTAAAACTTTTATTTCAAATTTTATAGCAAAACACTGATAGCCATTTGCTAAACAAACATTACATCTTACAATGAAAACAGACTTAGCATGAACATTAAACTTTTCTGCCCTTGAAACTCACATGAACTGAAATGGCATAGAAATCCACATTCAAAGAAAATCCATCTGGCCAGTGGTGGATTAAGTTTACCTTTGGGTTGTTTTCAAACCATAGGTTCCTTGCACACATTTTTAGGAACATGCATACAAGCATGTGGCTTTTGATTCACCTTCCTGATTGTATTAAATTATATCCCTTGTATAATACATCACCACTTGTTAGAATGTGTTTTAAAGTTGTAGTTTTGAACAATTTCCAGTAAGCAATGAAACAAAATGTATGAACCAATAATGACAAAACTATCCATCTCAGACCATTTTAACCATAAAAGGCCACTCAAACGTCTGTCATTACAACCCACCATTGTCAGTCAATATGCACAATCATTTGAATAATTACACATTAAAGAGATATGTAACTAATGAAGAGGTTGCTACTGGTGAACAAATTTACATTTCAGTATTTCATCTACAAATTCAGTGTCTGCTGCCTTTGAAAAATTAATTGCTTATGTTACATTAAAAAACGTTGGTAAGCAGGTAATATTGCAATAGGAAATGGCTAGCAAACTGACAGTGAGTTCATAGTTACTAGGCATCTCATCCAAAGGAGGATGAACTCTGGAGTGCAGCACCTCCATCCCCCCTTAAAGTGCATCAGCAATCCATCCACATGCTATGGGAGTAAAACCCACAGCCTTCTACACCAAAGGCAAATAGGCTATCTGCTGTGCAACTAACACTGTTTTCAAGTTCTATATCACAAACACTGACTGACATTTGCTAAACAAAACAGTTGCACATTGAAAACAGACTTAGCATGATCACTTGAACCATACAATTCCTTGAAAATGCACTGAAACTCACAATTCCTTCAGCAGTCTGGTAGTTGGTGCAGAAGTTTCAGGCTCTTGTCTCAACTGAAACTCACAGATCCTTCTGCAGTCTGGTAGTTGGTGTTGAGGATTCAAGTTCTTGTCTCCTGTAACCAAGGTACAAAGTTTGATTTTGAGTAATTTAATTGACTAACCTACCATCCTTAAGTAAGACATTTTATACTCTCACACACATGCACACATCAACTTACAGACCACACAGCTGCAAGGCAACTTACTAATAGAATGGCTATTGTAAGTTTAAATTCCATGTGCATTTCTTTCATGCAAGTGTATAACATGTTTACATCACATCTGTGTTGGTGGATGCAGCATATTAAAGCTGCATGCATGGATGCAGAGTGTGTATGCATCTTCTTAAAGGAGAAGATGCCACTGAGATGTTAAAGAAGAAATGTTTATTTTTTTTAAATCAGTTCAAAAGTAAATGTGGAAATCTCCTAGCCAGCACTCCCCCCCCAGCCACCAGGCCCTAGGCAACTGCCTAAGTTGCCTAGTGCTGGATCCAGCTGTGTGGTCTGCTAGAGTTTTTAGCTGAATCTAGAATAGAAACTGCTGTTAAAAAGAGGACAATGAGTTGGGCATATAAAATATTGCACAATAACCATAGGAATCAATCAGAGGATTTTAGAAAAGATTGGGAAGCGAGATTGAATAAGCAATTCACAATAAAACAATGAGAGGATAAATGTATGGCTCACAATTATGCAACAAAGTCTAGAAGATTTATGATGTTTGCTTGGAAATGTTTGAATAGGTATTTTTAAACCCCAAGCAGACTTCAAAGAACTTTTCCTCAGAGAGATGGTAAATGTTGGAGGTATGGTGGGGAAGAAAGAAATAATTGGGAACATACATTTTGGGAGTGTAGTGAGCTGCCAGACTTTAAAAATTCCCTTCAGAGTGCTCTGTTAGAAATATTGGGTGTGCAAATGGGTGTAACTAAGGAAATTATTTTTTGATCTGGGATACAGAACCTGAACTGCCTACACATACTAAAGCCTTGTTAAACTGAATTCTGGTAGCTGCTGAAAAACAATTTCCGGAAAATGGAAATCAAACTATAATCCAACTATTTTAAGTATTGAATATTATAGTAGTGATAAAAGACCTGGAAGTGGGATCTTTACAAAAGGGTAGGAGCAGATTGAATAGAAAAAAAAAGGAAATTGTGGGAACAATACATGCAGAATAATGTTTTGAACGAGGAGAAAGGTTAAAGGAAAGGCAGAAATTGATCAATTTATGTAATGCTGGATTGATGAGAATTATATAAAATAATATATGTGATGTATATTGTCTGCAAATGGGAATGTTTTTATATGGTTTGCTTTCTTTAGGCTATGGCTTAAGTGATACATTCAATAAATGTGTTAAAAAACAAGAGGGTGCCAGTCCTTGTGGTTTCTGCCTCTATTGTAGATTTATAAAGGAAGGTCCTTGTGTCATTGTTGCTGGCTCTGACAAAACAACAGGTAACACTAAGTTTATTTAGCCAGCTGCATTACATGTGAGAGCTTTTATGTAGGAAAAATAAAAGGGTATTAAACTAGAACATTTATGAGCATTACTAAGCTTTGAAAAAAGATGGTATCCTGTATAGGCATAATATGAACTGCAATCATTTTATGAAGTTTATATGAAATGCAATAATTTTATGAAGTTTAAACTCTTTGTGCAGGAGGATATAGATGTAGCTATTAGAACAGGGTATTTTAAATATCTTTTAGAAAAATGAGAATTAAGAGAAGCAACTCAAGGTGAATGTTTGTATAGCTGCTTGGTTAAATGGTAGAGTTTTCATTAGGAGTACTTTAGTATTTAAAGGCACAGCAAAGAAAGTGATTAATTTTAGTTTGCATGAATTAGCATGTAATTTATTTATGGTGTATATTTAAATAGCACCTAATGATTATGGTATTTGTTCTGAAGAGGTCTGCTGGTGATGAAAGTGCTTACTGATTAAACTAACAGTCAATAGCCCAGCTTACTCCTGTGGCATGTTTTGATTTTTTTTTCTAATTAGAGATGTAGTAAGTAGAAGATTGCACCTGCATACCAAACAAAGAAACAAAAAAGAGACAGAGTAAGACTATGTTACCATTGGGCTGAGCAGTGCTATGGCAACACACATGGCTAATGTGATGGATCTCACAACTAAGGCATGCTGGCGTAGCTGAGTCAATGCACATCCATGTAAGTAATGCACAGCTGAGTCAATGCACATCCATGTAAGTAATGCACAGCTGAGTCAGTGCCATCCATGTAAGTAATGGATAGCTGAGTCAGTGCATATCCATGTAAGTAAAGCACAGCTGAATCAATGCACATCCATGTAAGTAATGCACAGCTGAGTCAATGCACATCCATGTAAGTAATGCACAGCTGAATCAGTGCCATCCATGTAAGTAATGGATAGCTGAGTCAGTGCACATCCATGTAAGTAAAGCACAGCTGAATTAATGCACATCCATGTATGTAATGCAGAAAAATAAATCAGCAACAAGAAGAGAAGCACAACTGAAAATAGCAGCCAAGAGAAAAAACACTGTGAATGTGCACAGTACAGTATAGTAGCAACTCTTTCACCACAGAAATGAGAAGGAAATGGGGTAGATACGAAAATAGCAAAAGAAAAACAGCAAGCACCAGTAAGTAAAGAAGGGTATCTAGAAGGTAGGACTAGTGTGGGCTGGTGAGGAAAGGTAATTGTTTTGGGGAAAAAGCCCCTTTAGTAATATTTGCAAATGAAGGGTGGACTGTGGAGGTTCTTAGGGATAGCTGTAGATGGAAAAGAGACAGAGAAGGGCAGATAGCATGGACAAACAGGCAAACATGGTGAACAGACAGACATGGATGATGACTATACAAAATGTGGTTGCAAGCAATGCAGTTCTATTAGTCACACCAGAAGATGCTCCACATTCTCATGGTGGGCATCAAGTTGCCAGCACACCTCAGCAATGGCCATCCTCTGCAGCAAACATTGGGAGACAGCTAGAGAGTCCTCCTGTCCACCTTCAGTAAAGGTGACATCATCCCCCTAAGAAGCAAACAAAGATGATACCACTGACCACTTCAGGTCATATCTACTAGGAGGACTAATATCCTGTGCTGAGAGGCAGACTTGGAGGCCATTTAGAACCCAGAAATAGAGGCACTGGCCAGTGGAGACTTGGCCTTTCCTCATCCTCCTCTTCCATAAGTGGACTTGCAGTAGGATGACAAATTGGGAAAAAAATTATCACACATATGCTGCAAGCACAGTTACAGTTGTATAGTTGACTGGCAGAGAAGTTATCCAAGTCCTGCTACCAGGAGATGTGTTTATTCCTTCTGCAGCATCCAGACATGTTCAACTGATCTTCCTCTGCAGCTGAGAAATAAAGCATGTACTGTTAAGCATACATGTTGAACATTGTACATAGTACAATATAGTGGTATATTACACCCCCCTCCCGAATAAATCAATACAGTATTTTTTTGGCTCACTTTCCTGATCCTCTGCCTTCCATTGTCAGAACTGGTGCAGGTTGTGCCATCTCCTTTTATCATAATGATAACAGCATTGCTCCCCAGTATAGATGATGTCATTGGCATTACTCAACACCTGGTCCAGTTCGTGCCAGCATCCACCTGCTTCAAAGGGCCACCTTATTGGCTGAGCAGGCTCTCCATGAAATCTCTATGCAGAAATAACAGGAAAACTCTGCTGTTCCTGGCACACTGTGCAGGAACCCTCCTTTTCCCACTTGCTGAGACACTCATGGCAGGTTCATGCTAGGAGAAATATGGTAGACCATGCACACGATGCCTGTTTGTGACTCACATACATATTGAACTACATTGTGCTGCACTACTGTGCTATGCACATAGATATTACATATGCATGCATATACAGGTCACATGCTTCATACTCATTGTGCCATGCATGTCTTACACTGACACATATGGGTAGCATAATGTGCATAGGTAGCAACTGACAGACAGTGGCACTTTTGGGTTTCACCAGCATAACCATCATGCAAACTGACCCCTATTTCCAAGAGGGAACATATTTTTGCCATTTTGCACAGCACTACTTACATTTTTACAGCTATTATTTAGAGTAATTTAAGTAAAACTGCTGTACACATGAAGCTTCTAAGAGTTAAAGAAGGAATCTTGCCTGGTAAAGTAACTCAGTAACATGTACAAACCCTGTGGTGAATGTCCGGGACAGTGTGTTAGATGTCATGGTGTATGTGTAATTGAGACCCCAAGACTTGGCCATGGCACAGCACTGAGCATGTTGGGGTGGGGAACCAGTTGTGAATACTAGAAACTTTGAGGATTACATGCCACAAGAAGTGTGAGGTTCCAGGGCCTTATGCAGAAATATGAGTATAGTAGCCAAGGGGGGGTGGGTGAGGCAGCCCATACCTCTAACTGCAATTGTATATTAGGTGCATTAAGGGGGGGAGGCCATAGTCATACTTATTTGCATCCAGCATCATAGCATGCACACCCACTAAGTGATGTATTGCCCTCAGATATACAGGTATAGGCATGGCCATTCAGGGGAAGTTATGCCTTAAAATGTTCACTAGCCATGAGATTATGGAATGGCTGAAAATAGTTCTATTATAGTGTAAACTAGCTGTATGAAAGAAGTTTTAAAGACAAAATGAAGGATAAATATTCAGGGAAATTTATTATAAACATTGTTGATCTGCAGACATCTGTGTTGAGGAATTTTATGTTTAGTCTGTTAATATCTGCCATTCTTTCCTCTGGAGATCTGTAGATCATCAAATATGCTGACAACACAACTACTGGGATGGCAGAGAGACAGACAGAGAGACATTACTGATCATAATATCCTGCACAGGTACCCATATGATTTGTATTGCTGGCCTGTTGTTTACAATGTGTTATTTAATCCCAGGAAGTATAGAGTTATTCATTTTGGAATATTAAACTTAAGGTATCCATACATGGGCAGTATACTATAAACTTATTCAAGCTGCTGTTAGTGTTAAGTATCTAGGAGTACTTGTAGATAACCAATTTCAATTCAACAACCATGCATCTGTATTCTTACATGAATGGTGTAGGATAATGAAGGAAACATTGGTAGAATTAGTGCAGGCTGTGTACAAGGACCCAATGACATAAGTATGAACAGTGTTCATACTCAAAGAGGGGTTCCCAGTGGGAGTGGGTGTGCATTGGGTTTCAAGTCTGATCCCACTGCTGGTCATACTAGTGATGGACTACTTTAACAAGCAGGTCCAAGGGTATAGATCAATAAAACTGCTGTATGCAGATGATCTGGCATTACAGATGGAAGGAACATGACATGAAACTGTACTGACAAGGCAGTTGTCATGGTAGCAAATCGGGGAACTCAGAAGAAACAGAAAATTAGTATAGAAGGTAAAATGGTGGAACAAGATAACAGCTTCAAGAAACTGGGAGTGGTGTTTGAGGAGAATAGTATTCCGAACGAGGAGGCAAAGGTTAGAATCAGAGTGGTTGCAGGCAACTGGCACAGAGTGTCAGGGGTAGTATACGACAGAAGAATGCCAAAGAAGCTGAAAAAGTAAGGTATTCAAAACAGTGATGTTACCAGTACTTCTGTTTGGTACAGAAACCTGGGCAATGAAGGCAGAGCAGTTCAAGAAGGTATACGTGAAGGAGATGAAGTCTCTGAGATGGGTGGAAGGAAGCACACTGTGGGTTGGATGAAGAAATTGTGTCTTCACAACAAAAGATAAAGTTATTCTAGTTGTAGAAAAGGTCAAAGAGAGCAGATTACAGTGGTGTGAGAACATGTGCAAGGAAGCAGAATATGATTTGGTGAAGGGGATTTTGGAGAGACAGGAAGTAGACAAGAAGAAATGAGGATGCCCAACAAAGAGATGAATGGAATGTGTGAAAGAAGACTTGTGACAGTCAGGCAGTCAGGCATGACTCTCAAAGAAGGTAATAGAGTGGCACTGAATTGAGAAAAGCGTAACAGTTCCCATCACACCCAGACCCCATGTAGCAAAATGGAAAAGAAGGGGTTGTTGATGATGATGATGATCAGGATTAGCATGGTATTATTACCTATTATTACCTATACATATATATATATATATATATATATATATATATATATATATATATATATATATATACCCCCTTATTAAACCACATATGCATTATGGCAAGGAGTTGTGTGTTTATATCAAATCCTGTGTTTAAAGGCTCAAAAGAGTCAAGAAGGTGTTTACAAAGCAGATTGGTGGCCTTTATAGCTTGGGATCTAAGTATAGACTTAACACATCCAGTCTCCATTTAGTTGTATATAAACTGATGACTGGTATTTTATTCTTATTTTAAAGTGTCTCGATAAAAATATTTCATCATCATTTGGAGTTACAGCTGCTGACTACTTTATTGGTTAAATTGCCTGTAACTTAAACTCAAGTTAACAATAATAGCTTTGTGTGTGTGTGTGTGTGTGTGGGGGGGGGGCAGGTGTGGAATGTCTTACCATTATGTATTAGAGCATCTTCCTCTCTTGCTTTGTTTAAGACAGGTTTAGATAACTGGGGTGATGAGTCAGTTTATGATACAAAATGGTAAGAAAGCAAACTCTTAGGTATCCTCTTCTGAGGCCTTGAGTTGGCCATAACCATTGCATTGAACATTAAACATTGAATGAACTGTTGCTGCAGACTCTGAGCACACATGGCATGTACCTCCAGGACAATGGTGCTACAGACAAGCATTACTGAGACCAGATTTGAAAGACACTGTAATGTTGTAGGCGGACATAACAGATTTGGAGTGTGGACTATGAGCACAAAAATGTCTCACTGAAGTCAAGGTGATTTTGGTTTTGCTCATTTCCTCACAACTAAGGGGCATAGATGTGGTAGCTGGGCTGGCATCAGGAAAATTAGTGACAGTGGGGAAACACCATGCTAGTAATTTCCTTTACAGTAGACAACAATAAACAATACACTACATTATAATGAAAATGGGAGATTGGCCAAAGCCCACATACACGACCATCTGTTTTACTAGGTACTGCTGTTTGGTTAATAGTTGTCTGTCAGTATATTTATTTATTTATTTCCAGTTTGATAATCGGGGAGGTCCACTGGGCCCAAAGGGCCTGTTTTCAGTGGAGGCCCAGGGAGAAAAACTCCATATTAAAAACAATTGCACGATTAAACAGTTAAAACAAGCAAGCATGGGATTATACATTTGTACAATTTGCATAGAATAACGCAAAAGAACACACACAAATGAAATACATAAAATAATAATCAAATGAGAAGTAGTGGAATGAGGAGGTGCAAAAAATAAAAAAGACAGGCAGAGGAAAAGAAGAAGAACTAGAGCAAGACTCATTTTTACATTCAAGGTCAAAGTGCCATTTGCATGTAGAGCCATTTGCAGAGAGTAGGGATGGGAACCTATATACAGTATTTACATAGAGCATACACGGGAAGAAATTCATTATATGATAGATGGGGAGCTGTGGAAATAGCAGGATGTAGAGGTGCTTGATGAAGATCATGTCTAGGTGACATTAGTGGAATTTAGGTAGGAAGAATACAATTACATTTCCAGTTTTGGTAGAGGTGGGAATGGAGTAGGGATTTGAAGTGTTCAGAGTTTTTAGTGATTCTTAGCAGGGGAGGGAGAAAGTTCAATTTTTTGGCTATCGAATAAGATAGGAGAAACTGGCCAGGGGGTCGTTTTGGTTTGTGTACTGAAAGTAGATTTTGTTGGGCTGATCTTAGGGGTCTGACCGGTGTGTAGAAAGGCAAGATATTAGTTAGAGCAGGGCATGCAGTGGGTTTAAAGATTAGTTTATGGGCTGTAGTAAGTTGAAGGTAGTTAAGATGATTAGGAAGCTCTAGCCACTTAAGACTGCGGAGAGGGATGCAATGTTGGGTGGAGTGAGTAGATTTAGTAGCAAATTTGGCAATTTTGTTGTAGCAGATTTCTAGTTTTGAGGAGATGGAAGCTGAGAGGTTGGTTAGAAGTGGAGCACCATACAACAGAGATGGTAGTAAATTGGTGGAGGCGAGGGTTTGTCTTCTTGCCATAGAGAGAAAGTGAGCATTTTTATATAGCATACTGAGCTTCTGATGTTTTTTTAATATTTAGTTGAACATGTGTATTGACTTTCAGGTGTCCGTCAATGGTAACTCCAAGAAGTTTGGCAAAAGGAACAACTTCTATAGAGGAGTGGTTATGGCTGGTGATCTTGAAAGATTGCTTGTCAAGAGGGAGGGCTTTTGTGGGGGAGAAAAGAATGATTTTGGATTTATTGGCATTAAGGGAGAGATGGTTTTAACGCATCCAGTTCTTTGTAGTGTTGAAAGCCAATTGGGTTTTGGAAAGTGGAGTCATCTGTATATTGCACTATTTGAGTGTTTGGAATTGCAGAGTGAAAATCATTGATGAATATACTAAAGAGCATTGGTCCAAGTATAGATCCCTGGGGAACTCTGGTAGGGGTAGGTAGGAAGGTTTAGTACCAGTTTTCCATTTCACAGCTTGGGAACTGTCAGAGAGATAACTTTTGAACCATGAAAGCGAATCTAGGGAGAGATAAAGCTTAGAAAGGTGATTGAGAATATGGGTATGGGATACAGTGTCAAATGCCTTGGATAGATCGAGAAGGACATTGGAGACAAATTCTCCAGAGTCACGGGCATGGTTAACAATGTCTAAGAAAGAGAGGAGAGCAGTTATAGTACTGTGGCCAGGATGGAAGCCGTGATGAGTAGGGATGAGGAGTTGGTTATTGAGGAGGTGGGGCATGAGTTGCAGGTAGATACATTTTTCAAGGCATTTGAAATCGGGGAAAGAATGGCTATTGGTCGGAAGTTAGAGATGCTATTACTTTTGCCTCCTTTGAGGAGGGGCAAGATATAGGTGGCTCACCACAATTTGGGAACGTAAGATTCCTGGCTGGATCTCTTGATGAGAATGCTGATGGGGATGGCGATACCATCTGCAGCGAGCTTGAGAAAGAGTGAGGGAATATTGTCTGGGGCATTCGAGCATGACTTAAGTTTGGAAAGAAGCTTTTTGATATAGGAGGTTAAGACAGGCCTTAGGTAAAAAGTGGGAGGAGGATTAGGAGTGCAGGATTGGGGAGAGGAGGGGAAAGTGGAATTAGGGGTAGGGGAGGGGATGCAGTTGGGGAAGGTCTTAGTAAGTTCTGCTATAGAGTTGGTAAAGAAGGAGTTAAAAAGGGTGCCTATTTCTGTGTCAGTTTTATTGTTGTAGGGACAGGGATTGGATTTAGTACCACGGTGCAAAAGAGAGTTGATGGAGTTCCAGAACTGTTTGGGATTTTTGGAGTGGGTAGACTGTAGTTTGGTGTAGTGAGATTTTTATCATTTGTGATAAGCTTTTTGGTTAGATTGCGGAGTTGTTTATATTGAAGGAGAGTAACTGGGTGTTTATTTTTGTTGTAGAGTTTTCATGTCTTGTCTCTTTGTAGCATAAGTGATTTAGTGTCCTTTGATAGCCAAGGGGCCGAGTTGTATTTTATTCGTTTTGTTCGAGGTGGGGCTTGGGTGTTTAGGATGCCTAGGAAGGTAGCATTGTAGAAGTCTATGGCTTCATCTAGTGGAAGTGTTTTTAGGTTATCCCAATTTGTTAGTTTCAGGGTTTTGGAAAATATAGAAGGGTTAAAGTTTGTGAGGTTGCGAGTGTTGGCATATTGGAGCTGGTAAGGGGGGCGGTGGGCAGCTCGGAGAAAGAAGGCTGGGAGATGGTCACTCATTGTGTGTGGTAGTATACCAGAGTCAGAGATCTTATTAGGGTGGGAGACTAAGATCCAGTCCAGGATGGACCCTGGGGGTTTATTTCTGTTAGGTCTGGTAATGTTGTTTATTAGTTGAGTAAAATTAGATAGATAGATAGATAGATAGATAGATAGATAGATAGATAGATAGAGTGGGATTATTGTTATTAATTTTATTCCAGTTGATGTTGAAATCACCTAGAATGTAAGTCTCTAGTTTAATGTTAGTTGAGGCCCATAAGAGAATGTTTTCTTGGGTAGAAGTGTTGTCACCAGGGAGGATATAGATGGCCATAATACAAATACTTTTATATTTATTCATTTTGAGGATTCCTATGACTAGTTCGGCACTGTTGAACTGAGGAATGGGATTTTGGTAAGGACAGAGGTTCAGTAGGCTGTTATAGATTAAGGCTACTCCACCTCCTTTTTTGTTTTGGCGGTCGTATCTAAGAGCTTGAAAGCCAAAGGGTACAATCTCAGAGTTAGTAATGTGGGGCTTTAGCCATGTTTCTGAGACTGCTACTATATCAGGTCGAGTATGGTTTAGCCAAGCATGGAAGGCTGTTATTTTGTTTTTTACACTCTGGGCGTTAATGGTAATGAGCTTGAGGTATTTGTGGCTGGTTCTATTTGAAGAGGTAGGGGGAGAGAGATTATTACTAGTCATGGGTACAGGGTTGGAGTGGATGTCTCCTGCTAAAGAAAGCCAAGTAGAGGGAGAATGGAGGAGAACCTTTGGTTTGTGACATGTAGTTAGAAGGAGAAACAGTTTTAATTTGGTTGTAAGAGGCTTTAATGAAATGGTTAGGATTTGTAATTTAAAATAGTGAAGTGGGTTAGGTTGAAGTAGGGAGGGAGATATGTAGTAAAAGTGGTGGGTCATTGGGTGGGGATGGGAGAGAATGGAGAAGGAGGGGAGGGGGAAGGAGGGGTTAGTTTGGAAGAGGAATAGGAGGTTGCATTATAGACAGTTATTAGGTGGAGAATACATATAGAGGAAGTGAGGGAAGTTTGTTGAAGTGGAAGAGTCATGGCTAATTGGAGTAAAATAAGTTTTAGAGGAGGAAACAGGGTAATAGGAGAGTGTTTAGAGAGAAGGAAGAGGAGTATAGCTGAGAGTACAGGCTGGTAAGGGATAGAGAAGGGGTGGGATTACCAATTGAATGAATGCCGGGAGGAGGAGGGGTAGAGAATGGGATTGGCTTGGGGAGGAGATTCAAGGTTAGAATAAAGGTAAGTGTACTGGGGGCTGGTGAGAATTGGGGGTAGGATGGGGGAGCGGAGTGAGCCCGTAGGGCAAATGGAGCACATATAGCCACTGAAGGAGTGATCCCTAGGAAAACAATCAGTGGAGAGCTGATTGGTAAGGTAAGTTTGGGTGGGATGGGTAGGAGGTAAGAGCCTTGGTAGTAGGGATAGTAGGCAGGGTAGATAAGTGAAGTAGAGTACAGGTAGAAGGAAAATGGTGGGGCTGCAGTTCTACAAAAAAAAAACCAGCAAGCCTAAGAGTTGTATTTTAAGTCAGTGGGATAGGTCTGAGAGAAGGCTGCCGCCTAGTGGACATAGGCTATATAGCAAACAATAGCTTCTTATGGAATGTAGCAGGTCTAGGAAATACGAGGGGGGAAGGATTTCTGTTATAAACAGGGGGCACAAGAGGAGAAGGTATGCAAGTTGTTGAAGAGAAAGGCTTTGGCTGCTGGTCATCCTAGCTAGGGAGTGTACATAAAACCTGGAGTATCTAAACAAAAGTGGATGTACAGACTGTAGTTTTAAAACACATACTTTCTTTTTCTTTGAGGGACTGATGCACAGGGAGTATATTGGTTCAATTCCTCAGTTTAGGGAATGGACAGCAGTTGATATGGTGGGTTAAGGTTGTTGGTCAGCAACGGACAGGGCAATCTCCCACTGTAGGACAATACAAGCAGGTTGGACAGTTTCTTTTTCTTTGAGGGACTGATGCACAGGGAGTATATTGGTTCGATTCCTCAGTTTAGGGAATGGATAGCAGTTGATATGGTGGGTTAAGGTTGTTGGTCAGCAACGGACAGGGCAATCTCCCACTGTAGGACAATATAAAGCAGGTTGGACAGTTTCTTTTTCTTTGAGGGACTGATGCACAGGGAGAATATTGGTTTGATTCCTCAGCTTAGGGAATGGACAGCAGTTTATATGGTGGGTTAAGGTTGTTGGTCAGCAACGGACAGTGCAATCTCCCACTGTAGGACAATACAAGCAGGTTGGACAGTTTCTTTTTCTTTCAGGGACTGATGCACAGGGAGTATATTGGCTTGATTCCTCAGTTTAGGGAATGGACAGCAGTTGATATGGTGGGTTAAGGTTGTTGGTCAGCAATGGACAGGGCAATCTCCTACTGTAGGACAATACAAGCAGGTTGGACAGTTAAAGTATGAACTCCAGAGCCAGGGACGCACAGCAGCTGAGAGGTAGACCAGGGGTAAAGATAACATATATTGTATTGCAATATTTTCATGTGTAGCAGTATACATTCCAGAGGGGATTATGGAGACATATTTATGTTATCTGATAATGGTGATATGTGTGCTCATATTTATGTTATCTGATAATGGTGATATGTGTGCGCATATTTAGTTATCTGATAATAGTGATATGTGTGCTCATATTTATGTTATCTGATAATGGTGATATGTGTGCTCATATTTATGTTATCTGATAATGGTGATATGTGTGCTCATATTTATGTTATCTGATATGTGTGCTCATATTTATGTTATCCGATAATGGTGGTATATGTGCTCATATTTATGTTATCTGATAATGGTGATATGTGTGCTCATATTTATGGTATCCAATAATGGTGATATGTATGCTCATATTTATGTTATCCGATAATCGTGATATGTGTGCTCATATTTATGTTATCTGATAATGGTGATATGTGTGCTCATATTTATGTTATCAGATAATAGTGATATATGTGCTCATATTTATGTTAGCTGATAATGGTGATATGGGTGTGCATATTTATGTTATTCGATAATGGTGATATTTGTGCTCATATTTATATTATCTGACAATGGTGATATGTGTGCTCATATTTATGTTATCCGATAATGGTGATATGTGTGTTCATATTTATGTTATCCGATAATGGTGATATGTGTGCTCATATTTATGTTATCTGATAATGGTGATATGTGTGCTCATGTTTACGTTATCTGATAATGGTGATATGTGTGCTCATGCTTTCACACTTTCCACTGGTAGAGGTACAACCCAGCAGATCCACAAAGAGCTGGTGTCAGCAGGTCAGCTGTGACTGATGATGATATGCAAGTGACATAGTCTGATGGCACAGTGGCATTATCTGTGGTACTACAGGTAGTGGCATCCCTTATTACAAAAGCCCAAAGAACATATAGGCCATAACCGAGATTTTCACATGGCTCCACCTGTGTCACCAGCCCACAGAATATCTGATGTGTACTGCCTCTGTGATGCATATATCTACTATAGGGGAGAGATGTGTGGGGAGGGTGAAGTGCCACACTTCATCACTATGGAAATGTGAATGTGCTCTGTGGCTTGTTGCCAGTTGAGGGTGACCTGGAGTATAAAGTCAGGGAGCACACACTGCTGTTGATGTCACTAGTTTTAAACGTTGCCTCCAAAGGTGCATCCATAAGACAGACTACTAATGCCATCTGCTGTGCCTGTGCAAGCCATTCACCCTGTGGCTATGGGAGACTCCAGATGTGAGAGATTGTTGGTCACAGATTATCCCAAGTCAGACTACAGAGACCATTGCTGAGACAGCAACAGCACCTGTTAGCTCCTGGACTCCCATACCTTGATGTGGGTGTCATCATTCCCTCATCTCAACACATGGGGTGTCTTATCAGGATCCATGTACAAGGCACACCTCTCAACCTGCAGACATCAAAAATCTGAAGAATGGCTCTTGAAAAGTGGGTAAATCCTGACACAAATTTGGACAGCTAATTATCATATGATTTGCATGGTCAGTAACATAACTCCTCCCAGTTCAGTAGGATTGTGGGACACCACCACTCAATAGCACAATTTTTAAAATCTGAGAGTGCGAAAATGATGCATACCCACTACTTTGCATCTTTTCTGTATAAGCAGTGGACAGACCTAAAAGAGCATATCTGGACAGTCAATATCTGCCAACAAATTCCTCTGTAAAGGGATAACTTCCACATCTGCACCAAGTCATTCACAAATAAACACTAACTTTTGGCATCCAAGTTCCTTTCACATACCCTTGGCCTATACCTGAAAGTACCTAATCTTAAAATGGGTATATCACCAGGATACATGTGTATCCATTGTAGACCAAAGCATCAAATGGCATGCATCATCAAATATGCTGTTCATCAAGCCATTCTAACTAAGATTGCATTACTATAGAGATAAGGAAATTTGCCATTTCCCCACTATACTGCAATCTCGGAGTTGATATATATAATTAGCGTGGAGCCTGGAGGGGGCAGCCCCCCATATGAGGAGGTTTTGATGAATGGCATTAATGATGTAATGCCGTTCAATGCTTTTACCCTTCTATGAATAACCATAGACATATATCACCATTCTTACACTGCCATGTCTTCTTACTACCTGTTGCTTCTGCTGTTTCATGATTTCTCCTGAACTGGTTTATTTCATCTGCATTTCATTGCTTATTAGCATGTGCATCTCCCTGTTTTCTGTTAGACCTACATTCGTTTTCTGTTCTTGTAATCTCTTTTGTATCTGTTTATAACCTGTTTTGCAATAGTTTTCATATCACACATTTTTTTCCTTCTGCTTGAATTCCCTTGTCTGACATCATTAATATTGTGTCCATTGTTTCCAGTTACACTTTTCTCATGGTTTCTGCACTCCACTCAGAAAATGTCCACTGCTAGCTCATTCCAGATGCAGTAGTCTGTTTAAGAAAATGAAACCTACCATTGTCAAGTGCCTAATGTTTGGAACTTACTATTTTACAGTTTTAACCTAAATGAGAATCAAACCACAGATGAAGGAAGCACACTTTGTAGACTTTGATAAGGGTAAGAAGGTAGCCAGTGAAAACACAGCAAACAGATGCAAATAACTTGGTATCATTACTGCTTTTCACTGACCAGTGACATCTTATTCACCAATAAACAAAGCAGCACAAATGCTCTTTCACGTTAACTAGGATAAACAGCTATTCGAATAAGAAGTAAAATGAGCAAGCTGGATGGGTCAATCAGTTTTAATATGGGATTGTAGTTCTGTCTTTTCTATATTGCTACAGAGAAGGACACGACTATGAACCTTTGGTATGAAACACAAGTGTTAGAGATTTAGGTAAGACAGAAACAAATTTTGACTTTACCAGATGAATGCCAAGAGTAAACCAGAATTGTTTTAACGTAATGTCCAGTAGGATTAGTAGCAAGGAGATAATTACCACCTGAGATTCAACAATAGTAACCATAGTTACTTTACCTACTGTCTCAACTGGAATTATGCACGTCAATAAATAATATTTAAAGAAATATCACGTCTCTGCTGTATTTAAAATTACTCTCTCTCCCTCTCTGACACCCTATTTTCGACAAATTACTCTTGCAGCCGATTAATCTTAGTTTTATCATCTATTTCTCACTCTGTAACTTAATGTTTTTTCCATGCTCTCTGCATTTAATGATTAGATAATTGACTTAGTACAAATGAAAAACAGAAATGTTTCAGAACCTGGGGTGTGAGCACTGCTTCTAGGCAGTATCAGCATCTGCATGATTTTAATTTGTTTTTTGTTTTATCTTTTACTTTTTGCAGTGCTATCTATTATGTTTGGTGGGCCATTTCAACATTTCATATTGTCTTTTAAATTATAAAGGTTTATACATTTCAGTTATGTTTCAAAAAACCCGTAAGCATTACTGCCTTCTTTCCCCACTTCACTTAACTACCATGCAATCAAGTTGCCGTTTATCAGCTCATATGCAGACAGTGTTGTTTCAACTTTCAGAACACTTCACTTACTCATGACTCAACTTACTAATGCTGTACTAGATTGGAAGACTTCTGAGTCTGATTTCAAATACCTGCTTGTTTTCTGGCCCTGCTCATAGTTTTCCTTGCTTGTCTTGCAGTCATTCAGTCAAGGTTGCAGCTTTGGTGACATCATTATATGTGAATAACCCTATGGTACATATCACATGTTACACCACTGAGGGGGGTTGTGGCATGTCATGTACCAGCACTCCTGACTGTGCCTTACTATATTCACTGTGGACACTGAGCCTACATTTATAGATGCATCATTCAAAGTTGTTTCGGACAAAAAAATGACCACCACTTGTAGCTGCTGGGGTGACATTTCATTCTCCTCAGTATCCTTCTCAGGACATAAGTGCCAGAGAAAAAAAAATTGGAGCACACTCCACAGAGCCCATAACAAAGGGAGCTGGATCTAGTCATATCCAGACAATTAGGTCCCAAGAATGTCACTAGCCTAATGGTCTTCGTTTGTAGTGGACTGCTTCCTGTAAGAGAGATTCATACCTCTCCTGACTCCTATTCTGGCCACTCCCCCCCTTTTTGTGAGGTGCTCATGGGGAGGTTCTCTCTACACCTCTCCCAGTAGAAGAAAACATCCAAGGAAAGGTAGTTAAATGAAATTGCTTCAATCCATTCATGTCCACACTACAATTCCAGTCTTTTTCTCTAATAGATGTGCCG
Organism: Protopterus annectens; assembly: GCF_019279795.1. Classification (NCBI taxonomy): domain Eukaryota; kingdom Metazoa; phylum Chordata; order Ceratodontiformes; family Protopteridae; genus Protopterus; species Protopterus annectens. The sequence goes on along the minus strand of NC_056746.1, from coordinate 243,482,137 downwards.
TACTTTCAATGGAATAAGTGAGGATAGAAATGCAAAAGCTTCTCAGAAAATAGGAGGCATCCAAGAGGCCTAGGCAGACCAATGAGGTCAAAGTTATAATTCCAGAAAGACTCGGGAACTCAGACCCATACTGAATCTTACCTAAGCACCTTGGTCCCAAAACAGTCCTTTTGCAGGGTCACAACATCCTTTCATGTCCATAAATAGGAGGCTGGATGTGTTTTCTCAACCTTTAGATGCTTACCTCTGCATAAAGACCACCAAACCATCCAGGAGTTTCTTCCACTTCAGAATAAGTGACAGTATCAGTTTAGGTTTATGCCATTTGGCTTCATCTCAGCACCCTCCAGGTATTTACCAAATCCATGGCAGTGACGGTGGTTTATTTTTGCTATGTCTATAGTTAGATATAACTGCCTACGATTGTCACACACCAGAGACAGGGGATCTTCTGCTCCACTTGTTCCTCTGGTTGGTGGTCATAGTTAGTCTGTCAAAATCATACCTCAATCTCACACAGGAACTCATGTTCATTTGAACTACAATTAATGCCAGAAGTTGAGGAGTTTATCTGTATTTGGACAAAGTTAATTACGTACTGGAGACAGCTTTGCTGCTGGTTTAATGAGCAGGGCATCAGCATACTTTTGTCTCAAAGCACTGGCACTCATGGTAGCCACAATATTTATGAAACCTTCCACTAGGTTATGCTTGAAGGTCATGCAATGAATGCTTCAATCCCAGTGGTCTTAGCATAGGACTCTCTGGAAAAGTTAATCAGAATGTGTGCATCTCATCACAACAATCTGCTTTACTTGCTGGAGTTAGGTAGCTATTTTCTGGAATTGCCCACCCCTGCTGTAAATTTGACTTTGGTCACTCCACCCATTCCCATCTCATTTGCCCACTCAGTTGAGTACAGTGAGATCATTTTGGAAGGACAACCCCCCTTGCTTCTTTGACTTTGGGTACTCCTCCTTGTCCTATCTCATCAGCTCAGTCTACTGAGTAGAGAGAGAGCATTTGGGAAGGCCAACCCCCTTAGTTTCTTAATCTTGAACTATCTTCTGTTCCCTCCCTCTACACTTAAAACTGTAATTATGTCCTTCCTTCTTTATTGCCTTATCTTTGCTGCATGCTCTTAAGAGTTAAAGTGCTTTTATTTTGCTGCATTTATTAGTGCTTGCTAGTAGCCTGATTAAATGCATCTGTTATTCTAAGCATCTTAATTTTGGTTTTAGCACTTGTGCTTCAGGCCAGTTAATTTACATCTAAGAATGTTTTTGTGGTCTACACTCTTGTGGACAAAACCTTATCAAAACCCCTCTCACCATAAGTCCGCCCAAGTATTCAGAACACTATGTCTGGACAATTCCCATCAGTTTCTCCTGACAGCCTGGTCAACATGGGCATACTGAGACAGTATAGCAATTGCCTCATGTTTACTGACAGCCCTCTTCTCTTAGCACACAATTCTTCTACTTGTGAGAAATCCATCTACATCATAACCTGGAATCCATGCTCTCTTGTGCCACAGTCAGTACTTCTGAAAAATGAGGAGATTGTCAGCACAAACACCACACCACACACATCACATAGCCCAGCACATTACACACCGACTTATGCAGATGTCCTTAATAAAAGCTGACCTAAACAGCAGAGACCTCCAAAACACACTCGCAAACATTCCACATATAACACCAAACACATCACACACAGCAGACAACACACTAGTGTCTCACAAACACAGCCCATAAGGCAAAACAATAAACCATCACAGCCCACAAGGCATAACAATAAACCAAACATACTAGTCATTGGTGACTCAATTGTCAGACGCATCAATGTTCCCCTCACCAGGCTAGACAAGGGGAAAATCACAGTCATGGTGTCTGGTGTCATTATCTGCCACATCACGCATACACTTAAGTCTCTCCACATCAAGTACAAGTATGACTTTGTAATTGTCCATGTTGGTGTGAATGACTTGAGGCATACCTCCCTGGACTATATGAAAAGAGACATGATTGAACTCTCAGAGTATGTGTCCCAGGCAGGTGTGACCTAGCACTAAGCAACATCCTACGTTCACCAAGAATTATACCACAATACCAACAAAAATAATTGACTTCAACAATTGTCTTAGTTTCTGGTGTCATTCCAAGTGGATCCAGTATCCGTCTGCCTGGAATTACATGGTTGACAGGACTCAATGCTTTGCCAGAGATGGCCTCCACCTGTCACCACTGGGATTCTGGATCCTGGCCAAGGCTCTCGCCTCCCCCATTGTGCCTTTTTTAGGCAATATCCCAAAGACAAATCTTCCAACATAAAAGATCTGTCAAAAAGCAAATTGAAGGGCATACTGCTTAATGCTAGTAGCCTTAACCTGAAAATGCACTCACTGGAGGCTCTGCTTACACTGGAAGATGCCAGTGTCTGTGTGGTCATGGAGACTTAGTTCACAGCTGCAGAGAGCACCCCTGCCTTACCAGGCTATACCTCATTCCACACATTCAGACTGCAAAATGAGGCCGGGAAGACTAAGGGTGGTGGAGTCTCTATCTTCATTAAGGACAGGCCACCTCCAGCCTGTTTTGCCAGTGTGATGCACTGGAACTACTCCAGGTGCAACTGTCAGTTGGCAAGATACCCATCCAAGTTATAGCCAGCTGTAGGCTGCCCTTCATTTCTCAGGAAACCCATGCCTATTACCTGTATCTAGTTGACTCCATTAAGGTACCCCCTAACACCCTGATCCTTGGTGACTTCAACTTCCCCACCATAAACTGGGTGAAAAATTCCTGCACTAATGCACTTCCTCAACGATTCCTTGACTTCATCAAATTTAATGCACTAGACCAGCTCATCTCATCCCCCACAAGGGGAGATAACATTCTGGACTTGGTTCTCACCAACATGGGCGACTGCTGCACCACTCCATAGTACGTTCTTCCCTGGTGAGATCAGATCATCAGACTGTCTCATTTGAAGTTTCTATCCCACCCCACCCCCCAACTGTAATCAAGATAAAAAACTTCTCAAAGATGACTATAACCTCCTAAGGGAGGGTATCTGTAGCTTCACACTACTGCCCCCCTCAGAGGATGCAGACAACTATGCTGAACAGTGTGCCAATGCAGTATACAAGCACCTGAACAACTGCATGGACTCAGCCATACCCAACAGAACTAAAACCTACTCCTCAAGGAAACACAAACCTGTTTGGTGGAGATCCTCTACCAACAGGCTTTACAACAAAAGGAAGAAACTGTTGTCCAAGGGTAAAAGGAATAAATTCCAAATTGGAAAATCTCCCTCTTTAGCCTCAACAAGCAAATTAGATCACTAGTGAAAACCTCCAAAGCCAAGTATGAATCAAAAATAGACTCTGAAACAAAAGGAAACCACAAAGCTTTCTTCAGTTACATCAGGAACTACCATGGCAAAGCCCAGGTTTTTTCTGAATTAGTACTTAACAGTATCACTTACACTGATCCTGTTGACTTAGCCAACCTGCTAGCAGATAGGTTCAGAGCAAGCTTCACCATCCTGCCCCCCTAAAGGCCCTTTTGACACCCCCAGTTCTTGTCCCGTACCTTACATCTCCATAGATCAAGTGTTAAAGGTCCTATCCAAGGCAAAGAACACAGCTTCCATGGGACCTGATAGTATCCCAGGCTATATTTTTCACCATCTCCAGCAAGAACTGGCTTCGTCATTGAGCACTCTATTCAATCACAGGCTAGGTACTTGTTTCATTCCAGCAGAGTGGAGAACTGCCATTGTCATCCCCTTGCGCAAAGGTGGTGCCACTACTGACCCTGGAAGCTATCTCTCCATTAGCTTGACAAGTTATCTGTAAAGCCATAGAGCATATTACTATAGATCTCATAAACAAGGACATAGGCAATCTCCAAGCACTTGACCCCACCCAGTTTGGATTCATCAGGGGCAGATCTAGCCTGTTGAACCTGGTTGATTTCTTTGAGACTTGTCACTAAGGTACTGAATGAGGGAAAGTCAGCACATACAACTTACCTTGACTTGGACAAAGGCTTTGACACATTCCCCTACTCGGGCATCATTGAAAAGCTAACACAACTTGGCATAACTCCCTGTCTCATTAAGTGGGTGGTCAGTTGACTCACCCTCAGGACCCTCAAGGTCAAAATAGATGCCTCCACCTCCAAGAGCAGACCTGTCACTAGTGTAGTTCCCCAGGGATCTGTCCTGGGAACCCTACTGTTTGGCATCGACTTCTCAGAGGTCTATGCAAAGACAAAAAGCCTGTGGCTGACCAAGTTTGCAGACAACTGTAAGTTGGTGCTGACCATGATGTTAACATACTGTAAGAGGGTCTCACAGCAACTAATGACTGGAGCCAAAGTCATGGCCTCAAGCTAAATGCAAAAAAATGTATCGTCATACCATTTGGCAAAAACATGGCCCCTACTGATTACCACATCAACGGCAACCCCCTAACCACACAACCTGTGATGAGAGACCTGGGCACTCAGGTTGATAACAATCTCACATTTAACCATCATGTAGCGGCAGTGGTCAGAAAATACTTTTACTTGGCACAGCTCATAAGTAAAGGGATTGCATCCAGATAAAAGGAGGTTATTACCTTTCTATACTTCTTCCTCATTAAACCACTAATTCAGTATAACACCCCGTTTGGCATGTACCTCTCCAATCATCTGCACCAACTGGAAAGGCCACAGAAATACCTCACAAAGAGAATCCATGGCTTCCAATAACTGTCCTATGTGGACAGACTGTAATCACTATCACTATACTCGGTATCGTACAGAGTGCTCAGAAGTAATCTGTGTCTCCCCTACAAGGCAATTCCGGACTTTGCCCTACTGGGGATGCTCCATATCTGTAAGTCTAACTCCTTATGCATTACCTGCTTGAAAGGCCTGAATCTAATATGCGACATCAACAAAAATGGAAGAAAAGACAGGTTTGTCTCCCAGAGGTGGCCCATCTCTGGAATAGACTTCCCATACATGTCAGAGTACCTCGTTGATCCTCTTCAGCCGTAAGCTTGATGAGTGGATGGGAAACCACAAATTTGTCCCAGCGGTTCCACCTGTGTCCCTCATTGACAGAGGCTGCAGGACCTGACTGAGGTTTTTTGGAAGATAAACTCTTGGCTAGTCTTGTAAGGGCTCCGGGGCCATTAGCCTAGTAACCTCCTATGATCCTATGAGCATATGACATTCTGCTTGCTGGCATTGTAGCTGTTCATTCAGACAGTAGTGTTGCAATCTGGTACCTAAACAATGTGGCACAATTTTTTACTCTGTGTGCCAGAAGGCAGTGGGAATCAGGGAGTTGATAATTTCAACTCACTTTTTTTTGTAGCAACACATACTTTTGGGATCACCAATACTCTTGTGGACTGATTCGGCCAGCTCTCTTCTGAACTTATGCATGTTGCATGAATGCTCATTTTGGCCATGGTCAGGACTTTTTTCCTGAGGTGGGGATCCCCCAGTCTGCAAAGTGTTTACAACTTAGATGGATGTCACATGCTGGGGTTCTTCCCCCTCATGCCCTTGCCCACTAGACTGACCTGTTTCCACTAATGGTGAAGTTCATACAGAAGTCAAGATTTCACAGTACCAGGATCATGGTATTAGCTGTCTATTAGCCCAGGCTCTGTTGTCTCACCTGTCGGGAGGTGTACCTGAACCTTCAGACTTTAAAGTTATAGCATGGTTGCTCCACTCATAGCTGGGGACCATTTTATTTTCACATATGATGATTGATATTTTTATTTCTCTGTAAAACCCTCCATTCAGAAGGCAAATGGTAGAGATTTTTAAAATGGACTTAGCATCATAACTGTGACCTAATTATGTTTTGTTTTTCCAAGACTCTGTAGTATTATTTTTGGAAAATCGGATGTGGGATCATTAGTCAATGAACATCTGGCTGCCATAACTAATTTTCTTGCTTGGCAAAATTTGTCTTTCTTTGCTTATCTTAAGATCTGCAAGGCTTTCATGAGGAATGCAATCCACCTATGTCCTCCTATCGAGGAGTCCTTTCGCCTCGTGTTCTACTCTTTCTTCTTGAAAAGCAACTCATCCTGCAGCTGAAGCAGCAACTGTTGATTTGCTGTTTGTGACACAAAAAACCTTTATGGTTGTTGTGATTTCGATGAGAAGGATTTCTAAATTGCAGACATAGTGTGACAACCCACCATACCTGTATTTTATTCCATAGAAAAGGGTCTCTTTGAGGGCTGATCCAACATTTATGCCAAATTTCATAAACAAGTCAAACTTTAGTCAGCCTGTTACACAGAGACTGTTCTAATAAGGGTGAATTCCTGTTACATTTGATGAAGGCCCACAGCAACTTAGTCCTCATTGAATACCTTTGCTTGACACTATTTCAGGTCTTGATCTTTGTTTGGAACCACAGGAATCAGGGGTGTGTTTCAATTGACCAGGCACACCAAAGGATTAGCTAGGCACTCTGTTCTGAAACACAAAAGTTATGTACTTACCGTAACATTAGATCTGCTTGGAGAATTCAGCCTTCATTAATGGCCATCCCTTCTCCCCTTCTTTGGATAAAGAAAGGATGTTTATTGTACATGTATCCCCAGGATTCATGAAGCTTGCGACAGGTGCAGGTGTAGCATCGACGTTCTAACACCAAATATGGCCGCCGAGTGATTCAGGTATGACCTGTTTCCACGTGCACTACCTGCGTACGCTACGCCCGCACAGATCCTGGGCCCTGTATGCTAATTACCCCATGTGCAGCAGTGTAGCATGCAAATGAAGGTATGTAGCGATCTAGGAAGTGGTGCAGGCATAGTGTAAGCATGCAGAAATGTAAACCGTAGAAAACGGTTTACATTTTTGCAAACATAAAATTGTAGCCATGACAGCCACCAAACACATGTATTATATTGTTAATATATGCCAATGGCTAAATATATAGCCATTGGCATAAAAAACATGTACAAAATATAAAATTAACATCTAATATATATATAGTCGCACTATTGTGATGTGGAAGCGCAGGGCAGCGGTGAGCAAAGGGGATCACAAGGAAAATATAAAAATATAGAATAAAACTGCAATGAAACACATATCACGATTTCCCCATAATAGTCAATGGCAGGCATGCTACACCATACTATGGTGCAAGGGTTGCTAAGGGGCAGTGACAGTGTTATGCGCAGTAGCTAGGAATTAGTAGGCAATGCCATGCAAATGAGAGGAGTAATAGTGAATCGCAGATTCCCTGCTGGTGTAAGGATGCACCTCACAGTGAGTGTTATAACACCGAGGTGTGCCCTTGAGATAAAGATGACATCAAGAAAGGGGTGTGTTGCCATTGCTGTAAGCACATTGGAGCATTGCTAAACCGGTTTGCCCCTAGCGAGGCAAAGCTGCAGAATTGGGGTGTGTTGAACTGGCCATAGCTATGCTTAGCTGAGAGCACACAAGGTAACTGAGTATGTGTGTGAATGGAGATGAAAATGCGTGTAAACCCAGTAAATGGCTTTGCGCGGTATGCACTGCAGCTGAAACAGGAAGGATATAGGAAAGAAATAAGGAAATGCAGCAGTGAAATTGGAGTACAAATGACTAATTAACACCTAGGAGCCTACAGTGGGCCATTGACAACAGCTAACAAGGCTGCAAGCAGCTACCTGCAGAACAGGAAAGGGGAGGGGCTGTACTGCAAAGAAAACAGTAAAGTGTCAAAGCAGAACATAGCCAATTTGCAGTATATCAGCTACAAGGCACATTTTGCCATGACTGGGTAGGGAAAGTACAAAACAAGGAAGACAGCAGGTGGGTGCATGCCTGATAATGGGAGGGGATCCAGGTTTAAAAGTGAATTAAAGGGCAACAGATTAATCAAGGCAGGCAAGCAGATCTCCACAGTAAAGGCCCCACACTTGCAGTACTCATTGCAAAACCCATAATTAAGACATGCTGCAGCTCGAATAGCTCATACATACCCACTGACATCAGCAGCATCCATAGCACAATAGTATAAAGTGTGAAAGCACCTCACACATATTTGTGTATTCCAATACACTCTGCACCAGTGGTATATACAGATGGGGAACTTTTAGTATGTACATGTTAGGGGCTGCCATAGCTTTGCTCCACCAGCATGTGTTGGAGGTTGAAGGTGGTGTGGAGGATGATGCACATGACCACCTCAGGCACCAGAGGAGGAGGAGAGTGTTCAGAATCAAGGTAACCTACCAGGGGCTACATGATCTGGAGATAGTAGAGCATTACAGGGTGGACAGGGACATCCTGTGCAACTTACGGAGCTGTGCCGGCCATGCCTCAGAGCCAGAACAAACAGAGGGGAACCCATCCCAGTGGATACGAAGGTATGTGTAAGCCTGAGAATACTAGCTATAGGTACCTTTCAAAGACCAACTGGGGATATCATGGGGATCTCACAGGCATCAGCATCCAGGGTACTACACCAGTTCCTGGATGCCATGTTACCACATGTCAATGAGCACATATACTTCCCCCGAATGCAGGAGGAGTTGGCCAGCAATATGCATCTCTTCCACCATGTGGCAGAATACCCAGAGGTACTGAGTGCAATAGACTGCATGCACATACACATCAAGTCACCACCTGGTGAGCAGGGTAGGCGCTACAAAAATCACAAGTGATATCCCTCCATCAACTGCCAGGTCGTGTGCAATGCCCAGGGCATTATCATGGATGTGTGTGCTGGAAGCCCTGGAAGCTATCACGACTCCCACATCTGGCATGCCTTACAGCTGTATCAGTTATTTGCCAGGGGGGACATCCCAAATGGCCACCTGGTGGGGGATACTGGCTATGCACTGGAACCGTGGATGATGACTCCCATCAGAAATGCACACACACCCATGCAAGAATGCCATAATGAGGCACATGCACAAACCAGAATCATCATAGAGCATGTGTTTGGGATGCTGAAATCCTAGCTCTGTTGCTTGGACATATTTGGTAGAGCCTTGCAGTACTCTCCAAGCACGTGTGCCTACATCTTCATAGTATGTGCCATGCTGCACAATATGGTCCTGCGGAAACAGCTGCAGTAGGGACAGGATGGTGAAGGCCCTCACAGCCCACCACCCATGCCAAAGGCCACACAGGCACAGAGGTACTCAGACCACGAACACCCTGAGCCAGCCCCAGTAGGCAGACGGAGGCATGCCCAGTATGCCCATGCCTTGGCAAAGAGGGAATGTATAACATACACACTGACAGTGTAGGCACCTAGGGACTGACACCTTTCTCCACCTGCACACACAGTAAAATGGATGGCACACACACACAAGACTACCTGTAAATTGTCATGTATAGGCAGTCTACTGTGTGCATCCAACATAGGCAGCCCTCAACTATTGCACACACAACTGCCATTGGCACAAGATAAGTCAACACCTGAACAGTAAATTAAGCTATCAGCATGTACTGATACTGTATATATAGATTCATAGGTAGGTAATTGGCAAACTGCCAGAGGCCATTCATAAGCCCAGCCAAAATGTGTCAGCTTTTGCCACCCCATTGATTCATTAACTGTCCCTCTGTGCAGCAGAGCTAATGGCAGGATCCCTGGGGTTCATCTACTGTTCCCCATCCACTCTTCAAGGTTTCTCTTGCAGAGTGTTAGTGAGGGGCTTTGTATAATATAGTTAGGGATGTTGTTCCAAAATATGGGGAGTGTCTGTGACAGGGATCTGTCCCTCCAGCATCTTCCAGTTATTGTTATGGCAAGGTTCAGCTCACTACAGTGTGTGGCTCACTGTGACATGGATTCTCATAGGTGGAGCATATCCATTAAGCCTGAGTTTGACATGGCTGTGTTGGCCAATGGAGATCATCTCTGGGTAAACGAGATGCCACTGACTAAAGCAGGAGTTTATTCAGTCTGGCTGCATAGGCCATATGTTTGAAGCCAGTATTCCCCTTGGCTAGGTACATTTGTGGACCTCCCAGCTATTGGAAGTGTCTTCTGAGGTACATCCCAAATGGGTTATTATACCCTATGATGGGACTGATGAGTGATGAGTAAAGGGGCACTATAACCCCAGTATGTCTAGATGGGAATCCTTTAGTAATCAGATGGCCTACATAGAAGGATGTCCTAACTACTGTGGAGATATGATTGTCAAAGGGGAGATCACTATCTACTTTAGCCCCAGATACCCCATTACCTCGTCCGTATTAAAGTGGCTGTCACTTATGTGTTAATATGTGGGTGCTTAATATTCCACAATGGAATGACCATGCAGTTAGTGGCACTTGGCTGGAGGCCGTGATGGTGACACCCTTTGATGGTCTCTGTGAGGCCCCTTGAGGGATGTCTGTGTCAGTTGGACTATGAATCATGGCTCCCAGTTCGCAGTCATTGCCAAACATGGTCTGCCGTAGTCCACCTGTGTTTGCCTGTACCTCTGAGAAGTATATGCTGAACAGTAGGGCTCCCAGGACTGAGTCCTGTGGGACACCAGTCATGACTGGTCAAGAGTTGGACCTGGAGACCACTAGTCGTACCATGTGGGTTCTGTGTGTAAGCCTGTTTGCAACCCAACCTGTGATGTATGGGTGTATGTACAGGCTGGTGTGTTTGTCAATAATACCTGAGTGGGGCATGGTGTCAAAAGCCTTTTTGAGGTCCAGGTAGTATGTGTGAACCACCTGCCTTGTCATCTAATGTCTTGGTGACTGTATGTAAGATGTCAAACAGGTTCAGTAGGCATGAACTGCACTCAACCAAGCTGACCTGGGTTGGGTCACGTGTTCGGAGGTTACCAATGTCTTTGTTAATGAGTGCCATGAGGATGTGATCCATACCATTGCAGACCAGGCTAGTCGGGCTTATGGGGCGGTAGTTACCATGGCCAGTTGTGATTCCACCTTGATGGAGTGGAATATCCGTTGCCACGTGCCATTGTATGGGCATGTAGCCTGTGGAGAAGCTGAGGTTGGAAAGCTTAATTAGGTGGGGGGTCAGGTTGTCTTGTGCAGTTTTCAAGATGCAGTCTGGGGCAACATCTGCCTCCACTGACTCTGTGTTCTGCTGTTAGAGAGGACCATTTCCACCTGTGCATCTCTGATGTGTGGGATACTGTACCTTTCGGGTAGTGTTGTGGGCTCTTTAGGGGGGTGAAGTATGCACTGAATGTATCTGCAAGGATGTTGGCAATATCAGTAGGGTCAGCATATTTTGTGCTATATTTCACTGGCACAGTGCAAATCTGTGTGTCACCACTTAGATCCTTGACATAACCAAAGAAGGCTTTGTGGTTATCTTTCAAATCCTTGCGTATTCTCCTGCTGATGTTAGCCTTGGATGATGTCATGAGGGTCCTATGTATAATATTAATAGTGTTCACAGATGTCTGCCCTTTGTGAGATTTGCTGTTTGTCTGGAACACTGTTCTACTTCTGTAGTATAGCCTGTTTATTGTAGAGGTCCACCAGACTGGTGTCCTTGTCTAGGAGGAGTGAGTCTTGGTTTACCAGTGATGGCATGATCCATACATCCATGTAGGTGCTTATAGATTGCATTTGTAAATCTGTCTTGAGCAGTGTTTCCCCTTAGCATGGGGGCTGTGAAACCCCCCACCCCTGTCACTAGTAATGCATATTTTGCTGTAGGAAAGGTATACACTGTGGTATCCATGGGTGGGGGAGATGCTTGGGTGTGGAAACAGTGAATAGTTCATGGTCAGATCTAACCAGTGACTGGTTAACCTGTGCTGTGGTGCACCTGTTGCCCATGTTGGTGATGACTACTTCTAGTATGTTTCCACCCCTCATTAGGGAGGTTACCACCTGATACAGGGCATATGAGGTGATAAATTCCAGGAAGCGCTGGGCCTGGAAGTGAGTACTGGAGTAAGTTTCCCAGTTAATGGTATGGTAGTTGACATTGACAAATGCCAGGTTGTGTGTTAGGACTGTAATGTTCTCCACTGTCTCCAGGTAGGTGGAGTGGTGATCCTGAGTCATGGACAGTGATCCAAAGCAGGCCATAGTTTGCACTGCAGTTGTGGCTGATGTTAGCTGCACATCGATGATCTCAGAGGTATCATGCTGCCCCACTAACCTGGAGGTGTAGGTATCCCTGATGAATATGAATACACACCCTCCATGTCTGTGTCAGTCCATGTTCTGTGGCTGAAATGGGTGGTATGGGTTGTAGTCTGGTAGTGCTGGTGTACTCTCAGGAGCCTTAAGACAGATTTCAGTTACTGCACAGATGTTGATGTTGTCTATCCTGAGGAGTGCTGTGAGTGTATGCATGTTGTGATCAAAACCCCAGGTGTTTTGATTCTGCTATTGTGCTGTTTATGGAGCTGATATTCACCTTCAAGACTCTGCTAAATAAGGCACCATGGGGGCACCAATAGCCTTGGCCAGTATTCCAAAGCCTAAGGCTGACACATAGGCCGGTATGGTATTGTTGCATGCATGTTCCCCATCTGTGCTTGTTTTTCATCTCTCCTGTAGGTAACCTACTGGAAAGCAATAGAAAGCCTTAAACTTATACAAGTTTTCTAGCTTCCAAGATAGGCTTTTGGAGTGACTAAGTATCAGTGTTCTGTATGTTCTTACTGTACTTAACTGTTTCCTGATTACATGGTGATTTCTCACTGTATATTGTGATCTGAAGGTCTGTTTATTCACATATTATGGCTGTGATGGCCTGCACTTTAGAGGTTCACAGATAGCCTACTACCTATCTTCCCAAGGGCAATTAGAAGCATAGCTACAGTGTGTTGGCTTTCTCTGCACCATTGATGAAGTAACTGAGCCTCTGTCAAGCAAAGCCAATGAAGCAATTCCAGGCAGAGTTGCTGGAAGCTGTTGAAGACTGGGATTGTGGAGGGTGATAGGGGCACTTAGTGATCTAAAGAGAGCATGTTAATATGACAATTCAACACCATTTAATTTCCCCAACAGGTCTCGCAGCTATCAAACTGGACAGGCTCCCCCACCCCCTGGCTGTATGGTTCTGGGACCCATTATCCCAGGGGTGTATATTCTGTTACCCATTCAAACAATGTTTCCCTTGAAGTGTGTCAGTGAGGGGCTATGCCTAATGTAGTTAGGAATGTAATGTATTGTCTCACAGTACATTTGTTATATGTTATTTCAAGAGTAAGTGAAGCTCAGTGGGTTTGGGGTCCTCCGCCCTTTGCTTAACCTAGCTTACACATAGAAATCATCTAAATAGGAAACAGGCGGAAGCAACGTTAATGTCAATAGTGTAATGGTTACAGTATCTGCATAGTATCTGTGCATTCGATGTCCCAATCCTGATAATGGCAGGGAAGTGTATCATGTTCAAAAGTATACCTTAACCACAGCTTGCATATATAGGTAGTAATCGTCTGTGTAATAAACATTCGAAACACCCATATAAACCCATGTGTGCTGGAGAGTACAGTCAACAGAGAATGTAATGTTATGTCAGCACATAGTGAGATGTTACTTCACTGACATGTATATATCCTGAGTAGTTAGCGGATGTGGCCATGTTTGCGTGCACAGGTTATACGTTACAAAGTTTGTTTAACTGTGTTTAACCGCTGCTATAATGTCACACAAACACTTTTAAACATGCTTACAACAGCTTAAATCAGCCTTATTCTGGAGTAAAAAACATTTGTAAAGCATCGCAGGTGTTGAACCTTGGACCATGCACACTATAGTCATGGGACTTGCCACTAAGCCATCTGAGGTGTATAGGTCTTGAGACTGCACCTTATACTATATGCATTCAACTGTAATGATCACAAATAGGACAGTCACTTTGTGTACATATGTACAGTACATTCTAATGTACTGTAATTTATGAACCAACACATTCCAGTCTACATATGTATTACTGTTACAAATTGATACGATATATATATATATATATATATATATATATATATATATATATCATAGGATTATAGGATCATAGGACGTTACTAGGCTACTGGCCCTGAGGCCCTTACAAGCCTAGCCAAGAGTTTAGCCCATGTTCCAACAAGTCAGCACCCTATGCCACTGTCCAGCAGGGACATAGGTTTAATCCCAGGGGTGTACTTTCTGTTCCCCATCCAGTTATGCAGGTTGTGCTTGTAAAGGTTTAATAAGATATTCTGCTTTATGTGGAGAGAGAGTCTATTCCACCAAAGGGAAATCTCTGGGACACAAATCTGTCCCACCAACATGATGTCACAGACCAGGTTGAGGTCTCGTGTGCAGGTTACTCGAGTGGAGCTTGATTTGTGGCTATGCAGCAGTCCCATCAGGGAGGGGTCTGAGATTGCCTTGTATTCCAGACAGAGGACACCTCTGAGGAGTCTGTAGGAGACTGAGTAGAGGGACAGGGCTTTTAGCCTATCTGTATATATATATATATATATATATATATATATATATGTATATATGTCAGTGATGTCTGCATATATCTATATATATATATATATATATATATATATATATATATATATATATATATATATATATATATATATACAGTTACATCAATAGCCATATATATAAACATCTATGAACACACTTCGTGACACAGAAGCACTCCAAAGGAATTGGAGTGTGCACAAAACACATGCAGCTCTGGTATTATAACTATTACTATTAACCTAATTCACCATAGAAGGGATGGCTGTTGTGTATGTGAAGACTGGGGCGAGGGAGGAATAATGGGTAGTGAAATCATGCATCAAGGAGGGCCTGGGTCAGATGTTTAATAAGTGAACTGGAGGGGTATACATAGAGTATGGGGACAATATAAAAAGGACACAAAGCAAGAACCTTTCTCATTCATAATACACCCTGTCATGTCACATTGCAACACTTAATTTCACAAACATATGAACATTAACATGTATCAGACATATGTACACCAACTGACAGTCACATTTGTTTTCATTAGTGAGGAATGCCTGTAGTAAAATGTATATTCTAAACACCATAACATTTGTACGTATCTCAGATGCCTTAGTGGTAAAGTAAGTGACTGTGGTGTTCATGGTCCCGGGTTATAGACCTGCAAGGGCTGTTAAGTTATTTTGAGGGCCGGAATAAGGGCTGTTGGATGCAGGTGGATTAAAGCACTCTTAAGCAGTAGTAAGCAGATTTCCACACATTTGCACAATGGTAAGTGACGCTGAATCACGGTAAACAAAGAAGCACTTCACAGGTTTAACCTTTGCTTAACGTTGCGCAGACCATGGGCAAACCTGCTTACAACTGCTTAAATGTGCGTTATTCACACTTTCCCTACTAGTGCCTACTGTGAGAGGTAAAATAATAACAACTTCTAGGATTAGAACCCGCAACCATGTACTCCATCCTCAGAGTAACCTAACACTAAGCTACCTGTGATATACCTATCCCAGTTGTGTATGCAGACAGGTTAAAAGACAAAAGGGAGGAATGTGTTGAAATAGGACAATCCGCCATGTACCCAATGAAAGGCGTATGCTCATATATAGATATATATATATATATATATATATATATATATAGAGAGAGAGAGAGAGAGAGAGATACATAGAGATATGTCGATATATACAGGTCTACATATATATGTAGATATATATAGATAGGCTAAAAACATCTACACATCTATGGAGGTACAGATAAACATATGCAATAATATATATATACATATATATATATATATATATATATATATATATATATATATATATATATATCTATATACATATATATATACACACACACACACACACACATATATATATATATATATATATATATAGATTATATGTATATATAGATTATATGTATATATATATATATATATATATATATATAAAATATATAATATATATATATATATATATATATATATATATATATATATGGGTCTACTTCTTTTGACCTAACTTTCATTTGCCTGACACTCATTTGCCTGAGACCAAGTGACTGAAATTTAATTTGCCTGACACTTCATTTGACCGACAAGTATTATTAGCAAGAAAATGAAATATGTCCCCTTCCCCACTGCAGTGCGACCCTGGAGTTAGAATATATAGTTAGGGGGTGTGTGGGAGGCACAGCCCCCCACAACGGGGGGTGTGGGGGGGCAAAGCCCCCACTTACTTTTCTGTTACTAAGCAATATTACATCAAAAGGTAACAATCCCCCCCTCAACTATATATTCTAACTCCAGGGTCACACTGCAGTGGGGAAGGGGGCATATTGCATTTTCTTGCTAATAATACTTGTCGGTCAAATGAAGTGTCAGGCAAATTAACTGTCAGGCAAATGAAATTTCAGTCAAATGGGGTCAGGCAAATGAAAGTTAGGTCAAAAGAAGTAGACCCATATATATATATATATATATATATATATATATATATATATATACACACATACATACATGTGTGTAGACAGCATCCAAAGTGTTCATATCTACATATCTGAGTATAACATGGACCATAGCAATCACACATTCTTCCTCCCCCAAACAATATGAACATAACATATAAAGAGTATATGCCAATACACTATTACAAATATGTTCTATGGACACAGTCACCAACACAACTGCAATGACTGCAAATATCCATGATAGAAATACACAGACAGCTTTCATTTTTCAAAATTTTATTACATTCCGATGTATTGCCAAAAGGATTCAAGGACTAACAGTACCTGCATGCTATACAGGAAGAATTTAACAGTGCCTTAATGAATCAGCCTGCAATTACCATAGTATTAGTCCACTAAGGGGTAGGTGTTCACATAGGGAAAGAACACCCAAACACATATAGACATTGTATAAAAGGAGTTCCTACATACCTGCATGCGCTATGTACACCCACCAACATCTACCCCAAAACCAAAATAATTACATCAATACATACTGTCACACCATAACCAATTATTCAACTACTGTACAACATCTGCTGAAACCTTAACATACCTGGACACAGACACACTAACATGGCCCTATGTGGAATAGTTGCTGTTATACAATTGAACAACTGCGGCTGTAACAGGGTTTGTATGAACTAGTCCTGTTTCAGAGGGTTGAAAGGCTCTTGCACCAGGAAGTGTTACCCAGTACTTATTATCAGCACAGTATGATACACAGTAACACCAAACTAAATATGTCTGGTAAGCACACTATAAACCCTCTAACATTATATGCATAGCTATGCAGCCTTGAGCTGGTCAAACAACCTGGCCAGACTGAAACATATGCAGAAGTATTAGGTACAGACAAACCCTGCACAAGTAGCAATGTTCAGAAATATAACAGCAGTACTCACATTTAGACCAAATCCTCTAGGCATTACACACAATATATTACTGTTCGTCTCCATACAGCTGTTGCAATAGATTCCAAACAACACTTCCAGGCTGTCTTCCTCACAAGTAAGGCAAAGGGACAACATCCAGGTGGAAGACTCAATTATACTCCACTGTTGCCATGGTATTGGCTAAGGCAGTAGCAACGCAGTGATGTGCATGTAATTACCTACTTATTAACACCAATTGGTTATGGGGATAGCACATGTTACTGATCTGTAACTATAAAATGTTGCCTTGTCACACATTCACACCAACTGTATCTACCTGTAGGACAGTACAAAACACTGAAAGACGAACTGAAAACGAGTATTATACCAGTCAATAACACCTCCAAATACTAAGAAGGTATGTATAACATGTAGTATGTCTGTGTATGTAGTACCTGTTCTGTGTGTCAGATGTGTGGTGTGTGACATATGGCCACAATATGACAGCTAAGTTTTGCATTGTCATCCCCTATGTTAAAAGCCCTGTACTCATGAACCAACTAGGCAGCGGTCAACATAATGGCAACTGTGTATGTATGGGATGCAGCTGACTGTAGTCTTTCCTTTAATAGTTACTTTACTACACCAGTCAGGTAGTTGTATGTGGCACCCCTAATCATGACAGGGTGCCATCCAGGAATATAGAGATAATTGCTCAGCCATACTCAACACTCGTGACCCATAATAGATCACATATTTCCTTTAAGGGTTATTGCCCTTGTGTAGATGGCCTGCACTGCCCTTCCCAATCCCTAGCTGCACTATGTAGCATGCAGCCTACCCTGAATAAAGTCATGTCCAACCCAGAGGTGTTGGACATGCTACACGTAACACATCCTGATCCCAAATAAACACATACTTCATGGACATCCACCTTTCTAGTACAAGTATCACAACATGCCAGACAGATCTCTGTCCCATACACTTAACATACTCTTGCCATACTATGCATCCCTGTCCAGCGAAGCTGCACATCGCCCCTCTCTGTGACATGGTGTGATGACCGCATGCCAAAATATATCAGTAACCCTGTGGATCAGTTCTGTGGCACTGCTTAAACTGGCCACTGAAACCTACCTGTCTGTTGCCTACAGCTAGGTAACCTGTCTGTCTAGGCTCATAAATGGCTCAGGGCATATAGCCTACTAGATCAGTATGACCATACATGCTATAGTCGATATCCAACCCTGCAAATACCATCAGACTAGCTGTTGTCCCATGTGTTACACATGTGCAACACAGGCAATACATGGCAGGATGCTACACAGCTGTACAGTGCCATGTAGATGTATATGGCAAAACACATACATGCTTGCAAGTCTGCAGGGTCACAGGTCATGTCCCTAACGGCTATGTATGACTATATATGTGACATATACACAGCACTAAGGTCGACTGCATTAATGTGAACACATCCAGCATGTGCTGATAGGTAAAGACACCAGTACAGGCAAACAGACATGCCCACGTCAAGACAACATCCACATGGAGTATGAGCAATGTCATCACATGACACAAACATATATGGTGAAAACATCACATCACCAGTAAGTGTCAAATGTGTGTGACTTATACATGTTAGTGGTGTTAGTGTCATGTATATTTGCAAAGACTTATTTGTAATCTTAATAAATGTGATACACATGTATGTTCAGCTGTACTTCTGTACTTCTCTGTGAGTTACTGTGACCTGCCTCCATCATTATGTCTTCCAGGTATGCCACGTAGCAGGCTGCCAGTGTACACCCGCTTGGAGGATGAGGTCCTCGTCCCATACCTCCTCGACAACCATACAACACTCTTCAGCCATGTGCCACAGGATGCACAGCAGTGAGATGCCCTGCGGGAGGAACTCCGCAGGAGGGTAAATGGTGTTAGCAGTCACAATCGCACCTATCAGCAGGTGCGCCGACACTGCACTGACCTCATAAGATGGGCAAAACAGCATGCTAATGCAATTGCCAGGGAACAAGGTGCAACAGGTGGGGGGGGCACTCACCCATCCCCCACTCACATGTACCGAGGAGCTACTGGCTAACCTGGGGACACCTGCAGACCTCCATCCACAAGCTTTAGCTAGTATTGTGGAGGCGGGTGTTTCTCAACCACCGAGCCTGGAGTTGCTGGGTAAGTCAGTACTGCACATATAACACAACTATATTTCACATAGTTACATGTGTTACTGTACAATATGAAATGTAACATCATATGCAAGGCATGTATGCACACATGCCACATAATATAGTCTGCTAGTCTATGTATGCACAGATGTGCATACTCCATAGTATAGTGTATTGTACTGGCTTATGTGCTAACATGGACATTGTACCCTGTAGCTATCACACAGGTGTGGATAATGATCTTACTGCTGTGACACTCTTGTTTAGGTACCTCTGGCATTTTGCAGTGACAGCAGCCTGTGTCAGGTGAGACTGTTATTATTTACCACCATTACCGTACTGTCGATTGGAAAGGACACCATTGTGTTACACATGTATGCATGTCATTCAACACGTCAACAGAAGACATGTCATACTACATATGATTGGCAAGGTCATATGCCACACATCAGGCCGGTATACTGTAAACTTGTGCTGGACTGTGGCACCATTGCAAAGTAGGGGCAGCCATGTCAAACATGTGTGTACAGCCACATGCACAATGTCTGTAGACTCAGCTCAGGGGTAGGCAGAATAATGTTGGACAGACATGCACTGGTTTGGGGGAGATATGCAAGCTAGGGCTCAGGCAAACATAGAATTCAGTCAACATACCCTTCTGCTCATGTCCTCACACATAGGGGCGGAGGCCAACACAAAGCATCAGTGGCAGATGTACAAAGGTCAGCGATGGTCTGTTTAACATGTGGTGTATGTTGCACACACCATGGTAGTGCGGTGCAATGGTGCAAAGTGCATGTATTGTGTTGCGGGTATGGGGCATAGGCTACTAACACAAATGGTGCAGTACAGATATGTATGCTAACCACCACTATAATTGTGTAAGGTGCATGCCATCTGCTATAACACATGCATAGTGTTGTGTGCAACTCAGGGATGTATGATAACTACCACTATAATTGCCCTAAGCTGAATGCCATCTGCCATATCACCTGCATGTAGCATGTGTCTGTGTGTGTCTCTGTGTGTGTTTGTGTGTGTGTGTGTGTGTGTGTGTGTGTGTGTGTGTGTGTGTGTGTGTGTGTGTGTGTGTGTGTGTGTGTCTGTGTGTGTGTCTGTGTGTGTCTGTGTGTGTCTGTGTCTGTCTGGTATAACTTGTAATGTACAGTTCTTGTCTTCCCCTCACAGGTGTTAATGTAGGTGCGTTGCCGTCCTGCGGTCCACCTGGTGTTAGTGTCCCCACAGACTCTAGCAGTGATGATGATAGTATGATTGAGGCACAGGCAGGGTTGTCAGGGGCTGAATCTGTGCCATTGATTGCCATTCCACCTGTATCCCCCTCATCCTCGCACACAGTTCCCCTGCCTACGCATACCCCATCACCACCGGCCATAGAGGAGGACAGTTGCCGGGTGGTAGCATGGAACAGGGAAGTGTGGAGATTATGGAAGGTGTGCCTGCACACCATGATCCCAGTCAACTGACTGGTGATGTCCCACACAGGCATGTGCCCAGCACTGCTCATAGGAGGACCACTGGCCAACATGCCCCCGTGAGAGAAAGCACATCAGCTGGAGTCACAAGACGCATGTTTTGGGCTGTAATGGAGGCACAGGCATGTGCTGAATGGCACAACAGAGATGGTCTGAGGCTTCAGAGGGCTGCTGTCCATTCATTAACTGACAACATCCAGGCACTTGCAAATGCTAACCATCATCTTGCAGATGTTTTGGATAGGCGATTGGGTGACATGGTGGGAGTCCTTGATCATGGCATGTCAATCCTCGAGCGTGGAATGTCTGTGCTGGAACATCTGGGGAAGTGAGGCATCAGGCACATGGACGCAGGCCAGCTACATCACATGTTGAAGGTCTATGTGAACATGCTACTGCACATGCCCACTCCCATAGTGGCAGTAGCAGCAGCAGTACAGCTGGTGCTGTGCAGTCCACACCAGGACACAGCAGGCGACATGCACATCGTCCTGGATGGTCCCAAGAGGGACACGTTTCCAGTGGACATGTGTCATCAGACAGTACCCAATCTGGTCCTCTGCCTGGTAGTGCCCGTGCAACCCCTGGCAGGTGCAGATCACGTGGCCATGGCCTGACACCGTGAACTGTGAAACCTGCCTTGTACAGTCTGCAGCTGTCAATAATATCCTTGTGTAGGCCAACCACATGCCAGACCTGTGTGCATGCATGCACACACACACCGGAAACAAATGTAGGGCACCTCAACACACACATGCATAACATCCACACACACCCAATGATATCACAGGCCCTAACACACACATATGATGTCATCCAATGGTGCAGCCTAGGCCTCTGGCAAACATTATCACCCTGTGCATATGATGATGCCTGTGTTGCATCCCTGTCATCCACACCATCGGTGCAGGGACATGCTCATATGGTCTGATGCACAGGGTGAACATACTAGGTAGACAATTGTAGATTAATATTGTTGAGTAGTGTATAGTAGAACAAAATACACCACAAATGCATTATACAGACACATTGAGAGGAAAGGTTATACACACCAGTTTAAATTTGCCATTTTGGATACAATCAACATTGACCTCAGAGGAGGTGACCACAAAACTTTTTTGAATTATAAGGAGGTATGGTGGCAGATATACTTGGATGCAACTACCCCCTGGACTTAATGATCATATCCCAGTCAAACCCATTTTGGAGATATTACAGTAACAAAAGGTCATTATATAGTGTTATAAAAAAACAAAAAAATATTTTATGATGAATAAGATGGTTATTATCAATACATGTATTAACTCAATTTCTTCTGTAGCAGTGGAAAATGTTTTTACACATATAGTTTATATGTTAGTCAAAGTGTATATAGACACATATTTCATACACTAGTTGTATGATACGATATATGGGATCCACACATTTAATAATAGCTAGCGAGTGTGGTTAGGAGACATTTTGTCTAGTCATTTTAGATTATTATGTACAGTTTAAGCAGTTTAACAGTGATATTTTATATATTTTTATGCATCTTTTTATGTATTGTCTATATATGTATATAGTAATACATTTAGGTAGAACACTTGTATATTTACGATAGGATTGATTGTATTATTATGATGTAGCTAATTCTGTTTTATATGGGCTTGGAAGGTTGATTAATTCATGCATATTAATGGATACTATTTCTTTAAGTATTTTTAATTTTTGGTGCCAAAAAATGTTTATAAGCCTTGTTAATTGTACCATAAGATGTTCTGATGAAGCCCAATGTGGTTTGGGTGAAAGCGCTTAAGTTTTTCAGTCAATACAAAGTCATTTTTGGAATACTTTTTAACTTTTTATGCTTTGTTGCAATAAATTCGTTTTATGCTGACAAGTGGTGTAGCACTCATTGGTGACTCCAGGGCTGCTTGATGTATTCATCTGTATGACAATACCTGCATGCACTTTGTAACTTCCTCATCACAGTTATAATTTCCCATGTTTCAATTATGTTTACTGTTCTAATGCTCCAAGAGCATGATAGCTGTGTAGTAAGCTACTGTGTTCTGAGCTGCCACATCCATAGTGGGTGACATCACAGGTATAGTTACCTGGAACAGGGAGGAGGTAAAAGAGTGGTATGGCAGATGACAAGGGTAAAGTCCAGTGGAAATAGTGGCTTCTCATTGGGAAGCAGTAATACCCACTGCCATGACAGCATGCAAACACAGACACACCCACACACTCAGGGATTCACAGACACACACTCTGACACACACACAGTTTCCAGTGTTCGGATGAGAACCTCCACCTATGTGCATATCATCATTATAGTACTACGCAATTACATCATGCGCCACAGAGATTACATATGTGCAGGTAGTTGGAATGGCCTAAGATCGAGGACATCGACAGGAATACTACAGTGCAATGAGTGTATGTGGGGAGGGGGGGGTTCATCAGTAGGCTATGTAACAACAGGTCACACCACAGGGTGTACATGTTAACATGCGGTTAGAATGCCCGTCTAAGATTGATGATATCAGCAGGGATACTAGATTGCATTGAGTGGATGGGGGGAGGGGGCATTAACGTTTCACTATGGTAAAATATAGCCTCTCTCCAGGGAACGGCTAGCTATACACAAGGACAGCCATACACACACAGACACACACACAGACACACACACACACACACACACACACAGACACACACACACACACACACACACTGTGGCATTCACAAAGATATACACCTGTGTCACACACATACAGACACTTGACATGTGTGAGGTTCAACCACCTACCTATGCCTTTCTTTCTGTACTGATGTCAACAACAGTGTTCAGGAGAGTGAAAACATGTGGGATGTATTCCCAACCATACGTGACATATATGGTCACACACACACACACACTGCCAGTACTGTGAATCAAACACCTGCCTATCTCATGATAGGTATTACAGAAGTACAGCACTATCGCATTCGCTACAAAACTTCCTGACTCTTTCTCTTGCCAACTGTGCTGATATATGCACAATATATGCATAGGGGAGGTATTACTGTTACAGATGTCAAGAGGTTTGCCTACAGTGTCACCCTTACTGCATTCTACATTGTCTGTCTTCCAATTCAATTAACAAAACCTGACCTTAGCAGCTACACAGGTTATTGCAGGAATGGTTGTAACACACCAGTGAGCTGCCCTTAGTAATCATTCATCTGCAAAGTAGCCCCGCCACTTAGTAGTCATGTCCAAACATCTGTTCATACCTCATGTACAGCTTACTGTACTTAGAGCATATCATACAGTTGGCAATGTTGAGGCTGTCTTGCAACAGCATGATGTACTAAGACAACAGTCACCTTCAAACATCAGACACTGCACACACACATGGAATCTACACAAACATCAATACATGTACACATATGCGGTCTACATCAGTAAGTGCACTAGCAGGTCAAGAGGATACATTCCACACCCTCCCCACACCATGTGTGAAACATAGCATTACACCATAATGGATGTTGTATTCATGTACTGGTAGGACACAATCACCTTCACCAAGTAGCCAAGTGTGCATATATGACAACAGCGCATATCAGCAAGACACACACAGCATTATTCCATGTCATGCTCCTACAAACTGTTACTTGGCAGTGCCCTAGTGAAGCCAAGGCACTGTAATGGTCAACAGTGAGCACATCATATTTGCCACACACACCTCATGTTTACTGGAAGAGTACCAGCAATGTGCTCTGTTAGGCTAGGCAGTACACTCATTCAAGCATGTGCAAGGTCTGTGGCTTGTAAACATCTCACATCACCATGTACTGGCTATTGTGGTACTATGGCTAATGTCCAGACAGTACACAGCATGCATGTTTTGCAATTGTTGACAGGGGGTATATGTAGGAGCTGTGGCCACACATGGCTGTACATGTCATGAACATATCACCTGTGACTACTCAGGAACATACAGAGCTGGATTTCCCTGGGTCTGTCAATACAGGCCTTGTGTAGGTCCTATGATCCTGTTATTTGGGTATGTTTGTAGGCGTTGCATTAGGTGGACATGTCTAATGACATACATGCCACATGGGGTGTTGTATGTTATGATAGGTGTCATGGATGACCAGTAGAGAGGGAGTATTACCTCTGTTAACATAGATATTAAACCTTATGTACTGTTATCATACTATCTGCCATGTGCATGTGTGTAATGACTGTAGCCACCTGTATGTAGAAAGGATAACGAAAGCTATGGTAATGTCATTTATGTTGTATGAGTGTGGGATGTCCATATCCAGAGCAGGTACAATTAGGTCATATCCAACCATGAGGGTATTGTTTAATGGTGTACAGCAACAGTCAACTGTGTTAATGCTGACAACATCCGAGGGAACTTGGTATGTGTACAACTGAGCTGGTTACAAACACTGGTATTATTGCATACATTATGCAGCTGTGTCTGTACATGGGTACTTTGCACAGTTGATTTAGGCCTAGGTACAGTCCACCAATCGAAGGTTATCTGGTGGTCTACCATACTATGTCATACCACATATGGATGTGTGTTGGTAGTCTGGGGACAAGGTGGTGGATGTATATGAGGATACAACCTAGAATGCAGCATTTGCCACTGTCACCTGTAGCTGACTCATCTGTGATGAGTTATGTCAGAATAGTGGTCTTTACATGTGAGTAGCCTTTATGAGTATGTGGACACCACCACCTGGAATGGTCCATACCACTGTTATGGCCCACATGTCTGGATCTGAATTATATGGTAGTAGTGCAATTGTGCACTACAGAGCCTTCAGCCAGGTGTTACTCACTGCACAGATGTCACTATTCCCCACTGTAGGTTCTACATTGAGCAAATGGATTACTAAAGCCACACATCTAGCACTGGTTAGCATAAGTATCCAATGCAATTGTCTTGTAGGTGTCAGGGTGTTACTTCTGTGTATAAGACATTTGCCTTGGAATGCGGCTATATGAGTAAATGCAACCTAGGTATTATCCCAACACACGTGTAACATGGATGCATGTGCTCTGTGTTGAAGGCTTGTCATTCAGTCATTACAGCCCAGAATGACAGACACTGGACAACCTCATAATAACAGCAGGATATTGGCTCATTGTTTTGGTCTAGCAGTTGACACTCATACCATGACATCACTGTGAGTGGCAGTAATGTGCTTGGTAGCAAATGCCTCATGTAAGGTGATGGACAGCAGCAGAAATTGTGTATATGACCAATGTGATATATACTTAGGGTAGCAGTCCTGCTAATAATGACAACTACTAACACAGCTGGGAGAGGTCATCTTAACACCTGCACCTCAGTACCATTACACAATGTGGCTCACATATTATGCTTGCACATGCCACTGTTCCATGTATAATGCCACTGTCAACAACCTGCTATCTATGTATGCCTTTCAGGGCAGCAAGGTGTGTGACACATGCTGTAGGTAGCATCTGCCTGTGTGTCCCAGTTAACCTATTGTCTGTCACATCCACACATGCATGATTGTGTATACTTAGTATATATATGTCAGTACTTCATGTACATGTATGCATGTGTATCACAGCACAGACACAGATATATAATTTACGGGCCACATACAGGTATCAGGTAGTAAACCAGTATGATGTGCATATATATTGACTGGTAAGATGTACCTAGCTGTAAACGTGTGTGTTTACAATAGGAGTCCATTACAACATGTACTGTAAATGTAAGTGTATGAGCATGCACACTGTGGCCTTCTGTGGTTAGAATTGGAGTGCATCCCAAACAGCCCTGTGCTACTAAGTGTATGAGTGTACCCACTGCCACCTTGTGTAATTTGAGTCAGTGCATCCAACAAGCCCTTTGTTACTAAGTGTATGAGCATGCCCAGTATAACCTTGTGTAGTTGTAGTCATAATGCATCCCAAATGGCCCTGTGCTACTAAGTGTATGAGCATGCCCACTGTAGCCCTGTATAGTGATAGTAGTCCATTCCACAGATGGGCATACTCCAGTTCAGGTTCCTGTTCTGCTACAACTATACCTCTCAGGCCTCCCTATGTACTACCTGCAGATGATGTGTCTTGTTTGTGCATACAGGTTGTAATGGACACCTACTTTAAACACACAGGTTTACAGCTATGTACTTAGTGACTGTCAGTCTCCCTGTTGTTGTCCTCAATCTTAGAAGGGCATTCTGACTGCCTTGGAATGTGTAATCTCTGTGGCGCATCTCGTAACTGCGTAGTACTATAATAGTGATCTGTAGATAGGCAGGAGTTCTGATCCCACCACTGGCAACTGTGTGCATGTGTTTGTGTGTGTGACAGGAAATGCCTGAGTGTGTGTGTCAGAAAATGGCCGAGTGTGTTTGCGTGTGTGTGTTTCAGCAAATGCCTGAGTGTGTGTGTGTCAACAACTGCCTGAGTGTGTGTGTCAGCAAATGGCTGAATGTGGTTGTGTGTGTGTATTTGTGTCTGAATCCTGTCATGACAGCAGGTTTTGCTGCAGTCCAAAAAGATATCACCTTTTGCACTCGTCTTTATCCTTGTCAACTGCTAAACCTCTCTCTTCACCCCTCCCCACTGCAAGTAAACAGTCCTGTGATGTCACCCAGCTCAGAAGTGGAATCAGAGTAAGTGTAATTGTATGTGTTCTGTGGCACATACCCCAACTGCATACCACTGTACTAGTTACCTTTACATAGGCAAGACGTGTATGCACAATACTGGCAAGTGTGTGTGACTACCCTGTAGCCAGGCATTCACATGTGTAATGTCTTTTAGCACACCATGGTAGCCATCTGTGGTGACTGGTGTCTACAAAGTATTACATTGTTAGGAATGGTAAAGAATACACAGTCAAGCACGACTACAGTTGGGTATGTTATTTTCCTGTGCCACTGTCAAGCAGTGACACAGAAGTGGTCACTGGGGTGTAGGTCCATACCCATCATTCCCCCACCCAAACTTCACAATCCCCGGGGTAGATTACATTAGCCATCATTCCCCACCTCAAACTCCACATACATAACAACCATCCCTTCTCTGGTGAACTGAGTAAGATTTCAATGTTATAACACAAGAGATGCCTGTGTTTTGTATACATGTCAGTTCCTTTGGAACCCTTCTGTGTCACAAAGGGTGTTCAGACACACACATATATATATATATATATATATATATATATATATATATATATATATATATATATATATATATGTCTATAGCTGTGTATATGCATATATATATATATATATATATATATATATATATATATATATATATGTGTGTGTGTGTGTATGTGTGTGTACACATCCCGTAGATGCATATACCTCTGAGTAAGCGATATGCCATTGAGTACAGCTGGAATTTCTCCAGTCGGACTGCATAGGACATATGTTTGAGACCAGTAATCCTCTTGGTGAGGTACTTTTGTGGTCTTTCCAGCTGCCGGAAGTGTCTTGTGAGGTACATCCCAAATGGGGCATTGTACTCTATGATGGGTCTGATGAGTGACAAGTAGAGGGGCACTATAACCTCTTTATTTCTAGATGCGAACCCTTTAGTAATTAGATGGGCTACATAGAAGGATTTCCTAACTACTTTGGCAATATGATTGTCAAAGGAGAGATCACTATCTACTTGGGTCCCTAGATCTCTTATTACCTCTTCTGTATTAAGGGGGCTGCCACCTATGTGGTAATTCATGGGTGTTTTATTTTTCCCAAATGGGATGACTATACATTTTTTGGCATTTAGCTTGAGACCATGACTTTGACACCAGGTGTCCATCTCAGTAAGGCCCTTTTGGAGAATGTCCGTGTCAGCCGGAGAGTCAATTATGGCTCCCAGTTTGCAGTTATCGACGAAATTGGTTAGCCATAGTCCTCCTGTGTTTGCATGTACTTCTGAGAAGTATATGCCGAACAGTAGGGGTCCCAGGACCAAGCCTTGTGGGACACCACTTGTGACTGGTTTAGAGTCGGACCTGGAGCCCGCTATTCTTACCGTGTGAGTTCTGTCTGTAAGCCAATGTGCAACCCATCTCGTTACGTAGGGGTTTATGTTCAGGCTGGTGAGTTTTTCTATAATTCCCGAGTGGGGAATGGTGTCAGAAGCCTTAGCGAGGTCAAGGTAGGCTGTGTGAACTACCTTCCCCTCATCTATGGCCTTGGTGACTGTCTCGAAGAAGTCAACCAGGTTTAATAGGCATGATCTGCCCTTAACAAAGCCGAATTGGGTCGGGTCAAGTGTTTGGAGGTTCCAATTGTCTTTGTTAATGAGTTCCATGATGATGCGCTCCATAGCCTTGCAGACCAGGCTAGTCAGGCTTATAGGGCGATAGTTACCAGGGTCAGTTGTGGCCTCTCCTTTGTGGAGTGGAATAACCATTGCTGTGTGCCATTCTATGGGCACATAGCCTGTGGAGAGGCTGAGGTTGAACAGTGTGTTTAGATGGGGGATTAGTTCGTTCTGTAGTTCGTGCAAGACGCAGCCTGGGACAGCATCTGGCCCCATTGTTGCTGTGCTTTTGCCTTTTGAAAGGGCTGTTTTCACCTGTGTGTCTGTGATTTCCGGGATAGTACACTTTTCCATTATTGTTGTGGGCCCTTTTGGGGGTGAGAGAGGAGTGAAGTTTACACTGAATCTATCTGCCAGGATGTTGGCAATATCAGTGGGTTCAGTGTATTTTGTGCTATTTTGCACTAGCTCAGAGCATACCTGTGAGTTATCTGGTAGGTGTTCTAATCCCAGACAGGCCAAGTGTGTATGTGTATGTGTGTGTGTGTGTGTGTGTGTGTGTGTGTGTGTGTGTGTGTGTGTGTGTGTGTGTGTGTGTGTGTGCCTGTATGTCTGTCTGTCTGCCTGAGAAAGAAACAATGCTTTTTAGAGTATGCACACTCTTTACAATTCACATACTCACCTTTGGCAATCCTGCTGATGTCACCCACCTACAAATACACCTCTGGGACTGCTGTAACCCAGTATTCTGTGTAGCACATGCTGTAACTGCGTATTACTGTAGTGTGATAAACTAGTTAGGTAGGGGTTCTATTCAAAGACAGGCCATGTGTGTGTGTCTGTCTGTCTGCCTGAGAAAGGAACAATACTTTTTAGACTATGCACACTGTTTACAATTCACATAACCACCTTTGGAAATCCTGCTGATGTCACCCACTTAGTAATACACCTCTGGGACTGCTGCAATCCAATAATCTCCCTAGCGCATGCTGTAACTGCATAATGCTGTAGTGTGATAAACTAGTTAGGTAGGGGTTCTATTCCAAGACATGGCAGGTGTGTGTGTGTGTGTGTGTGTGTGTGTGTGTGTGTGTGTGTGTGTGTGTGTGTGTGTGTTTGACAGTCAGAGCCTGTGTGGAGGTGGCTGTGAGTGTCTAACCACTGGACATGTTGGGGAGTGGATTTTGTAGTTTTCCTATATGGTGTCCGTATTATGTGTCACAATGTCCACCTCACAAGGAGTACAGTTGTCAAGGAGTACAGTTGTCAATCAACCAAGGGACTGTGTTGGCAAGCCATACCCCTACATCTGGCAAAAGGCCTGGTGAACAAAGTATGCAACCCTACTATTACCCGGAATACATTCTGAACCCATGTGTCATACACAAACACACTTGCCTAGAATATCCCGCTATGTTGCTAGTACCCTGCACATTGATGACAGATAGTAGGCATGGTGTGATTGCAGTGGGCTGCAGAGGGCATGGCACCCTATCCAGCAGTACAATAGGCACATAATTGCAGACTTTGTGCCTTCACTATGTTCCCCACTGAATGCCTGCAACATATGTGGTGCCATCAAATGTGATCCACAGAGACCATACAATGCCTTACACATGTGCCCTGTATGGACAAATGCCACTGAAGCCAGGGAATACCTGTATCATGCTATCAATGAAGGTACAGGGTCAACCTGCTGTCTATAAGCAGGTCTTGCCATACCAGGCTAGTATTGGCATATCTGAGGATAACAGTCTGTGTATACAAAATTTGCCAGCCAAACCAGGTCCACTTGTACATGTCACTGTACATTATTGTGGGACATGCACATCCCAGGCAATGTCCATGTCAAGGACTATCAAACACAGACATGGCATGCATTGCAAAGCAATGGCCATACACAATGATAACCAGGATGACAGGACAGTTCATACAATACTCATCTGTGTGGGACATTGCATACACTACACCCCTGTACCACACTGCACACCATTGTCGGGTGGTGTTATGCCAAGGATTATCCCTCACCCAGCCTTGTACAGCCATCTTGCACAGCCAACCACTACACACCCATGAAGCAATGCAAACATGCATGTCAGTACTGGCACCTTGTGTCTGCATATGGGGTATGATGCTCCCAACCACAGTCACACCCAGTATAACTCCCATTGGCATACCAACTTATGTCAGACACGTTCTCATGCCCTAGCCCATAGAACCTCCGGATATCCCTTGTGGTGCATGTAGTACCTGTGCATTAGTGCAGTGTGGCAAACTAAGTAGTTAGGAAGTGTATTTGTGGGCCTGGCAAAATTGGCAATGTGTCTGAGTCCCTTAGAGAGTGTGGTTGTGTTGACAATGACATCTGTTCATGTGGACAGCCATGTGTGCTACACCTAATGTATGTCTACTATATCTCTGTTGCAGATGTCACTCACCAGCAAACATATATGTTCTTACAGCACATCACCATGTCAGCTTTGTGGCACATGGAGTAACTGCATGCACTTGTAATAGTAATGACTAGGCAGTCAGGGGTTTGAACCCCTGTACTGGTAGGTGTGTGACAGACGATGCTTAGGTTTCAGTCTCCAAGCCCTTCTCTGATGCACTTTGCCTCTGTCTGTCCCTCCCACACACTCTCTAGTGGATGTGGTGATGTACACCTTCTCAGCAGCAGCTTGTGTTTTCTAAGTGATGGTCATGATCAGGTGATGGCCTCTGCACCTATTGCAGTCCTCCTCTAGCTGATTACATGTGGAACAGCTGTGGTGATTTTCCCATAGCCAGTCACATGTTAACACAGTACAATATCTAGAAACATCATGTTGGTGTTTGCCCATGACAGTCACTGTGAGTGGAACCTGGATCTGGTGTTTGGTAAACGGCATCACAGATGATATCTGCATATTCCTCATACAACATACACAGTGGAAAATAGCCTAAAGACAGGAGGGTGATGTGCCTGACATGACTACAGCATGTAAGTGTAGCTATGTTTCATTGAGACTACTGCCAGTTTAACACATTGTGTGTGGTAATGGCTTTTCTGCATGTTTTAAAACTGACATTACAGTGCTCTGTTTGTGAGTGAACCCCCATCTGTAGGGCCATCTGTGGACTGGTCAGTGTGTGGAACCATTTGTTTCCTGTGTTACTCACTGAACACACATCTGTGAACTGCAGAAGCATAGTGTGAGGATTGCAATCAGTACATGGTGATAATGATGAGAGTTACTGCCATCGCATCCCTGATTGGACATATGTCACATGAAACAGTGGTATAACAGTCACTGTCTGAGGTTCTCAGTGACATGCCAATAATGGGCCACTGTTCATAGCTGCAGTCACAATTCTTCTACATTTTGTACAGATGTCATGCAGTATATATGCATGTGTTGTGCTCCCTCTGCAAATGTATACCATCTGTTGTGTTGGGTTGTTGGTCATATCTATGAATGCTGTTATAAGTAATCCTGAATGCTGTTGACTGTTACTAAGCCATATCTGTGTTAAAACTGCAACACCATAGGCTGTATGGGTTTGGCGGTCCCGGCAGAACCTCCTGTCCCACTTCAGCTGGCCATGGCACTGGGCACCAGCACATCTGGAGCCCAGCCTTGGACCTCCACCTCTGTTGGCTCTGCACCACCTTCTGGTGGAACCACCACTGAGGATGGGGCTTGTCCCCCCTGGGAGCAGGTCCAGACAGGAACTTGTCCACTGTTGTATGATCCCGGACGTCATGCGTAGAGGGCTCAATAAGGGGTTTCAAGGCCAGATACGCCAGCTTGATGGCAGAGTGTCACATTTACAGCATGATCCTGCACCTCCTAGACAGTCCCCAGCACAGCCACCTTTGCGGCTGTTTGGTGCAGTGGTGGCTGCCCATGGCTGGGGACCTCCATCCCACTGTTTCCATCTGGGGGCTCATGGGCTTGTGACTGCCAAACACCCCTCCTTGTCCAAGGTGTATCTCCCTAAATGTGTCATATACCAACCCTGTATGCTGTCTTGTCTGTCATCTTACCCAACTATCCTCCACGAGCATGCCTACTCTCCTTCCCCCACATCCCACTCTCACCCTACGGAAACTAAAGGCCAATTAGTTCCTAGAACAAAATTTGCCCCATACATAGCTGTCCATTACACACACGTGTCCACTGGACACATGTAACCTTTCTAATATGCATCACAACATACTCCAATTGTCCTCACCCCTATCTCTCAGGCACACAATCCTGGTATGCACATGACTCCTAAAGGCTCCAGGTACACGTGATGCAGACGACCCCATTGTACACACAACACTACCAGTCCCTCTATGGTTACCCCATTTACCTTTTTCATGATGATGATGTCACACACAGCACCTTGCAAGAATACTGTTCTCACATAATGATTGGACAGGAACTGTTGTGTTAATGTAATTAAAATGCACAGAGTGATGTATTTGGCCAATGTACAAATGTTTGCGTGTATTAATGACACATGTCTGTCTGATATTACATAGGACAACACCACTACATAATACAGGCTTTGCTGGTGCTTCCCTTTTCATTCCTTTGTAATGCTTTGATGTCACATGGGGTGTTTTTGATATATCTATATTTATGTATGTATCTATATCTGAACATAAACACACACACATACGTCTACATGATGGAATACATTTCTTATACTGTTGAATGACTGTGCTGGATGATATGTTTGTGATAACATCCGATGTCTGTATATCTGCCATGGCTTAGTAGTAAATCCCATTAGCTCTGTGTGCAGGGTCCTGGTTTCGAGCCTTGCAGAGGCCATTTATTTTGTTGCTGGGCAGAACAAGGCCGTTGGATACAGAGTGATTAAGGCATATTAAAGCAGTTGTGAGCGGGTGTGCATGGGTTTGTGTGGAGCTAAGCAATGCTAACCTCTGATTACAGTTTCTTACACTCAGCCTCTACATTGCTTCACCAGTGTAATACTCACATACCGGCGACCAAACAGACTTACACCTGCTTGCTCCCACAGTTGAAATGCACTGCATTTGGTGTTTGCATATGTCACTCACACCCCTGGGTGGGAGTGAGGACTATGATATTACCTTGTGATGCCAATTTCATCGGATTACATGCCTACAGTATCGGGAATGGCTGCCCATTAGTTGAAAGCATGACGTTCGACTCTACGGAATCTGCGGCCTGTCCAGAGTTTGATTCATATTATTGGTGTGTTCCTCTTACAATCTGCACCTGTCTGGCTGATACATGGAAACTGACACTCTTCAATACAAACAAGTAATTGGGTTTTGGAACCACATTCTTCAGCTGAGTCATGCTACTGCATACCTAATATTCTATCATCTTTCTAAGGTTGTAAGTGGAATATGTGCTTTCTGTCCCTATCAGACCTCTCAAATGATTGGGGACAAATATCAACTGAATCAGGGACACATCATAACAACATCAGGGACACATTTAAAATATTAGTGCTATTAACCTGACACACTGACAGACTCAGAGCATATGTATTCATACACATTTTCTGAGGTTAATGATGTTTACTACTCTTAATCATTGTCATTATTCATTACATGTAATTCACCACCTTTCCTTCAAATGCTACTGGTTTTAGGAGGGATTAAGTGGGACAGAGTTAGAATTTGAGTCAAAATCAGGGACGTCCCTGGAAATCGGGGACAGTTCAGAGGTATGGTCCCTATTTGTTCCCCCAATGGTTTATGTCCTATCCAGTGGATTTGCTCTTAGGGCTTGAGAGGAATGGGCATAAACTATGTCCATTTCAGAATATTACTTACATCCCCAGGCAGTCCTAATACGACAGCGCCAGCCAACACCTGCACGCCTAGGCCCATAATTGCATACCCATAGTTCCCCCACCTGCCCCTCCTCTACAGAACTCACCCTTACTGTGGGTGCAGGTGGGGTATAAACACACCACTACACACTGCCCACTCTCCGCGTGTCGGGACACATGTACGTTGTGTCGACCCATGGGTTATCAGGCTTGCACAACCTACTGGTCCATGTACGTCTACAGCCTGGTTTAATAAATCATTACAGGGACTGACTCTGATGATCATTGATTTTTGGGTGTCCCACAAGGGAAATTGATGTCTTTGTTTCAAGATTAGACCTGGCAGGTCTCTCCCACTGGTAGTATCCTGCCAGTGCTAAGACACAAACACAAACTGGGTCCGTACTACCAAAAGAAGAAGCACCACAGTGTATCCAACTGCCCAAATAAATCCTGCAAGCATGATTAAGTAACGTATTGTTTATTACAAAAAACAAAAAATCACATAAAGCGCTTTTCGTCAGGCCACATAGCCCAACCTCTTCAGATAATTATACTACATAGGACATAAACTATATAGGAAGTGGAAAGGAAGTGAAAAGTCAGCTGGTTCCTGAATCAGCAGGAATCAGCTGCTCTTAAAGTGGTAACCACCTTCATTCATTATCTAAAAGATGTAGCTTAAACAACTCTCATCTACACATTGTTTTAAAACAATATTTTAAAATAACAGATAAATAGTATAAAAAGATCTAAAACCAGTAATTATCTATTATGAAATATTAATGCAGTTAAAATTAAAATTAACAGTATATGTGTATATTTATATTTTTATTATTTTTATGTTCGAGTAAAATAAACCTTAAAAACATGTGCATGTAAGTAAAAAACAGCAAAACCTGACTTGAGAAGCTGAAAGTCAAATACACTCTAAGATAATAGTATGCATAGACCATTTTAAATACAGCATAATAGTCAGCTCCTAACCAAATTTTTAAGTTGTAGTATGCACTTAACTGAATACATTTCATTAATGCCCAGAGGGTAACATGCAAAGGTACGTAATTGCCAACTCAATTCTAATTTTTCTAAGAGCAAGGAAAAGGCCCTCCTCTAGGGTCGTAGGCAAATTGCCAATAGCCTGTGAACATATATCCTTCTTGTGTGCTGTTTCGATCCTAGATGTATATCTGTGTACATCTATGCACACACACACACACACACACACACACACACATATATATATATATATATATATATATATATATACACACACACACAAACACACATATATATATATATATATATATATATATATATATATATATATATATATATATATATATATATATATATATATGTATATATATATATATATATATATATATATATATATATATGTATATATATATATATATATATATATATATATATATATATATATATATATATATATATATATATATATATATATATATATATATATATATATATATATATATATATATATATATATATATATATATATATATATATATATATATATATATATATATATATATATATATATATATATATGTGTATAGTTTTATATATATATATATATATATATATATATATATATATATATATATATATATTTATATATATATATATATATATATATATATATATATATATATATATATATATGCGTGTGTCTGTAAAGCAATGCATACCCCGTGCAAGCGCACTTACACATGCTTAGTGGTGTTTATATATGCTTAAACCTGCTTACTAGTGCCTTATTAATTATGACACTGACACCTCGTTCCAGTTCACTTTTAATTGTTATTTTGCAGGTTATACAGCAGACAGATGTTGAAATATGTTCATGTACAGATTACTGATGGTAAATGATATGTGATGCAGTGGGATTCGGAAAGAGAATGTATGTTCGTTAGGCGGTTGCTCTAACCAATACACTATTGCTGTGCTGCTTCATTTGCATATATACCCATATACGCATGGCTCCTGGTTCCCCAAACACCCACCCCAACGCCTCCCTAACACTGCAGTCATCCATTCTCCAGTTGGATTTGCGGTGTATCCACACCACTACACATTGGCCACTCCCTACTCCTGCAGACCCATCACATCGGTTGACTCACTCCATGTATCCTCAGAACTCCCAAACCTTTAGTCCGCAAACATTGATGACATGAGCAACCAAAAGGACACTATTCACAATTTTTGGGTTGTCCCACATGGGACATGCATGTCTTTATGTCAAGATTAGACTCTATACTTCATTACATCTTTACTCCCGTTAACATGACACTACAATAAATTAATAAGTATGACTATGTGGTAATGCACACGTTACACATGAGAGCCTTATTATGTAGGTGTTTGGCGTATTTCTTTTACAAATAGACCGGTTTAGTATATGGCGTTGCAGTAGCAGGCAGATCACAGGAATGATTCCATGTGTGAGAAAGTCCTCACATTTGATTGTTTCAGCACAGCACTGACTTCGGACATTTTACACACTTCTGTGTTTTAACAGTTTCGTCCCTTCCCTCTTATGCACAACCTATTATTCTATCTACTGTTGAGGTTTGTAAGGGCACATTCATGTTATTTATGTCTGCAAATGGAATGAATGTGTTGCAGAGAATGTACTTCTACATATAGATGTCTGCATGTGTGTATGCATATATACTCATAACGAATTCGCTGAACTCCACAAGGCGGTCGAATTAGAACCAGCCCATCCAACCCTGGCACGCCTGGATCTATAATTTCATACCCACAGTTCCACCACCCCACTCGACTTCAACATACACACATACCATCCATTGTCCAGTTGCTATCGCAGCCACGACACACCTCCACACATTGCCCTCTCCCGAGTGTTAGGGGCCCTACACGTATGTTGTCCCAACCCATGTATTCTCAGGCTCTCCCACCATTTAGTCCTTGAACATACCTGCCCTTTCTTGTGTAATGGTCGGATGGCCAA
The DNA here is from genome assembly GCF_019279795.1 of Protopterus annectens. Classification (NCBI taxonomy): domain Eukaryota; kingdom Metazoa; phylum Chordata; order Ceratodontiformes; family Protopteridae; genus Protopterus; species Protopterus annectens. The sequence goes on along the minus strand of NC_056746.1, from coordinate 243,444,087 downwards.
ATAGTCTATCAATTTTTGGGTAGTCCCACCAGGGACTACCCTCTGAGTGTAAAGTAGACTTAGCAGATCAACAATGTTACTCCCACTGGTAATATCCTGCCTGTGGTGTGAGTAGCAGTGCTTTGCTCACTCCTGCCCAGCTTGATATGACATATGCTGACAGCGCTATATAATACTGGGGTTGCTGTTGATTCCCTTCACATTCCTTTTGTATGCTTTATTGTTTTGTCGTTCTTTCTTCATATATATATATATATATATATATATATATATATATATATATATATACATATACATATATACAGATATTATATATCTGTACATAAAAGCGTACATCAAACAACCAAACAGAATAAAACTTTTAAAACAGGCGGAAAGGAAATAATAGGAGCCAGCGACTCAACTAAAACTGTTTAATTGTAAGCGCTTTCAGCAAGGTGCTTACCTTGCCTTCTTCAGACAAACACAGAATCAATTAGACCATCTTAAATAGACAAAATCAATTATCTTAATTGATTGACTTACACTTAATTAGTAATTTAAAAATACAACAAAGTAAACTAGAAAATTTAAAAATTATATTCACCCTATGAAAAAACTTTGTTCAAAAAGTAATCAGTTGAACAAATTATTCTATTCTTTTAAAAATCTCACGAAGCATGAAAACCTCATATGAAAACCACAATACAAAATCGAAGATATACTAATAACAGTAAAAAGCATATTTTTGTTCATTATTGAGCGTAAGTAAACCTACTGTTTGTCCTGACAATGAACGTAGGTAACCTAAACTCATTATTTTTCTAAAAATTACTAATTATCATTTCTTCTAACTCATAATTGAATAAATGAGTTAACTATGAATATTTAAAAATAGATATTTGAAAATAAATATTTAAAAATGAAAGTGCAACATTGCAACACCCATGCCCATGTTTGACAATAAATAATACATAATACAGTAGAAACATAATCGATCATCTTTTAAGGGCTAATAGTTTCAAAATACATCTAATAGAGATGTTCTCATTTAATCCAGGATAAATGTGGGCTCTAGTCTTGATTTGCCACATTAATTCATCAATTTCTAAATATATTTGCCAAGGTCCCCCCTAATATCTTGAACAAAGTTTTTTCATAGGGTGAATATAATTTTTTAATTTTCTAGTTTACTTTGTTGTATTTTTAAATTACTAATTAAGTGTAAGTCAATCAATTAAGATAATTGATTTTGTCTATTTAAGATGGTCTAATTGATTCTGTGTTTGTCTGAAGAAGGCGAGGTAAGCACCTTGCTGAAAGCGCTTACAATTAAACAATTTTAGTTGAGTCGCCGGCTCCTATTGTTTCCTTTCCGTCTGTTTTAAAAGATATATCTGTACATACTTATATACATTTCCTATGCTGGGCACTGCTTAGACCCACACAAGCGCACACAGACTTGCGTACTTGTACTTATATATGTTTACTGCTGCTTATTTGTGCTTACACCTGCTTACTAGTGCCTTATTCATTATGACAGTGCCACTTCGATTGAATGACATTTAGTTAAATATCTCATGCGATACTCTTATGTCAGTTTTACAGCAAAACGACATTCATTCCGCATGGAAAATTATATGTGCTATTGTTGGGCTCGAACCGTGAATGCCTGTTCATTAGGCGGATGCTCTAAACACTACACTATTGACATTTATGTTGATTTAGCATGTTTTTGTCTAGTTGAATGAATTTGATGTGTAAGCTACACTCAGCGGAGGGCAGCGACATGTAAACACACACTGCACTTTGCTTACACCTTTGATATTGCAAAAATTCAAATGTATAATAGGGACACGGGGAATCTAATTGTGAAAGTTCTAGGGACGGGGCTCAACATTCCACTACATGCTTGTATGTTTACTACTTCGATTTTATTTCACTGTTCGTGTACACTCTTGTATGCTTAGCATACATTTTGGTATCCACGGACACTGAATTACTGACTTATTATTAGAGGCGGGCTCTACTAGTAAGCATAGTAGGTTATGCAACTGTCGGGGCATGTTTATGCCTCCGTAGAGCACTTGTACACGCCCCCTGCACTCACACACATTTCCTGTGCACGTCGAGGGTGCGGTGGTGTGCCGTCATACTTATTCATATGGCACTGCAGCCGCATCTGTAGTGAGGACGCTTGGCGCAAGGCTAACACTGTCCTTGCGCCGAGCTTCTTGAATCCTGGGGTATGTATTTTCTAGAAAATTATTGAAGGATACATGGGTTATTGTTCTAAGGGCACTTGCAAATGAAGCCTGAGAAAGTTTTATCTGCCAGACTGAATATGAGTGGCATGATAAGTCCTGAAGGGTACTGAAGTGTAAATTCTCCAAACAGATTTAACTTAATGCTAAGTACACAGCTTTCATTGTGAAAAGGATAACTTTTAAAACTTGTGCCGAAGAATAATGGTTGTGTGACCCAGTTTAACACATGCATGCAGAATAGCTTGTCATTAGCAGTCACATAATTCTGTTTGTATATGAACGATTGTAATAATTTATCTCAGTGAGCACTAACCACCAATCACTGTCATCTGAACTGACTTTGCAAGGTCATTCCTTTATATGACATCACAGTCCCTTTTTTGTAGCAAGAGGTATTTCCAATGCTGCTGGGATCAAGACATGACCATATGCTGCTCAGTGTTTTAAGTAAATCAATGGTACTAAATAAGTTACTTATTTTATTCTTATATGAACTGATACTATAAAATATAAAAAAGTAAATGTTTAAACATTAAACAATTGCAGAATCATGGTAGCAAACGAAATATGTTTGTAGGTGTTAAAGAGAATTAGAATGAGTCTGTTCTTTCACTCTTCTATTTATGCACCACTATAACAAAGATATCTGAGTTAATGATAGTGGCCTGGATATGAGCTAGCAAAATGTCCTGCTTTGCTTACAATTACAAATCAGAATTCAGTAGGGCATCTCCGTCTTGCTGAATCATCTCATAATGAACTAAGTCATAGTTCAAAAATGTGCTTCATTAGAACTTTACAGCTCTGCATTCAGTGGCTTGAAAGCAAAAACTGGCAACTTTGGGGAACCAAATTACAAATTACTATGCTTAACTTTAATAAAATACACATCTCTGGCTTAATTTTGGTGATGAAAACCTAAAGGGGATATAGCAAGAAGGCAGCAATGCATTCCATGCAGAAAGACTAAGTAAAGTTAGAATAACAGGTCTATGTTATTGTAAGTCATTGTATAGTGACTATGGTATATACATTTGTGTTTCTCAAGCTATGCTATTTAATTTATAGAAATAAATCGAAATTGCTGTGACTTTTCTTTCTGTCGAAATTCATTACAACAAAATAATACAGTCTTCCATTACCAAAACAGAAAGGCAGACTACGTAAATAAATTGACTTTTGTATAACCTGCTCTGAGTATTATAAACTAGGAAAAAGGAAATTCATTTTCCTTTGAGCATGTTGATAGACATGTGCCATTTACAAAGGCAACACACAATCTATTCACGTTGATGGATAAATTGACATACAATTTGCTGACCAACTTGTAAGTGCAGGTGATATATATCATCTTGCCTGACATTAATTTATACTACACCTTATGTAGTGCTGATACTACAATGACTCAGCACATATTTTTTCTTTACCATGTCCATTATCCGTTTATAAAAAGACAGATAAAATGCACAAAATAAGTAATAGGTTTTAGTGTCATCGTGCAGTTGGTTTATTTTCTGTGTATATGCAAATCTGTCTGTATGTGTGCATGTCTAGCTGTTTATCAATCAAAATAAATAGATACACATGGACATGCACCACATACATAGACACACATACATATATATATATATATATATATATATATATATATATATATATATATATATATATATGTGGGTCTACTTCTTTTGACCTAACTTTCATTTGCCTGACACTCATTTGCCTGACCCCATTTGACTGAAATTTCATTTGCCTGACACTTCATTTGCCCGACAAGTATTATTAGCAAGAAAATGGAATATGCCCCCTTCCCCACTGCAGTGCAACCCTGGAGTTAGAATATATAGTTAGGGGGTGTGTGGGGGGCACAGCCTCCCAAAACGGGGGGTGGGGGGCAAAGCCCCCCACTTCATTTCATATGATATTGTTAACTTTTGATGTAATATTGCTTAGTAACAGAAAAGTAAGTGGGAGGGCTTTGCCCCCCACACCCCCCGTTGTGGGGGCTGTGCCCCCCCCTAACTATATATTCTAACTCCAGGGTCGCACTGCAGTGGGGAAGGGGGCATATTCCATTTTCTTGCTAATAATACTTGTCGGGCAAATGAAGTGTCACGCAAATGAAGTGTCAGACAAATGAAATTTCAGTCATTTGGTCTCAGGCAAATGAGTGTCAGGCAAATGAAAGTTAGGTCAAAATAAGTAGACCCATATATGTATATATATATATATATATATATATATATATATATATATATATATATATATATGAGAATCTAATGAATCACCGCATTTTGTTTCATTGCATCTCATACTATCGAGACTGCTTGACAGAAACCTGATGTGACAAACAGAAACTTCAGGAACCCACTTTACCATGGTTCTCAAAGGTGGGACAAATCCTGCTCTTCATTTTGTTAAACTCGATGAGCTGGTTGCAATGAATCAGGTTCTATGATCCAGGCCTTGATCAAACCTATTTGGGAAAAAACGCACAGGACCCATGCACACATGTGTGCGTGCACACACACACACACACACACACACACACACACACACACACACACACACACACACGTGGTTATCTGTACAGTACTCCACTGGCAGAAGTATGAGGTGCATATACTGAAAGTACGAAAACAGCTTTCTGACACGGAAGCGGCATATGACATGTTTCAAAACTACAGAGCAAACGCATAGTATAAAAGATAGAATAACATAAATCTGAGCTCTTTATCATATAAAGCATACAAAAATTCAACATGCGACAGATCAGTGAACTCCATGTGATGCCCCACCACTGGCTCAGTGATCAAGGACCCTCAATCTTCACCACTGGCAACAGTGGGGAACATACACACTGGGAAGGATGACAAGTTACACACACACTATTTCCAGATGCAGCTCTCTGCATCAAGTGCAATTTCCCTTAAGAGCACACAGAGACCGCAGTCAGTCTGGGGGGGCTGGTTTCTACCTCTTTCTCCAGATCCCCAGAAAGACTCCCCACTGACACATCTATAGGGTTGAGATCTCAGCTGAGTGGCCAAGCCAAGACCTCCAGCACCCTCTCTGTCCAACCAGTGCTTTGTGCCCCTTCCAAAATAGCAAACACACACACTCATTGAGATTTGATTTATACACCCACACACACACCTGGGAAAGGCTGGCACAGGCTTACTAGCTATGTCCCCTTCTTCCCAGACTATAAGGTAATTTTCACTGCCACCAGCCACTACTTATCATCTACTTTAAGGCCCTTAGCAAAGGATGTCCAATCTTACTGTATAATGTTACTATTAATCCAAATGGTAGTTTGACCAAAGAGCAAGGCTTTTAGGAGTGGCCTGTACAGTGTCACCAAATAGATATGCAAATACGCTAAGAGCTTAAATATTTCTAGACAGACCAGCCACATTTGAAATGTTTAAATATATTTAATAATAAATAATAAAAGAACAAGAAGATACTCATTAAACAATCAGAGTTACTTCAGAGTTCAAAATCACAGGAAATATTTTCAACAACATTGCAGGACAGTCTCAAATAAATAAAGAAAACATCTAAGCTATACATCAGTATATTCCTAACTGCATCTAAGAGAAATTACTGTACCCTAGACTTACTTATTTATAGCAAGGCAAGACAGATGTGGTTTGCGGGTTTTTCAGCTGTGGTTGTCAGGTCAAAGACAAAATACAAAATGCTCAGTCTCTCTCTCTCTCTCAGTGAGTTCTTAGGTTCATAGGTTCATAGGTTCATACTAGGCTATCTGCCCGAGGGCATTTACAAGCCTAGCCCATAGTTTTGTGGCTTACGCCACCCCTTTAGTTTGGAGAAACTATGCCCATTATTTTGCTGTGCCTCTGTCGAGCAGTGACACTGAGGTAACCCCTGGGGTATATCTGCGATCTCCCATCCATTGGTCAAGATTCCTCTTGAACAAGGCCAGCGAGGTGCTCTGCCTCACATATACCGGGATTTTGTTCCACAGCATAGGGAGTCTTTGGGTGATGAATCTATCCCTCCAGCACGTCCTATTAATAACTGTGTCGAGGTTTAAGTCTCCCGCCCTTGTGGCTCTGAGGGATCTAGATTTTTGAGGTGAAGCATGTTCATCAAATCTGGGTTTGACATGGCCTTGTATGTCAGGCACAGGTCACCTCTGAGCAAGCGGTAAGCAACTGAATAGAGCTGGAGTTCTTTCAGTCGGGCAGCTTAAGACAGATTTTTGAGACCCTTTATCCTTTTGGTGAGGAACTTTGTGGCCTCTCCAGCTGCTGCAAGTGTCGGGTCAAATACATTCTGAATGGGGCATTGTACTCAATCATTGGTCTGATGAGTGATGAGTATAGGGAGACTATGACCTCCCTTGATCTAGATGTGAATCCCTTCATGATAAGGTGGGCAATGTAGAAGGTCTTCCTAACTACTTTAGCAATATGAGTGTCAAATGAAAGGCTACTGTCAACCTGGGTCCCCAGGTCCCTGATAACTTCTTCTGTGATCAGTGGATTGCCACCTATATGGTAGCTAGGGGTAACCTTGTTTTTCCCGAAGGGTATGACTATGCATTTCTTGGCATTTAACTTTAGGCCATGGCTCTGGCACCAGTTATCCGTTTCTGTGAGACCCTTCTGAAGGATATCTGTGTCAGATGTGTTTTCGACTATGGTGCCCAGTTTGCAGTCATCTGCAAACTTTGCCAGCCATAACTTTCCTGTGTTTGCTTGTACTTCAGAAAAGTAGATGCCAAACAAGAGTGGGCCCAGGACTGAGCCCTGTGGGACACCACTTGTGACAGGCTTTGAGTCTGACATGGTGCCAGCAACTCTGACCCTGTGGGTTCTGTCACTCAGCCAGTTTGCAACCCATCTTGTGATGTATGGGTTTACATTTAAGCTGATGAGTTTTTCAATGATACCCGAGTGGGGTATTGTATCGAAGGCCTTCGCCAGGTCGAGGTAGGCTGTATGGACTGCCTTTCCCTCATCAATGGCCTTGGTGACTGTTTTGAAAAGTCAACCAAGTTTAAAAGGCATGATCTGCCTTTGACAAAGCCAAACTGGGTTGGATCCAAAGTCTGCAAATTCCCTATGTCTTTATTTATGAGATCCATTATGATCCTCTCCATGGCTTTGCAGATAAGGCTTGTCAAGCTAATGGGACGGTAATTTCCAGGGTCGGTGGAGGCACCGCCTTTGTGAAGTGGGACCACAGTCGCTGTGCGCCACTCCCTGGGTACGTATCCAGAGGTGAGACTAAGATTAAACAGCTGTCCTAACTGCAGGTTTAATTCCTCATTGAGTTCGTGGAGCACACAGCCGGGGACACCATCAGGTCCCATGGATGCTGTGTTTTTTGCCTTGGAGAGAGCAGTTCTCACCTGGGCGTTGGAGATGTTTGGGGGGCTACAATCATTTGGTATAGATATCTCTCCTTTTGGGGGGGAGAAGTTTGCACTGAACCTGTCAGCCAGTATGTTGGCAATGTCTGTAGGATCAGTAATTTTCACATCATTTTGAACTAATTCTGAGCATATCTGGGAGTTTCCTCCTAGGTTTCTAACATAGCTAAAGAATGCCTTATGATTGTCTTTTGAGTCCTTAGCTATTTTTCTCTCAAAATTAGCTTTGGATGATTTTATGAGAGCTCTTAGCTTTTTACTTATAGTGATCAGCGGTGTCTTACCTTTTAAGGATTTTGCTCTATCTTGTAGTAGCTTTCTCCTTTTGTTGTAGAGTTTGTTTATGGCTGGGGTCCACCAGACTGGACGCTTGCCTTTGGTACAAAGAGTCTTTGTTTTGCTTGGGATTGCCTGATCCATGCAGCCCTGCAGGTGCTGGTAGAAGGCATTTGTAAGTGATTCAGTGGCTTGAGTAATGTTTACCACCGGCTCGGGGCCTTAAAGGAGACCACACTAGTCTTTAGAAGTGTGAAGTCGGCTTTCAAGAAGTTCTTTACTGTGGTCTTTTTTATTTCAGGTGGGGGCGGGATGAGGACCTCCAGCGAGATTAGTTTGTGATCTGATCTCACCAGTGAGGGGTATACTTCCAGTGTTGAACATTGTGCTCCCATGTTCGTGATGATGAGATCAAGTATGTTTTCTCCTCTTGTGGGGATGGTGACTAGTTGTTCCATGGCATTTGAGTTTATGAATTCCAGGAACTTTTGGGCTAGAGTGTTTGGGCTTGAGTAGTGTTCCCAGTCTATATTAGGGTAATTGAAGTCACCTAGTATGATGGTGTTCGGAGATACATTTATCCCCTCCAGTGTTTTCAGGAAAGCCATGTGAGGTTCCTGAGTTTGCGAGGGTGGCCTGTAACATGCTACAAATTGCAGAGCAGTCTTGCCTATGGTTAATTGCACCTGGATGGTTTCTGATGCATCGTGCGTTGCCACCAATCTTGAGGTGTGGGTGTCCTTGATGAATCTTAAATTAATATCTTAAATATTGCTGCTGGGATACTTGCAGGATGACATCACTTATTTTCATCTGACTTTAGTTCCCAAGCTAAACACCCAGTGCTAGAAACTGCCAGCCTTTCGCATCTACCTGTGAAAAATACATAAATAAGGACTCTTCTTAGACCTTTTCAGCTGCTGGAATGCATAAAACAATAAACACAAGACAATGCAGAAGGCTCCCTAGTTTTAGACATCCTGTCTCCTTGCTGCATTGAAACCATCTTTTATGACACAGTTGTAAAGTAATTTAATTTCAACTATTTTTCTGAAGTTTTGCAAGTTAACCTGCTATGTTTCAGTTTCCACTG